>NC_088234.1:35048168-35356697 GCF_036934945.1 Oncorhynchus masou masou
TCATGAGGACAGGAAACCAGCCATCATCCGGGACTACAACCACAACAAAGGAGGCATGGACAACCTAGACAAAGTAATTGGAATGCACAGCTGCAAGAGGATGACTGCATCATCTTCCATAACATCATTGATGTGTCCTCATACAATGCCTTCATGCGATGGAACAAGATCAACCCTACCTGGATGCCTGATAAGCGGAAATAGAGGAGGGTGTTCCTGGAGCAGTTGGGAAAGGAACTTGTAACCCCACACATTCAAAGAAGGGAGCGCCCCCTCCCCCCGCACAGCAGCCTCTATAGAGCTTGTTCAGGGGCCTGAATCTTGTCCTGATCCACCTGAGGCTGCAGCTGGTGCAGGCAAGAGGAGGAGTTGCCAATTCTGGCCCCCAAAGAAGGACTGTAAAACAAATACTTTGTGCTGCACATGTGAGAAATACATCTACAAAGTCTATGCACACACACGAGCATACTGTCCTACATTTGCTAATTCGAGTTGATTGATTTATGTTCTTCACTTTTTTGTTTTGTATCTATTATCTTATTTGTATTTATTGTTGTTGTTATACACCTTCGGGGGAGGCCAAAGACTGTTATTGTTTCCCTTCAATAAAATGCATTCAAAACTACTTTCTGCACATTTTTGCTACTTTCTTATGTTATACTAGTGCATTTTAAAACATATATGTTTACACCTATGCAGTACCGTTAGAAATAATAATAATAATAGTAATAAACCTCAACTTTAGTAAAGAAAACAATTATGACAGCTGTGTTGAAATAAAAAATGAGTGGTGTCCACTGATCAAATGCCATCTTTCTGCATTGTGAAGAGGGAAAACCCAGATATTCACAAAGTTTGGGATGAATAACAGGTTGTTTCTTCATGCAAAAAATAGATTTGTGTTTTAAAATTCAATTAAGCTGCTTTATTTTAGGGGTTTAGTGAAGGCAGGTAATGTTTTACCTTTAGGACAAGGGGAGTTAAGACTACACAAGATTTAAGACATATTTCAGTCAGGCCAATCACATCAAGATTATGATAAGTGATTAGTTAATTGATTAACTGCCTTGGAAGTGAGGGATCTAACATTAAGTAGCCCTATTTTAACATGTGAGATATCGCAATATATTTCAACGATGACAGGAATGGAGGAGGTCTTTATTCCTGTGAGATTGCTAAAGCGAACTCCGCCGTGTAGTTTTTCCCAACCTAGATCGAGGCACAGACACGGTCTCAATGGGGATAGCTGAGCTGACTACACTGACTGTGCTCGTGGCAGACTCCACTAAGCTGGCAGGCTGGCTATCTCATTGTGGAGCTAGAGGAGTTAGAGCCCTGTCTATGTTCATAGATAAGATGAGAGCACCCCTCCAGCTAGGATGGAGTCCGTCACTCCTCACCAGGCCAGGCTTGGTCCTGTTTATGGGTGAGTCCCAGAAAGAGGGCCAATTATCTACACATAATATATTTTGGGAGGGGCAGAAAACAGTTTTCAACCAGCAATTGATTTGTGCTGAGCTGTAGAGCTCACCACTCCCCCTAACTGGGAAGGGGCCAGATAAATTATTCGATGCCGACACATCTTTCTAGCTGATATACACACTGAAGCTATTTTGTGCTTGGTGACCTCTGACTGTCTCATCCCAACATCGTCAGTTCCGACGTGGATAACAATATCCCTATACTCTCTACACTCGCCAGTTTTAGCCTTAGCCAGCACCATCTTCAGATTAGCCTTTACGTCAGTAACCCTGCCACCTGGTAAACAGTGTATGATCGCTGGATGATTATTATAAGTCTAATACTGCGGGTAATGGAGTCACAAATGACTAGGGTTTTCAATTTGTCAGAGCAAATGGTGGGAGGCTTTGGCAGCTCAGAAGCCGTAATGGGTGGAGGAGAGACCAGAGAAGGTTCGGCCTCTGACTCTGACTATTTGCTAAATGGGGAGAACCGGTTGAAAGTTTCGTCGGCTGAATGAGCGACACCAGCTGCGTATTCCGACAGCATTTCCTTCCAGAAGCCACGAGAAAAAGCTGCAGGGAATTTATACTATCTGTATGCATTGGTGGCACAGACACTGTTTCATCCTTTCTTACACTTAAATGAACCTTGCCTAACGATTGCGTATGAAGCTGGGCTTGCAGCACGGCTATCCTAAGGAGATAGTTCTCCTGTGTATTAGAAGTACAGCGACTGCAATTAGATAATTAGAATAATGTTAATGTTAATGATACTACTTCGGCTGGTGGAAGCCTATAGAACCATGTCCAGATAAAGCATCCGGGGTGACAAAGTTTAAAGACAAAAGTTAAGCGAGGGGAAAAAAAGTATAAAATGGTTATAAAAAACTGGAAAGTAAAAACCATAAAGTTGGCAGGTAGCAAAGTAACGTTAGCAACAAAGTAGCAACAAACTGCACATCAGCACATAAACATGTCCACAAGTTGTGACAGTCACATCTCAACATCAACTGTTCAGAGTAGACTGTGTGAACAGGCCTTCATAGTTGAATTGCTGCAAAGAAACCACTACTAAAGGACAACAATAATAAGAAGAGACTTGCTTGGTCCAAGAAACACGAGCAATGGACATTAGACCAGTTGAAATCTGACCTTTGGTCTGATGAGTCTAAATTTGAGATTTTTGGTTCCAACCGCCGTGTCTTTGTGATGCAGTCGGTAAACAAATTATCTCTGCATGTGTGGTTCCCACTGTGAAGCATGGAGGAGGTGGTATGATGTGTGGGGGTTGTTTGCTGGTGACACTGTCTGTGATTTTATTTAGAATTCAAGGCACACTTAACCAGCATGGGTGCCACAGTATTCGTCAGAAATAAGCCATCCCATCTGGGCTTCCACTTAGTGGGAGTATCATTTGTTTTTCAACAGGACAATGACCGAAAACACACCTCCAGGCTGTGTAAAAGCTATTTGACCAAGAAGGAGAATGGTGGAGTGCTGCATCAGATGACCTGGCCTCCACAATTACCCAACCTCCACCCAATTGAGATGGTTTAGGATGAGTTGGACCGCAGAGTGTAAAAATGTTTTGGGTTACTACATGATTCCATATGTGTTATTTCATAGTTTTGATGTATTCACTATTATTGTACAATGTAGAAAATAGTATTTTTTTAGAAAAACTCTGGAATTAGTAGGTGGAAAGGGAAGGAAGACTATTGATAAGATGAACAAACCAAAAATAACTCACCCATCGTTGTTTTATTGGATTGCATCCAACTTTATTTCAATACTTCTGCTTATTGGTATTTTCTTTATGGGCGTACTGTTCCTGCAAAGCACCTTGGGATGCCTTTGAGTCCTTTGAGTCCCTCCTCAGATAACACTAATCCCAGCTGTGCCTCTCTATTTAAATATCTACCTTTTTATTTCCAAATTAATTTTTTGGCGCACTCATTTATTCATATATTTATTCCTGTCGCTCCGTCATGTAGTCCCAAGGTTTTTTCGCACAAGGTGTTTCATTAAAGTTTGGAGGCAGAGTGAAAACTATCCAGCCTCTTGAAAAATGAGAAGTGTTACTCAATTCCGCCTCTTTCTCTCTCTCTCTTTCACTCTCACTCCTTTCATTTTTTCATTTTCTCTCACTGTCTCTCATTAGTTTTAAGAGCTCCCCGTTTTCCTCCGTATCTTTCTCAAATTCAATTATCTCCAATGCTTGGGTTAAATTTTGTTTTCACTGTAGATTCCGAGTCTCCATTGACTACTCACTGATGTGTATCTCACACAGGCATTGTCCAATTGAAGCTTCCAATTATGCTCAAAGTAAACCCAAAGGGGATCAATACTCATCAATGTTTGTCAGGTAAACAACAACATAACAACAAACAAGGCTTTAGCTACTGTAACATACTCAGTGTTTACTAGATATGATAGCACCAGTGCCAATAGAGCTGCTTAGTGAGATACCCTGTGTTTGACTGTGTGTTTGGACCTTTAAACAGTCCCTTTGGGCCCCTTAGATGACACTGTATAGCACTGGCTCAGTGGCTTGGTCCTGTTGTTTGTGGCAGTCACAGCCCATCTCTCAGCTGTGCTGATTGGCTAACTCCCCAGTGAGGGCGGTGACATGACAGAGTGCTCAATTAGCTGTAGAGAAGGTCGGCGTGGTAACGGTTGTGTACCAATCCCAAACCACAAAAGTCTATCTGTGACACTGGCCTTTGGAACAGGACACTGTGATGATATCCGCACACACACACACACACACACACACACACACACACACACACACACACACACACACACACACACACACACAACATACACACACACACACACAGACACTGCTCTGGCCTTGTGAAAATTAAAGCTCGGCAACTTCCAGGAGGGCTTAAAAACGCAAGGGGAATCGAGGAGTCTAAACGCACCTAGGTACACAGACACACACCTAGACACACAGACATTGAACACCCCATCATGTCCCCCTTGTCCCTTGCCAATACACACACACACGAACACACTCACTCTTACATACAGTGCCTTGCGAAAGTATTCGGCCCCTGTCAGGATTTGGCCAGGGTTGTTCCGGGTTTTGGTCACTAGATGCCCCCATTGTGCTTTTTGACCTTATGTTTTTTCCCTTGTTCCCCATTATTATTTGCACCTGTACCTCGTTTCCCCTGATTGTATTTAAACCCTTAGTTTCCCTCAGTTCTGTGCTCTGTGTTTGTATGTTAGCACCCAGCCCTAGTGTTCTGTGTATTCTTGTCGATTCCGGTGGATGCTCTTGTGGAATTCTGTTTTTGTTTTTGAGTATCTCTTGAGGCTTTTTTGTGCTATTCCTACCACCTTTTGGATTTGCCATTTTTGTATTGAAGGACTTCTCCTTTTTACTTTATTAAATACACCGTCTTAAGTACTGCTGTGTCTGCCTCATCTTCTGGGTTCTGCTGACTATTCGTGGCTCAGTTGGTTAAGTGACTGTTTCTCTCTCCGGAGACCCAGGTTCGTAACCGGGTCCTGACAGCCCCCTTGATCTTTGCGACCTTTTGCCACATTTCAGGCTTCAAACATAAAGATATAAAACTGTATTTTTTTGTGAAGAATCAACAACAAGTGGGACACAATCATGAAGTGGAACGACATTTATTGGATATTTCAAACTTTTTTAACAAATCAAAAACTGAAAAATTGTGCGTGCAAAATGATTCAGCCCCTTTAATTTCAGTGCAGCAAGCAAGCTTTAAACATCCCAAGGAGCACTGTGCAAGCGATAATATTGAAATGGAAGGAGTATCAGACCACTGCAAATCTACCAAGACCTGGCCGTCCCTCTAAACTTTCAGCTCATACAAGGAGAAGACTGATCAGAGATGCAGCAAAGAGGCCCATGATCACTCTGGATGAACTGCAGAGATCTACAGCTGAGGTGGGAGACTCTGTCCATAGGACAACAATCAGTCGTATATTGCACAAATCTGGCCTTTATGGAAGAGTGGCAAGAAGAAAGCCATTTCTTAAAGATATCCATAAAAAGTGTAGTTTAAAGTTTGCCACAAGCCACCTGGAAGACACACCAAACATGTGGAAGAAGGTGCTCTGGTCAGATGAAACCAAAATTTAACTTTTTGGCAACAATGCAAAACGTTATGTTTGGCGTAAAAGCAACACAGCTCATCACCCTGAACACACCATACCCACTGTCAAACATGGTGGTGGCAGCATCATGGTTTGGGCCTGCTTTTCTTCAGCAGGAACAGGGAAGATGGTTAAAATTGATGGGAAGATGGATGGAGCCAAATACAGGACCATTCTGGAAGAAAACCTGATGGAGTCTGCAAAAGACCTGAGACTGGGACGGAGATTTGTCTTCCAACAAGACAATGATCCAAAACATAAAGTAAAATCTTCAATGGAATGGTGCAAAAATAAACATATCCAGGTGTTAGAATGGCCAAGTCAAAGTCCAGACCTGAATCCAATCGAGAATCTGTGGAAAGAACTGAAAACTGCTGTTCACAAATGCTTTCCATCCAACCTCACTGAGCTTGAGCTGTTTTGCAAGGAGGAATGGGAAAAAATTTCAGTCTCTCGATGTGCAAAACTGATAGAGACATACCCCAAGCGACTTACAGCTGTAATCGCAGCAAAAGGTGGCGCTACAAAGTATTAACTTAAGGGGGCTGAATAATTTTGCACGCCCAATTTTTCAGTTTTTGATTTGTTAAAAAAGTTTGAAATATCCAATAAATGTCGTTCCACTTCATGATTGTGTCCCACTTGTTGTTGATTCTTCACAGAAAAATACAGTTTTATATCTTTATGTTTGAAGCCTGAAATGTGGCAAAAGGTCGCAAAGTTCAAGGGGGCCGAATACTTTCGCAAGGCACTGTATATGTTATCAAGGGTAGAAGTTCAGAACCCCTAGAAAGGTAGTTCTAACCTTGAATATGACTGGGCAAAGTGTTAAGATTAGGAGAGCCATCTATTTTACAGTACACTAGAAGACAGCAAACGTACTTGAAAGTTTTTACAAACACAGTTTCATTCACTTTCAATAATGCAAAAAAGTTCACCTTCTCATTACTAAGTAGTGTGGAGTTATCATCCCTGTTTCCCACACAGTAAATTAGTAAAACAGTAGTCATCATTTATCTATAGTAAAAAATACAGTTCTGATAAATGTAACAGCTGTATAACCATTTAAGACACTCATATGTGTGTCTATATATATATATATATATATATATATATATATATATATATATATATATATATACACACACACACACACACACACACACACACACACACACACACACACACACACACACACACACACACACACACACACTACCATTCAAAAGTTTGGGGTCACTTAGAAATGTCTTTGTTTATGAAAGAAAAGCACATTTTTTGTCCATCAAAATAACATCAAATTGATCAGAAGTGGAGACATTGTTAACCCTTTCATGCGTGAGTTCCAAATATATATTTATGCACGTGATGTTAGAGAGTTCTCTCCATTACAGAATGTTATTCAACAGTGCTGCCCTATTTATAGGCTGTTTTCAACTTGTCAATTTCAAAATATTTTCTAACATGTTTCTTATATTCTAAGAACAGTTTGAATTGAGGTGGGTTCCACCTCATTCATTCACATAAATGTAGTCATTTTTACTTTTGCGGACCAATTAATTTTTTTGACATTTCTGACCCGGACAAAATTCCCCAAACACTTCCCAATTGTTCATGCAGTGCAAGACATTTACTCATCTCCCGTCCTGCACACACATGTTCACATTTTCCATCTTTTGCCTGCATCGCAGTCATAGTTGTTTTCGTTACCAATAATAACTTTGGAAATGTGTGTGTTTCTATCAAAGTAAGTGCCTTATTACGTTATAATAGTTTCTGCATGTTGTGTTATACCGTTTCTACTGTAGCATAATCTTTTTGTGTATGTTCCTTATAACCGTGGACATGCGAGATAAAGTTACTAATTTCATATCCTTTATGATGATATACTCTATGCTTAGATAGCTAGCTAAATTATTCTATTAGCTCTGGAAAACAATGCTAATTGCGTCAGAGAAGTATTAGCATGTGTTGTACTTTGAAGCTACCCTGGCCTTATGACTACAAAGTGGCGCAGCTGTCTAATGCATATTGTCTCATTGCTAGAGGTGTCAATTCAGACACCCAGGTTCAAATCCAGACTGTGTTTCTATCAAAGTAAGTACCTAATTGCATTATAATAGTTTCTGTATGTTGTGTTATACCTTTTCTACTGTAGCTCACTGTGTATGGAGCATAATATATTTGTGTATATTCCTTATAACCGCGGACACGCGAGGTAACGTTACTTATTTCATAACCTTTATGGTGTTATATTCAATCGTGCTTATGTAGCTAGCTACATTCTTCTATTAGCTATTTTAAACAATGCTAAATGTGTAAGAGTAGTATTGGCTTGTGGTATTTTGAAGCTACCCTGGAAAAATAGAAAAATATATTCTTATACCTCTTGGTCGTTTTCTGAGTGCATTCCATAAAGCTCTTCATCATGTCCACCTTATCTACTGTCCCCGGTTTGAGGTTATAGTCAAGCACGCAGTCTAGTTTTGATTTGTCTCTCTCCCATCAGGTGGTCCACCTTCCCTGTGGCTAACATGGTTGCTGTATGGACAGTGGAGAGGACATGGATGTTTCATTTGTTCTACAACTGTACTTACTGTCAGTTGTTGACATTTCTTATTTGTATAATGGGTCATTTAGGATGGCAGTAGCATTGTTGATGAAATGCAGTCATCGCAGCAGACCTAGGAAACAGTCTTGGGAAAAGAGGGTGGCAAAGAAGGAAGTTGCAAACGTAGGATCTGCGCTCCATTATTCTCTTAGGGAGTTTTTCTTTACTAACCCCATGAGAAGGACTGTCACCAGTAAGGTATACATTTCACTAATTGGCTATTGCAGCTGGATTTTTAATGTAATATATTCATAGGCAAACTGGCACTAACCAGAATAGAAAGAGGGGTGGGAGGCCCCGGTGCACAACTGAGCAAGAGGACAAATACATTAGAGTGTCTAGTTTGAGAAACAGGTGCCTCACAAGTCCTAGGCAACATTTGTCCTAGCGCTAACTGAGGAAAGCTTGACGCAACACAAGAGGTCATATTTTCTAACTCTCGGGTGACATAAACTACAATATGATTTAGCTAATAGCAATTACTATTTAGAATTAGTCACATTTTTGGCCATCAAAAATGGCCAAAACCCAACACCTCTCATCACCCTGAGAACACCATGGTGGTGGTGTTAACATCATGCTGTGGGAATGTTTTTCATTGGCAGGGACTGGGAAACTGGTCAGAATAGTTATGCACGCTCAAGTTCTGTCTTATTTCTTGTTTGTCACACAATACAAAATATTTTGCATCTTAAAACTTCTTCAGGTTAGGGGTCAGCATTTTCATTGTTGGATGAATAGCGTGCCCAAATTCAACTGCCTGCTACTCATCCCCAGAATATAAGATATGCATATTTGGATAGAAAACACTGAGGTTTCTAAAACTGTTTGAATCATGTCTGTGAGTATAACATAACTTATTTAGCAGGCGAAACCCCGAGGACAAACTATTCAGATGTTTTGTTGTTGTTGAGGTCACTGTCTTTTCAATGAGGTTTCATGGGGAATCCTGATTTCTAATCGACGTTCCTGCAGTTCCTACCGATTCCACTGGATGTCACCAGTCTGTAGAAATTGGTTGAGGTTTTTCCTTTGTGTAATGAAGAAGTAGCACAGCTCAGAACGAGAGTCACTACATGTGTATTTTTTGATAGAGGCGCGTGACCAGAAAAGTAGCGTCAGTTTGTATTCCTCCTGTATTGAACACAGATTTCCTCAATTTGATTGATTACTAACATTTAAAAATACCTACATTGTATTACAAAAGTAGTTTCAAATGTTTTGGCAAAGTTTACAAGTAACTTTTGAGATATTTTGTAGTGACGTTGCGCAAGTTGGAAGCGATGTTTTTCTGGATCAAACGCGCCAAATAAATGGACATTTTGGATATATATGGACGGAATTAATCAAACAAAAGGACCATTTATGATGTTTATGGGACATATTGGAGTGCCAACAAAATAAGTTTGTCAAAGGTAAGGCATAAATTATTTTTATTTCAGCGTTTTGTGTCGCGCCTGCAGGGTTGAAATATGCTACTCTCTCATTGTTTACTGTTGTGCTATCATCAGATAATAGCAGCTTATGCTTTCGCTGAAAAGCCTTTTTGAAATCTGACATGTTGGCTGGATTCACAACCAGTGTAGCTTTAATCTGCTATCTTGCATGTGTGATTTAATGAAAGTTTGGTTTTTATAGTAATTTATTTGAATTTGGCGCTCTGCATTTTCTCTAGCTTTTGGCCAGGTGGGACGCAAGCATCCTGCCTATCCCAGAGGATAAATCCTCTTAGAGATCGGGCGACTTTTTTCAACATTCTGTTAAAAATCGCACAACATTTCAACGTCCTGCTACTCATGCCAGGAATATAGTATATGCATATGAATAGTATGTGTGCATAGAAAACACTCTGAAGTTTCTAGAACTGGTTCAATGGTGTCCGTGACTATAACAGAACGAGTTCCGTGGTCAAAATCGCCAGAAAACCTGGTCACTAAATCGACGAAGAAAAAATCAATCCGCCAGCCCATGTATTGTCTATTGGAAGGAAAAATAATTAAGAGTGAGATTACAGTTCCTACAGCTTCCACACGATGTCGCCAGTGTTGTGAATTCTATGCAGCTAAATCCTTGGTCATATGAATAAAAGGCACTTCCTTTCGTCGGGTACACAGCAGGAAAAAATGGAAGGGGGAAAGTGGACTACGTTTTCCAAACTTGTTGCTATTGAATACAGATCACTCCGTGATCAATTTGATTGTTTATTAACGTTTAGTAATACCTAAAGTTGTATTACTGAAGTACTTTGAAGTGTTTTGTCAAAGTTTATAGGCAACTTTTTTAATTTTAAAAAATAACGTCGCGTTTAAAAAATGTGTTTTTACTGGATCTGACGGTGTTCATAAATTGACATTTTGGGTACACAAGGACCGATTTAATCGAAAAAAAAAGACCCAATTGTGATGTTTATGGGACATATAGGGACATATAGGAGTGCCAACAAAGAATCTCGTCAAAGGTAATGAATGTTTTATATTTTATTTCTGCGTTTTGTGTAGCGCCGGCTACGCTAATTCCTTTGTTTTACGTCCCCTTCTGGTATTTCGGCGTGTTGCCTGCTATCAGATAATAGCTACTCATGCTTTCGCCGAAAAGCATTTTACAATTCACAACGAGTGTTGCTTGAATTGAGTACCCTGTATGTGAATTTTAATGAACGTTTGAGTTTTAACGAGTGCTATTTGGCGTAGCGCATTTGCATTTATTGTTGGAAGGGGGTGCGGTTGCGTCCCGGGTGGGCCAGAGAGGTTAACTTCTTATGGTATAGGAGACGCTTGCGTCCCACCTGGCCAAAAGCCAGGGAAAATGCAGCACGGCATATTCAAATAAAATGATATAAAAATCTAACTTTCATCCGCAGGTAGTATAACAGGTAGTATAACTTTTCATTACATTTTCATTACATTTCATTATAGTACAACGGTTTGATTTGTCTAATCTTAGCAATTTCTTCTTAGCTAGCTACATAGCCATCTTTGTATCAAAGATAATACGATAATTACGCAATTTCGTCGTCCTAACGTAGTCTACACTGCTATCTGCCCAGCAGCTAGCTATCGTCCACCGTCTACTAGCACTGTAGAAACTATTACACTCAACTGAACGACTCGATAGTGTAGTGTTAGCTAGCTACATAGTTGTCTTTGCTGTCTTCGTATCCAAGATAATTGTGTAGTTTAGAGTGTGTAGACTTAGAGTGATTATCTTAATTTACCGAGGTTAGCTAGCCAGATATTTGTCGTCCTTAACGTAGGAGATACTACTAGCTAGCTAGCCAACAGCTAGCCAACGTCTACCGAATTGAACTTCAACTACCCGGTCAACATTCCGCTTCGCTCCACAGGTAGTATCACATTTTCATTTCACTTCATTACAGTACAACGGTTTGATTTGTTTGATCGTAGCTAGCAAGCTACATAGCCGTCTTTGTATCTAAGACAATTGTGTAGTCTAGAGCGATTTTCTAGGTTAGCTAGCCAGCTATTGTCGTTCTTTTAACGTAACGTTACGTAATCAACACTGCTAGCTAGCCAGCTAGCCAGCTAGCCCCCGAATAGCAGCACTGTAGAAACTATTACACTCGACGGAACGACTTGATTAGTGTAGTGTCAACAACGCAGCCACTGCCAGCTAGCCTACAAAGTCAACAACGCACCCACTGCCAGCTAGCCTACTCCAGCAGTACTGTATCATTTCAATCATTTTAGTCAATAAGATTCTTGCTACGTAAGCTTAACTTTCTGAACATTCGAGACGTGTAGTCCACTTGTCATTCCAATCTCCTTTGCATTAGCGTAGCCTCTTCTGTAGCCTGTCAACTATGTGTCTATCTATCCCTGTTCTCTCCTCTCTGCACAGACCATACAAACACTCCACACCGCGTGGCCGCGGCCACCCTAATCTGGTGGTCCCAGCACGCACGACCCACGTGGAGTTCCAGGTCTCCGGTAGCCTCTGGAACTGCCGATCTGCGGCCAACAAGGCAGAGTTCATCTCAGCCTATGCCTCCCTCCAGTCCCTCGACTTCTTGGCACTGACGGAAACATGGATCACCACAGATAACACTGCTACTCCTACTGCTCTCTCTTCGTCTGCCCACGTGTTCTCGCACACCCCGAGAGCTTCTGGTCAGCGGGGTGGTGGCACCGGGATCCTCATCTCTCCCAAGTGGTCATTCTCTCTTTCTCCCCTTACCCATCTGTCTATTGCCTCCTTTGAATTCCATGCTGTCACAGTTACCAGCCCTTTCAAGCTTAACATCCTTATCATTTATCGCCCTCCAGGTTCCCTCTGAGAGTTCATCAATGAGCTTGATGCCTTGATAAGCTCCTTTTCCTGAGGACGGCTCACCTCTCACAGTCCTGGGCGACTTTAATCTCCCCACGTCTACCTTTGACTCATTCCTCTCTGCCTCCTTCTTTCCACTCTTCTCCTCTTTTGACCTCACCCTCTCACCTTCCCCCCCTACTCACAAGGCAGGCAATACGCTCGACCTCATCTTTACTAGATGCTGTTCTTCCACTAACCTCATTGCAACTCCCCTCCAAGTCTCCGACCACTACCTTGTATCCTTTTCCCTCTCGCTCTCATCCAACACTTCCCACACTGCCCCTACTCGGATGGTATCGCGCCGTCCCAACCTTCGCTCTCTCTCCCCCGCTACTCTCTCCTCTTCCATCCTATCATCTCTTCCCTCTGCTCATACCTTCTCCAACCTATCTCCTGATTCTGCCTCCTCAACCCTCCTCTCTTCCCTTTCTGCATCCTTTGACTCTCTATGTCCCCTATCCTCCAGGCCGGCTCGGTCCTCCCCTCCCGCTCCGTGGCTCGACGACTCATTGCGAGCTCACAGAACAGTGCTCCGGGCAGCCGAGCGGAAATGGAGGAAAACTCGCCTCCCTGCGGACCTGGCATCCTTTCACTCCCTCCTCTCTACATTTTCCTCCTCTGTCTCTGCTGCTAAAGCCACTTTCTTCCACTCTAAATTCCAAGCATCTGCCTCTAACCCTAGGAAGCTCTTTGCCACCTTCTCCTCCCTCCTGAATCCTCCTCCCCCCTCTCTGCAGATGACTTCGTCAACCATTTTGAAAAGAAGGTCGACGACATCCGATCCTCGTTTGCTAAGTCAAACGACACCGCTGGTTCTGCTCACACTGCCCTACCCTGTGCTCTGACCTCTTTCTCCCCTCTCTCTCCAGATGAAATCTCGCTTCTTGTGACGGCCGGCCGCCCAACAACCTGCCCGCTTGACCCTATCCCCTCCTCTCTTCTCCAGACCATTTACGGAGACCTTCTTCCTTACCTCACCTCGCTCATCAACTCATCCCTGACCGCTGGCTACGTCCCTTCCGTCTTCAAGAGAGCGAGAGTTGCACCCCTTCTGAAAAAACCTACACTCGATCCCTCCGATGTCAACAACTACAGACCAGTATCCCTTCTTTCTTTTCTCTCCAAAACTCTTGAACGTGCCGTCCTTGGCCAGCTCTCCCGCTATCTCTCTCAGAATGACCTTCTTGATCCAAATCAGTCAGGTTTCAAGACTAGTCATTCAACTGAGACTGCTCTTCTCTGTATCACGGAGGCGCTCCGCACTGCTAAAGCTAACTCTCTCTCCTCTGCTCTCATCCTTCTAGACCTATCGGCTGCCTTCGATACTGTGAACCATCAGATCCTCCTCTCCACCCTCTCCGAGTTGGGCATCTCCGGCGCGGCCCACGCTTGGATTGCGTCCTACCTGACAGGTCGCTCCTACCAGGTGGCGTGGCGAGAATCTGTCTCCTCGCCATGCGCTCTCACCACTGGTGTCCCCCAGGGCTCTGTTCTAGGCCCTCTCCTATTCTCGCTATACACCAAGTCACTTGGCTCTGTCATAACCTCACATGGTCTCTCCTATCATTGCTATGCAGACGACACACAATTAATCTTCTCCTTTCCCCCTTCTGATGACCAGGTGGCGAATCGCATCTCTGCATGTCTGGCAGACATATCAGTGTGGATGACGGATCACCACCTCAAGCTGAACCTCGGCAAGACGGAGCTGCTCTTCCTCCCGGGGAAGGACTGCCCGTTCCATGATCTCGCCATCACGGTTGACAACTCCATTGTGTCCTCCTCCCAGAGCGCTAAGAACCTTGGCGTGATCCTGGACAACACCCTGTCGTTCTCAACTAACATCAAGGCGGTGGCCCGTTCCTTTAGGTTCATGCTCTACAACATCCGCAGAGTACGACCCTGCCTCACACAGGAAGCGGTGCAGGTCCTAATCCAGGCACTTGTCATCTCCCGTCTGGATTACTGCAACTCGCTGTTGGCTGGGCTCCCTGCCTGTGCCATTAAACCCCTACAACTCATCCAGAACGCCGCAGCCCGTCTGGTGTTCAACCTTCCCAAGTTCTCTCACGTCACCCCGCTCCTCCGCTCTCTCCACTGGCTTCCAGTTGAAGCTCGCATCCGCTACAAGACCATGGTGCTTGCCTACGGAGCTGTGAGGGGAACGGCACCACAGTACCTCCAGGCTCTGATCAGGCCCTACACCCAAACAAGGGCACTGCGTTCATCCACCTCTGGCCTGCTCGCCTCCCTACCACTGAGGAAGTACAGTTCCCGCTCAGCCCAGTCAAAACTGTTCGCTGCTCTGGCCCCCCAATGGTGGAACAAACTCCCTCACGACGCCAGGACAGCGGAGTCAATCACCACCTTCGGAGACACCTGAAACCCCACCTCTTCAAGGAATACCTAGGATAGGATAAAGTAATCCTTCTCACCCCCCCTTAAATGATTTAGATGCACTATTGTAAAGTGGCTGTTCCACTGGATGTCAGAAGGTGAATTCACCAATTTGTAAGTCGCTCTGGATAAGAGCGTCTGCTAAATGACTTAAATGTAAATGTAAAATTAAATCACACATGTAAGATACTAAATTAAAGCTACACTCGTTGTGAATCCAGCCAACATGTCAGATTTTTTAAAGGCTTAAAGCTATTATCTGACGATAGCACAACAGTAAAGAAAGAGGGTAGCATATTTCAACCCTGCAGGCGCTACACAAAACGCAGAAATAAAATTTAAAAACAATCCTTACCTTTGACAAACTTCTTTTGATGGCACTCCAATATGTCCCTTAAACATCACAATTGGTCCTTTTGTTCGATTAATTCCGTCCATATATATCCAAAATGTCCGCGCGTCAGATCCAGAAAAAAAACAGCTTCCAAATTGCGCAACGTCACTACAAAATATTTCAAAAGTTGCCTGTAAACTTTACCAAAACATTTTAAACTACTTTTGTAATACAACTTTAGGTATTTTTAAACATTAATAATCGATCAAATTGAAGACGGGTCTATCTGTGTTCAATACAGGAAGTCAACAAATCAAGTTACTTTTCAAATCTTGCGCAACTCTCATCAGTGTTACGCAGTTCCTAGATGGCCGTACTTCTTCATTGCACAAAGGAATAACCTAAACCAAATTCCAAAGACTGGTGACATCCACGGAAGCGGTAGGAACTTAAAACGGTTCCTAAGAAATATCGTTTCCCAGTGAGAACTCACTGAACAGACAGAGACCTAAAAAAAAACTATTCTGAACGGTTAGTCCTCGGAGTTTTGCCTGCTACATAAGTTATTTTATATTCACAGACATGATTCAAACAGTTTTAGAAACTTTCGAGTGTTTTCTATCCAAATCTACTAATAATATGCATATCTTATATTTTTGGCATGAGTAGCAGGAAGTTGAAATTTGGCACGGTATTTATCCAAAAGTGAAAATGCTGCCCCCTATACCTTAAGTTAATAAACTAATAGCTAGCCATGATGAATTGTTAGCTAGTTAGCCACAGATAAATTAAAACTAGTTATTTAATTAACTTGCATAACATTAATTGTAGGTTGTTTTTGCCTTTTAAACAAGCTGGCTTGCTATATTTATTACAATTCACATATAGCTAGCTGATCATTATGAAGTTAAAAGTTTATTGATGTAGTTATCTTGTGTCGTCTGTTTAGCCATTCGCCTGACAAATCTACATTTCTCAGGTGTTAGCATCTTTCAAATTTCGGAAGGGGAGGGAAAAATAGATCGATAAACTTGACGGTAACTTGCAATGAAAGGCGGCGGAGCTCCTTGTTCCAGTTCTGCTCCTCGTTATAACATCACTTAATTCCTTCTCTTAACATCTATGGAACTGGAATTTAATCAAGCGTTTCATGTCTCCAAAGGGGACGTTTATGAAACCAGAAATACAATAGGTTTCACAAATGGCGAAGGTCTGAAATTAAATTTGTGGACAGTGCTGTAAATAATATTGCCAAGAAGGAAACTTCCTCACTAATTCCCTCTGACCCTAGGCAAGTAACAGGGCTGTCAAGCCCTGGTCGAAATATATTATGTTTATTCTTCATTTATTCGGTCATGCCAGGGTGTGACATGGGTTATTGTGGTGTGTTTTTGTATTTGGGGTTTTGTGGGATGTCTAGCGTTAGTCTATGGCTGCCTGAGGCGGTTCTCAATCAGAGTCAGGTGATTATCGTTGTCTCTGATTGGGAACCATATTTAGGCAGCCATATTCTTTGTCTGTTTCGTGGGTGATTGTCCTTAGTGTCCTTGTTCCTGTATCTGTGTTAGTTTACACTAGTATAGGCTGTTTCGGTTTTCGTTACGTTCTTTGTTTTGTAGTATTTGTATTGATTCGTGTTTGCATTTGTTCATTAAACATGGATCGCAATCTACACGCTGCATTTTGGTCCGACTCTCCTTCACCGCATGAAGACCGTTACAAGGGCATAGTTGTGCTGAAGTTGACTGAGGCACGCACATCTGTCCTCTCCTGACTCCCGCCCAGTGTTTCCAATTGAGCAACTTTATTGGTAAAAGAGGTTGGCGACAAATTCAACCTCTTTTCAGGCTACCTTTGGGGAGTTTTGTCACCAAGTGTTTCTATCGTTTTGATATCATTTAGCGATTTTTCACACTCATTTATTTCACAAACAAGAGTGGGCAAGTCAGGGATGTGTTGTTAAAGAATATTTATTTGTAGTGTAGCTAGTCAGTATCAGGTTATATTGGCATGTTTTCCCAGGGTTGACCGAATACTTGCAGGGTGTGTAGCTAGTAGCTAGACCATGTGACAACCTATAGCTACAGCACTAGCAAGTTACTCTTTGCTAGTAGACAAGTAGCGTCATGATCTATTATAATGATCTGTGTTAAAGTAGCCAGCTAATGTATATAATGTTAAAAATGAGAAGTCTCTTGCTAAAGTTAACAAGTTTAGCTAGCTAGGTAGCTACTTTCATTAAGCAAATTCCTATGTAGCTATATAATACAAAACACAAACGGCTTAACAGTCTCAACTGCTTTACTGACAATAATGCAATATTTTTACAAACATCTGATGTTCAGCTCTACAAACTTTAACTGTCAAACATAATACTTGATATGTAGTTACAAAGGGTAATCGGGAACCAGGAAAGTCCAGCATAGATGAGCAGCTGACATGTTGATGACGCAATTTACTCAAAAGTCAAAGGCAATGCAGTAGCATGGGATTGTGTAGTGCTTCTCAAATGTAAAAATGTATACTTTCTACAAACTCTCAACCTAATAAAATGTATTTAAAACCTGTTAGAGATCGGGCTACTTTTTTCAACCTTCTGTTAAAAATCGCGCAACATTTCAACGTCCTGCTACTCAAGCCAGGAATATAGTATATGCATATGATTAGTATGTGTGCATAGAAAACACTCTGAAGTTTCTAAAACTGGTTCAATGATGTCTGTGACTATAACAGAACGTGTTTCGTGGTGTTTCGTGGTCAAAATCGCAAGGAAACCTGCTCTCCTGCGCCTGACTCCTACACCTCACAGAGACGCACTTTATCACAGCATGGAAGCCCGATAACCATCTCTACAAAATCGACAAAGAAAAAAATCAATCCACCAGTCTCTATATTGTCTATTTCAAGGTATAATAGATGGCGATGGGCTTGCAGTTCCTACAGCTTCCACACGATGTCGCCAGTGTTGTGAATTCTATGCAGCTAAATCCTTGGTCATAAGAGTAATAGGCACTTCCTTTCGTCGGGTACACAGCAGGAAAAAATGGAAGGGGGAAAGTGGACTACGTTTTCCAAACTTCTTGCTATTGAATACAGATCGCTCCGTGATCAATTTGATCGTTAATTAACGTTTACTAACACCTAAAGTTGGATTACAGAAGTAGTTTGAAGTGTTTTGTCAAAGTTTATAGGCAACTTTTTTAATTTAAAAAAATAACGTTGCGTTTAAAAACGGTGTTTTTCCTGGATCTGACGGTCTTCATAATTGGACATTTTGGGTATACAAGGACCAATTTAATCGAAAAAAAGACCCAATTGTGATGTTTATGGGACATATAGGAGTGCCAACAAAGAAGCTCGTCAAAGGTAATGAATGTTTTATATTTTATTTCTGCGTTTTAGTGTAGCGCCGGCTACGCTAATTCTTTTGTTTACGTCCCCTTCTGGTATTTCGGGGTGTTGCATGCTATCAGACAATAGCTTCTCATGCTTTCGCGGAAAAGCATTTTAAAAATATGACTTGTTGGCTAGATTCACAACGAGTGTAGCTTTAATTGAGTACCCTGCATGTGAGTTTTAATGAACGTTTGAGTTTTAACGAGTGCTATTAGCATTTGGCATAGCGCATTTGCATTTATTGTTGGCAAGGTGGGATGCTAGCGTGTCGGGTTGCCCAGAGAGGTAAAGAGAAAATCCTCGAAGAATGCACTAGGTGCACGGGAGTGTGGAGCACGGTAGTATGCATATTGAGAAACACACATGGACTTAAATTATCAGGACAGTGGATGTTTTGGAAGTTGTCCCATGTGTGTACTGTCTCAACCAGCTGCATAATCATAATTAACTACCCTCTTCCACCTCTCCACCTTTTTTCTCTACCTCTGGGTTCTCCTCCTTTCCATCCCTCTGTCATTCCATTCACCAGCTTTCACTCTGCTCTTCAGTGTTTGTCCCTTCCTTACTCTTCCTGGTTCTGCTAATGGAGCAGCTGAATGGAGGCATGATTGCTCTTTGTATGTGGCCTGTAATCTCTGCTGGAGTGGAATGCACACAAGCAGACACACACACAATTAGACACATCTGCAGGATTCTACCTGTTCTCTCTCCTTCCCTGACAATGGCAGACAAAATAATTAAAAATTATGATATGTAATAGACCAATTTATTATTTTTCCAGTGCTGCCCGATCATTATAATTTATTGTCATCTCGATATCCCTTTAATGAGGATAGCCTTCACGCAACACCTTTTCAAATACTATTGTTTAGGACAGTAGAGGCAGAGATTTCACTTTTGTGTCTGAAGTTAGTTTGGTCTCAAGTGAACTGATCATTTGTATCATTGTTGGTGAGATAAACTCAGCAAAAAAAGAAACGTCCATTTTTCAGGACCCTGTCTTTCAAAGATAATTCGCAGAAATCCAAATGACTTCACAGATCTTCATTGTAAAGAGTTGAAATACTGTTTCCCATGCTTTTTCCATGAATCATAAACAATTAATGAACATGCACCTGTGGAACGGTCGTTAAGATACTAACAGCTTACAGTCGGTAGGCAAGGAATGAGACTGTGCCTTAGGCATGCTGCAAGGAAGCATGCGCACTGCAGATGTAGCCAGGGCAAAAAATTGCAATGTCTGTACTGTGAGACGCCTAAGACAGTGCTACAGGGAGACAGGACAGACAGCTGATTATCCTCATAGTGGCAGACCATGTATAACAACACTTGCACAGGATCGGTACAGCCGAACATCACACCTGTGGGACAGGTATAGGATGGCAATAACAACTGCCCGAGTTACACCAGGAACGCACAATCCCTCCATCAGTGCTCAGACTGTCCGCAAAAGGCTGAGAGCGGCTGTACTGAGGGCTTGTAGGCCTGTTGTAAGGCAGGTCCTCACCAGACATCACTGGCAAAATCACCACCTATGGGCACAAACCCACCGTAGCTGGACCAGACAGGACTGGCAAAAAGTGCTCTTCACTGACGAGTCACGATTTTGTTTCAACAGGGGTGATGGTCGGAATTTGCGTTTATCGTCGAAGGAAAGAGAATTACACCAAGGCCTGTACTCTGGAGTGGGATTGATTTGAAGGTGATGGTTCCATCATGGTCTGGGGGCGGTGTGTCACAGCAGACTGAGCTTGTTTTCATTGCAGGCAATTTCATTGCAGGGAAGACATCCTCCTCTCTTATGTGGTATCCTTCCTGCAGGCTCATCCTGTCATGACCCTCCAGCATGACAATGATGGGCAGTCTGGCACCCTCGAGAGCCAGTGCGGGTGCAGGTGTGACAGTATCCCTCACTCTAGGGGTGCCACCTGTCATCCCACCTGGGTGAGCCTGATGGATCATCCTCGGCATGGGCGCTGGACAAGCCGGCTGAGGCGTGGGAGCCCGACGAGCCAGTCAAGGCGTGGGAGCCCGACGATCATGCTGAGGCATGACGGGGGATGTGAGCCTGATGAGCCGGCTGAGGCGTGGGAGCCTAATGAACCAGCTGAGGCATGACATGGGATAGGAGCCTGCCGAGCCAACCGAGGCAAGGAAACCCCTCGAGCCAGCTAAAGCATGTGTCACGACTTCTACCGAAGGTAACTCCTCTCCCTGTTCGGGCGGCGCTCGGCGTCGCCGGTTTACTAGCCGCTACCGATCCCTTTTTCTTTTTCTGGTTGTTTTGTCTGTGTTCCTTTTCACACCTGGTTTCAATTGCTTTGATTTCTGTGGGTATATAGGGCACCTGTTACCTGCCGTAATTCGTGCAGGATTAAGCTTGTGAGTATTAGCGTTCGGGATTCTATGCGGTTTATTATTTTCGCATTTGACGCATGTGTATGTAGTGTCGGGACTGTGGTTGTTCCTCCGTGTACTGACACGAGTTTGTTTTCCTCCGAGCGCGTTGTTTGGACATTTATCTGGGCCAATTTTTGTATTGGTGGACTATGTGTACAGATCTCTACATTAAACACGCTTCTCAAAGAAAATCCCTGCTCTCCTGCGCCTGACTCCTACACCTCTCACCGAGACGCACTTTATCACAGCATGGAAGCCCGATAAGCCAGCCGAGGCACCTCCGGTTCCATTGACCTGGGATGTGGTGGCACCCAGATCCGACGTCAACACCAAAAAACACCAACTCCCTTTTGCTTCAAATTGTGGTGTCAGTGGCGCCACCTGGATCCGACATCAACCCTTAAAAACAACAACTCCATGCTTCAAATTGTGGTCTCACCATTCTGTACGGACAGACGCAGGGGGAAAGGAGCGAGTACAGGGAGTGAACATTTAATGAAACAACGGACATATAACAAAACAATAACAGCGTCTGGACAAAGTGAACAAAACGACATTACGACAATAATGTTGACATGGGGAATCAACTGAGCAGCATACAGATATAGAGGGGCAATCAACAAAGTGAAGTAGTCCAGGGAAGTTCAATAAGCACTGATACGTGTAATGATGGTGACAGGTATGTGTAATTATGGGCAGCCTGGCACCCTCGATCGCCAGAGAGGGGGAGCGGGAGCAGGTGTAACAGGAAGATTTTTACGATGTACCGATTCCATGTCACATCATCAACATCTGTATGCTTTCGTTAAAATAAAATAGTGATAAAGAAATACTCTTTCAAAATGCAGATGTTTATTTCAACTATCAGCAGGACAATAGACTTTTGCCGAGTTTAGGGACTTTAAATATATTAATGGATCCATAATAAATTACTATGGGAATAAATGGAAAAAGCAAGTGGAAAGGGGAAAAATAAGGAACTTCTCTTTCGACCCTGCAGGCATTTTAAAAACATGTTTTCAAACACTTGTTTTTCACAAGGGATATTATCAGGACAATATACACAATGTGGTCCCAAAAACACCTCTCTGACATGGAATGTCTTGCCAGCTTTGATCTATGCCTGGGCCTGCAGGATGCAAAATGCTTTGTTTGTCAGACAAATCACTGGGTCGCAACTAAAGAACAGTACAAAACAAGAGAACACACATAATTAATGTTCAGGAAAAAAAATGGAAAAAAAATAATGTTTCCTCAACAGTTTCTTCTGACTGTGATTAGAGTGATTGCTCATCATCTTCAACCATCAGTGAGTCCATGTGACCGAGTCCACCAAATGCATTGTTTTCCAACCACAACTGGATGGATCCATAACGAATTCTATGGGAATAAATATCACTGAATGGCAGAAATATTGGGATAAAGTAGGCACATTGTTGCTTACTGGAACACCCAAAGTCATCTAATTGTTATAATAGAATTTGAAGCAATAGCCTACCCGTGTGTGGTCAACTATTTTAGCACTGTTTCACGCTGCTCTGAGACAAGCAAGGCTATTGAATAAACATATTAATTGTTTTTTTAATCTAATTCAATAACATACTTGTCATATTGTAAAGTGTAGCCTAAAGGCCAAAATGGGCAAACTTGCAATGTATTTGATGCTTAAGAACTCTAACGCTTGTGATAAACAAAATGCCTCCAGCTGTCCATCACTAATGTAAATTAAAAATGAATATGTAAGGGGCTTTTATATAATTACAATGCAGGGTTAATAATAATAATAATCGTTCGGTCACAATACTAAAAACTTTCAAAATGCATTCATGAATTAAATCGCTTTAGCCGACATGTTACGGTTCATCTGATGAAGGTGCACATGCTCCTATTTATATTATGAATATGAAATCGGAGGGCAGAAATGATAAAATATTAAAGCATTTGACCTCTCACTAAAGTTGTCAGTCATACAAAAGTTATACTTAAATTCGAACTGGTTGGAGATTACAGGAGTACATGGCCATAAAGGCTAGATTATTTTTCAAGCTGTTCAAATATTCATAGATGACCAGCAGGGTCAAATAATATAAACAGTGAATGTAGAGGGTGCCCCATAGGAGTACATGCCATTTGGCTTTTTTTTTAATCCTAGGATAGGATAAAGCAATCCTTCTCACCCCCCCCCCCCCCCCTTAAATGATTTAGATGCACTATTGTAAAGTGGCTGTTCCACTGATGTCAGAAGGTGAATTCACCAATTTGTAAGTCGCTCTGGATAAGAGCGTCTGCTAAATGACTTAAATGACACTTCGTTCCGCAGGTATCTACACTTCGGTCCGCAGGTAGTATACCGCAGGTAGTATGACTTTTCATTACATTTCGTTATAGTACAACGGTTTGATTTGTCTAATCTTAGCAATTTCTTCTTAGCTAGCTACATAGCCGTCTTTGTATCAAAGATAATTGCATAATTATCGTATTTCGTCGTCCTAACGTATCTGCCCAGCAGCTAGCTAAGCAGCTAGCTAACATCCACCAGCACTGTAGAAACTATTACACTCAACTGAACGACTCGATTAGCGTAGTGTCAGCTAGCTACATAGTTGTCTTCGCTGTCTTCGTATCCAAGATAATTGTGTGCAGTTTAGAGTGTGTAGACTTAGAGTGATTATCTTAATTTACCGAGGTTAGCTAGCCAGCTATTTGTCGTCCTTAACGTAGGAGATGCTGCTAGCTAGCTAGCCAACAGCTAGCCAACCTCTACCGAATTGAACTCCAACTACCCGGTCAACATTCCGCGTCGCTCCACAGGTAGTATCACATTTTCATTTCACTTCATTACAGTACAACGGTTTGATTTGTTTGATCGTAGCTAGCCAGCTACATAGCCGTCTTTGTATCTAAGACAATTGTGTAGTCTAGAGCGATTTTCTAGGTTAGCTGGCCAGCTATTGTCGTTCTTTTAACGTAGCTAGCCAGCTAGCCCCCGAATAGCAGCACTGTAGTAACTATTACAGTACAACGGTTTGTTTTGTTTGATCGTAGCTAGCTAGCTACATAGCCGTCTTTGTATCTAAGACAATTGTGTAGCCTAGAGCGATTTTCTAGGTTAGCTAGCCAGCTATTGTCATTCTATTAAGGTAACGTAACGCAATCAACCTGCTAGCTAGCCAGCTAGCCCCCGAATAGCAGCACTGTAGAAACTATTACACTCGACGGAACGACTTGATTAGTGTAGTGTCAACATCGCAGCCACTACCAGCTAGCCTACTCCAGCAGTACTGTATCATTTCAATCATTTTAGTCAATAAGATTCTTGCTACGTAAGCTTGACTTTCTGAACATTCGAGACGTGTAGTCCACTTGTCATTCCAATCTCCTTTGCATTAGCGTAGCCTCTTCTGTAGCCTGTCAACTATGTGTCTATCTATCCCTGTTCTCTCCTCTCTGCACAGACCATACAAACGCTCAACACCGCGTGGCCGCGGCCACCCTAATCTGGTGGTCCCAGCGCGCACGACCCACGTGGAGTTCCTGGTCTCCGGTAGCCTCTGGAACTGCCGATCTGCGGCCAACAAGGCAGAGTTCATCTCAGCCTATGCCTCCCTCCAGTCCCTCGACTTCCTGGCACTGACGGAAACATGGATCACCACAGATAACACTGCTACTCCTACTGCTCTCTCTTCGTCCGCCCACGTGTTCTCGCACACCCCGAGAGCTTCTGGTCAGCGGGGTGGTGGCACCGGGATCCTCATCTCTCCCAAGTGGTCATTCTCTCTCTCTCCCCTTACCCATCTATCTATCGCCTCCTTTGAATTCCATGCTGTCACAGTTACCAGCCCTTTCAAGCTTAACATCCTTATCATTTATCGCCCTCCAGGTTCCCTCGGAGAGTTCATCAATGAGCTTGATGCCTTGATAAGCTCCTTTCCTGAGGACGGCTCACCTCTCACAGTCCTGGGTGACTTTAACCTCCCCACGTCTACCTTTGACTCATTCCTCTCTGCCTCCTTCTTTCCACTCCTCTCCTCTTTTGACCTCACCCTCTCACCTTCCCCCCTACTCACAAGGCAGGCAATACGCTCGACCTCATCTTTACTAGATGCTGTTCTTCCACTAACCTCATTGCAACTCCCCTCCAAGTCTCCGACCACTACCTTGTATCCTTTTCCCTCTCGCTCTCATCCAACACTTCCCACACTGCCCCTACTCGGATGGTATCGCGCCGTCCCAACCTTCGCTCTCTCTCCCCCGATACTCTCTCCTCTTCCATCCTATCATCTCTTCCCTCTGCTCATACCTTCTCCAACCTTTCTCCTGATTCTGCCTCCTCAACCCTCCTCTCTTCCCTTTCTGCATCCTTTGACTCTCTATGTCCCCTATCCTCCAGGCCGGCTCGGTCCTCCCCTCCCGCTCCGTGGCTCGATGACTCATTGCGAGCTCACAGAACAGAGCTCCGGGCAGCCGAGCGGAAATGGAGGAAAACTCGCCTCCATGCGGACCTGGCATCCTTTCACTCCCTCCTCTCTACATTTTCCTCCTCTGTCTCTGCTGCTAAAGCCACTTTCTACCACTCTAAATTCCAAGCATCTGCCTCTAACCCTAGGAAGCTCTTTGCCACCTTCTCCTCCCTCCTGAATCCTCCTCCCCCTCCCCCTCCTCCCTCTCTGCAGATGACTTCGTCAACCATTTTGAAAAGAAGGTCGACGACATCCGATCCTCGTTTGCTAAGTCAAACGACACCGCTGGTTCTGCTCACACTGCCCTACCCTGTGCTCTGACCTCTTTCTCCCCTCTCTCCCAGATGAAATCTCGCTTCTTGTGACGGCCGGCCGCCCAACAACCTGCCCGCTTGACCCTATCCCCTCCTCTCTTCTCCAGACCATTTCCGGAGACCTTCTCCCTTACCTCACCTCGCTCATCAACTCATCCCTGACCGCTGGCTACGTCCCTTCCGTCTTCAAGAGAGCGAGAGTTGCACCCCTTCTGAAAAAACCTACACTCGATCCTTCCGATGTCAACAACTACAGACCAGTATCCCTTCTTTCTTTTCTCTCCAAAACTCTTGAACGTGCCGTCCTTGGCCAGTTCTCCCGCTATCTCTCTCAGAATGACCTTCTTGATCCAAATCAGTCAGGTTTCAAGACTAGTCATTCAACTGAGACTGCTCTTCTCTGTATCACGGAGGCGCTCCGCACTGCTAAAGCTAACTCTCTCTCCTCTGCTCTCATCCTTCTAGACCTATCGGCTGCCTTCGATACTGTGAACCATCAGATCCTCCTCTCCACCCTCTCCGAGTTGGGCATCTCCGGCGCGGCCCACGCTTGGATTGCGTCCTACCTGACAGGTCGCTCCTACCAGGTGGCGTGGCGAGAATCTGTCTCCTCGCCACGCGCTCTCACCACTGGTGTCCCCCAGGGCTCTGTTCTAGGCCCTCTCCTATTCTCGCTATACACCAAGTCACTTGGCTCTGTCATAACCTCACATGGTCTCTCCTATCATTGCTATGCAGACGACACACAATTAATCTTCTCCTTTCCCCCTTCTGATGACCAGGTGGCGAATCGCATCTCTGCATGTCTGGCAGACATATCAGTGTGGATGACGGATCACCACCTCAAGCTGAACCTCGGCAAGACGGAGCTGCTCTTCCTCCCGGGGAAGGACTGCCCGTTCCATGATCTCGCCATCACGGTTGACAACTCCATTGTGTCCTCCTCCCAGAGCGCTAAGAACCTTGGCGTGATCCTGGACAACACCCTGTCGTTCTCAACCAACATCATGGCGGTGGCCCGTTCCTGTAGGTTCATGCTCTACAACATCCGCAGAGTACGACCCTGCCTCACACAGGAAGCGGCGCAGGTCCTAATCCAGGCACTTGTCATCTCCCGTCTGGATTACTGCAACTCGCTGTTGGCTGGGCTCCCTGCCTGTGCCATTAAACCCCTACAACTCATCCAGAACGCCGCAGCCCGTCTGGTGTTCAACCTTCCCAAGTTCTCTCACGTCACCCCGCTCCTCCGCTCTCTCCACTGGCTTCCAGTTGAAGCTCGCATCCGCTACAAGACCATGGTGCTTGCCTACGGAGCTGTGAGGGGAACGGCACCGCAGTACCTCCAGGCTCTGATCAGGCCCTACACCCAAGCAAGGGCACTGCGTTCATCCACCTCTGGCCTGCTCGCCTCCCTACCATTGAGGAAGTACAGTTCCCGCTCAGCCCAGTCAAAACTGTTCACTGCTCTGGCCCCCCAATGGTGGAACAAACTCCCTCACGACGCCAGGACAGCGGAGTCAATCACCACCTTCCGGAGACACCTGAAACCCCACCTCTTCAAGGAATACCTAGGATAGGATAAGTAATCCTTCTCACCACCCCCCCTTATAGATTTAGATGCACTATTGTAAAGTGGCTGTTCCACTGGATGTCAGAAGGTGAATTCACCAATTTGTAAGTCGCTCTGGATAAGAGCGTCTGCTAAATGACTTAAATGTAAATGTAAATGTAATGTAATGTAAATGTTTTCATAGCCGAGCATTCAGAGGTCAAGACAGCAAGTGTGTGTGTGCATGAGAGAGAGAGGATCAAAACAGATATCTACAAAGTAACACGTGTTAATGAGTTCTGAGAGCCGATCTGTTATCCAACGATTCGTCGAATAGCACGGCTGGCTGTAGGTGTGAAAATCCCCCCATCTTGCAATGTAATGTATAAGTACTCTAAAGTTTTACACAGTATCTCTTCATCAACATCTTTATGCTCGTTTAAATTAAATAACGATAAAAAATACTTTCAAATTGAAAGAACACTGTAATGTTCACCACCACATATACTTTGAATTTGCGCAAAAGTGGGAGAGGCTGTCAAGAAACACTGGCATGTTGTATCACCCAGCTTTGTCAGCTGAAGTAACTTGTTATGGCTGGGGGCAGTATTGAGTAGCTTGGATGAACAAGGTGCCCAGAGTAAACTGTCTGCTACTCAGTCCCAGTTGCTAATATATGCATATTTATAGTAGATTTGGATAGAAAACACTCTGAAGTTTGAATGATGTCTGTGAGTATAACCAAACTCATATGGCAGGCAAAAACCTGAGAAAGAAATCCAACCAGGAAGTGGAAAATCTGAGGTTTGTAGTTTTCCAACTCATTCCCTATCGAATGCACAGTGTATATGGGGTCAAATTGCACTCCCTGAGGCTTCCACTAGATGTCAACAGTCTTTAGAACCTTGTTTGATGCTTCTACTGTGAGGTGGGGTCAGAGGTTTGCCAGAGAGCCACGAGCTGGACACGCCCGTTCACGTGAGTTAGCTTGAGTTCCATTGCATTTCTGAAGACAAAGGAATTCTCCGGGTTGGAACATTATTGAAGATGTATGTTAAAAACATCCTAAAGATTGATTCTATACATCGTTTGACATGTTTCTACGGACCTTTGATGATCTTCATCAGAATGCACTCCCAGGAATCCCAGTTTCACAATAAATGTTTGTTTAGCCCAGTAATCCAAATTCATGACGCACAATTACTAGGTCCAGACGAAAAGTAAAAAAGTTCCGTTACTTTGGCGTATATCTGGCGGATATCAGTTTGGGTTGTTTTGGTCTCTGAGCTCTGTACTGAGATTATTGCATGGTGTGCTCTTTCGGTAAAGCTTTTTTTAAATCTGACACAGATATATGAAATAGGAGGTGATATAAATAATACTCTGAGCAAAAGAGAGATTTTCACCCTCCAGACATTATTCACAAAAGGTCTTAATAATGTTGTTATGTACAGCATGTTATGTTGTAAATGTGAATTAATGCCACGATGAGTTTTTTCTTCGCTGTACCCAATGATTTATGAAAACTTACTTGATAAGTCAATGTCCTTTATGTACACACTTTATTAGAATACTTATGAAAAGCACATTGTTATATTTGGTAACACTTGCTTATTTTCCCTTGACTCCAACCCCATTCGATGTATTGAACGGATGTGGGTGGAACAATGTCTACATAAGGGTAAAAATTATGAACACTCACAAAAGCAAGAGCAGTGTGCATGTTGCTTTTTTTCTCATCATTCTGAGAATATAGGAATAATATTCTGTCACGGCTTTCTTCGTGGGAAGGAGAGGTGGAACAAAACGCAGCGTGGTTATAGTTCATGGTACTTTAATAAGAAAACTCAAACATGAACAAACTACAAAACAATAAACGTGAAAACCGTAACAGTCCTAACTGGTGCATAAAACAGGAAACAATCACCCACAAAATACCCAAAGAATATGGCTGCCTAAATATGGTTCCCAATCAGAGACAACGATAAACACTTGCCTCTGATTGAGAACCACTCTAGGCAACCATAGACTTACCTAGACAACTAAACTGAACACCACCCAATTAATCTAATAAACCCCTACACAAGGCGAAACACAATAAATCACCCATGTCACACCCTGGCCTAACCAAAATAATAAAGAAAACAAAGATAACAAAGGCCAGGGCGTGACACATTCAAAGAACATTGAGAGTTTTTCTGCACCCTGATACATTGTAGGAACTGAACAGATTTAGTGTTTTGGGAACATATCTTATGTCCAAACAATGTTACCACAAAACAAATCAAATCAAATTTCATGAGTCACATACACATGGTTAGCAGATGTTAATGCGAGTGTAGCAAAATGCTTGTACTTCTAGTTCTGACCATGCAGTAATATCTTACAAGTAATCTAACAATTTCACAGCAACTACCTTGTACACACAAGTGTAAAGGAATGAATAAGAATATGTACATATAAATATATGGATGAGCGATGGCTGAAAGGCATAGGCAAGATGCACTAATGGTATAGAGCACAGTATATACGTACATATGAGATGAGTAACTGTCAAGAGAATTTTGTTCTCATATTCATTTATATTCATATTCATATTCACCAATTCAATTAAAATACTTCTGTCTGTTTCTAAGAATTTGTAAGGTTCTTATTGAAATGAAACAGACAGAGACCAGTCTACTTAGTCAACAGCATTTATTCTCGAGAGCTCTGCTTATAATTTCCGGTACATTGGTCTATATACCTCACATTTCGTCATAAATGTCCCTCCTCCTCTCAGATACAATGGCAACATAGTTCACAAGTCTTCTCCTACTCATACATTGTCTGCCACCTGTTAAACAATCTACTACAAGCCCAAGGTCTCTCCCCTCCCTGGGTGGGGACAGAATATCCTGAAAGGAACACAGTAGTCCAGCTTGTCTGACGATAGCTCCATTTCACACTTGCACCCTGCTTACATACTAAAAAGTAGCAGAAAGTCCTTGTTCTAATTCTTGACTAAAACTACACACATCAGATTGACTTTTATGGATAATAATAAGTTTCATACAATCATACAGTGACAGGGTAGTATTCTGTTAATTATAGTTCTACGCTAATGTATACATCATTTAGTCATTATTCATACATTTCAGAACAGTAACGCAGGGTATGTAAACATTATATAAAGTCCCATTGTTTAAGGCATATTGAGCAGGGCTAGAGGCTCTACAGTGAAATAAGATAGTAATCACTAACCAGAACAGTAATGGACAAGGCATATTGATATTAGAGAGAGGCATGCATAGCCAAGTGAAAATATGGGTCCAGTGAGTGGTTGGGCTGGCTGGGAACACGGCGATTCAGACAGTTAGCAGGCTAACAAACTAACAGTTAGTAGCCGTTAGTAGACCGGGGCAAGCTAGCAGTTAGCAGGACGGGTTATTAAGCAGTTAGCAGGGGCTAGCAGTTAGCAGACCGGGTTAGCAAGCAAGCAGTTAGCAATGGCTAGCAGTTAGCAGACCAGGCAGGCAAGCTAGCAGTTAGCAGACCAGGGCCCGGCAATTTAGCAGTTAGCAGACCGGGTTAGCAAGCAAGCAGATAGCAGGGGCTAGAAAGTTAGCCTTTGGGGGGACGTCGCGATGGGGGTAAGTCTGTTTTTGCCTCTTCGTGCGGTGACGTCGATAGACCAGTCATGGAATTAGTGGTGTTCCAAGTAGCTCTAGGTAGCTAGCAGGCCGATATTGTAGCCCAGGAGTATGCTTCGGTGGTAGCACAGGAGCCCTGGCCAGGCTAGCTTCAAGCTAATTGGTGCTTGCTCTGGGATGGAAACGCTAGCCAGGAGTAGTCATCCGGGATTGCGGTTAGCTAGTTGTGAAGATCCAGATGAAAATGTTCAGTTTGCGGTAGGAATCCGGGGATATAAATAACAGGTCCGTTATGCTCTGGTTAGAGTCAAGTTGTTCGAACTGCCGAGAGCTTTCCGAGCTGAAGGTTAGCTGATGACAGCTGGCAATGGTTTGCTGACTGATAGCTGGTAGTTAGCTGGCTAGCTTCAGTTGAGGGATTCCGGAACCGAAGTAAATATAAATACTTTAGGGAAAAAACGCAGATCCACACCACATTGGGTGAGTCGGGTTGCAGGAGAGTATTTAGATGTTGAGGTTTAGAAAAATATTTTAAAGGATATGCGACGTAAAATGATATACACAAGGGACACGACAGGACAAAGACGTCTGACTGCTACGCCATCTTGGATCTTTTAAATTATGTAAGATACATGTATTTACAAGAATGTTTAAAACAACGAATGGTGTATTTAAAATGTTAGCTCTCTGCAGTTTCACCGGATGTTGGCCTGGTGGTACGTGAGCATCTCACCTACTCTAGAGAGGTTAACCAACCATGTTGTTCCACCTCCTACATATGCGATGACATCATCTGGTTTAAACATCTCTAGAGACTATATCTCTCTCTTCATTACTCAATGCCTAGGTTTACCGCCAATGTACTCACATCCTACCTTACCTTTGTCTGTACACTATGCCTTGAATCTATGCTACCGTGCCCAGAAACCTGCTCCTTTTACTCTCTGTTCTGAAAGTGCTAGATGGCCAGTTCGTATAGTCTTTAGCCGTACCCTTATCCTACTTCTCCTCTGTACCTCTGGTGATGTGGAGGTTAATCCAGGTCCTGCAGTGCCTAGCTCCACTCCCACCCCCCAGGTGCTCTCATTTGTTCACTTCTGTAAACGTAAAAGCCTTGGTTTCATGCATGTTAACATTAGAAGCCTACTCCCTAAGTTTGTTTTACTCACTGCTTTAGCACACTCTGCTAACTCAGATGTCTTAGCCGTGTCTGAATCCTGGCTTAGGAAAACCACCAAAAACCCTGAAATCTCCATTGCTAACTATAACGTTTTCCGCCAAGATAGAACTGCAGAAGAGGGCGGTGTTGCAATCTACTGCAAAGATAGCCTGCTGAGTTCTGTATTACTATTTGTAATAAACATAGCTAGCCAGCTGACTGTTGTCTGCCTGTGGCCTAACCATGCAATTGTGGCTTGCACACTGTGTCATAACCCTACCCTCCCCCTGTCCTTCTGTAGATACTAATCGCACTGGTACAACCCTGTACGGGTGGCTGACTGAGATAACACATATACTGAACATATACACTGAAATTCCTAAAACACAAACACCCGACGACCCCCTTCGGGATGGGCTCCAAAGACAAAGAACTCTGTCGAGAACCAATGGGATACGGACACCAGGCTGGAGGGGACTGTCTATCACCTACAAGCAACCTACCAGAAGCCAGGACTACCAGAATCTACCTACGTCATTTTAATGTATTAAAAGGACTGCACATCATGTTTCGCTCTTTTTCCGACAGTTCCATAAGAGCTAGACGAAGGAGCCGTGCAGCACGCTTTGCCAGATATCATTACGCATTGAATAAACGGTCTTTTATTATACCTTATCCGCCTTGTCCAGTCTCAACTTGATCTCATTTCTCATGTATCTATTCATCAACATATCCAAGTCTGTACCCAAACAATTCGAGCTTCTACTTCTAAAAAGTCAGCTTTCCAGAAACAAGTCTCTCACTGTTGCCGCTTGCTATAGACCCCGCTTGCTACAGACCTCTGCCCCCAGCTGTGCCCTCGATACCATATGTGAAATGATTGTCCCCCATCTACCTTCTGAGCTCGTGCTACTAGGTGACCTAAACTGGGACATGCTTAAAACCTCTTATGGATAGGGGAGACACTAGCGTCTCAACTGGCCAATTGCTGAGCGCCAGATTCAAATAAAATGCTATAAAATTCAAACTTTCATTAAATCACAGATGTAAAATACTCAATTAAAGCTACACTCGGTGATTCCAGCCAACATGTCAGATTTTAAAAATGCTTTTTGGTGAAAGCATAAGAAGCTATTATCTGTTAGCCTGGAACATCTGCACTAGGACTAAACAAAGGAGCTAGCATAGCAGGCGCTACACAAAACGCTGAAATATAATATAAAACATGCATTACCTTTGACGAGCTTCTTTTGTTGGCACTCCAATATCTCCCATAAACATCACAATTGGTCCTTTTGTTTGATTAATTCCATCCATATATATCGAAAATGTCCATTATAAAGCGCGTTTGATCCAGAAAAAAACAGCTTATAAAAACACAACGTCACTACAAAATATTTCAAAAGTTGGCTATAAACTTTGCCAAAATATTTCAAACTACTTTTGTAATACAACGTTAGGTATTTTTAAACGTTAATAATCGATCAAATTGATCACGGGGCGATCTGTATTCAAAAGCAGCAAGTCAATAAAACATGGACGATTTTCTCTCTTTCACAACTTCCCACAGTGGCACCTCTGACAAGAAGTGTCTATTCTTCATTTCACCAAAGATAAACTCCAGCCCAATTCCCAAGACTGGCGACATCGCGTGGAAGCTGTAGGAACTGTAAACAGGGCGCTATCTATTTTCCCTTGGCATAGACACCTGGAACTGGTGGAGGGGTATTTTTTTCTTTTTTCTGAGCAGTTTTTCCTCGGGGTTTTGCCTGCGACACAAGTTCTGTTATAGTCACAGACATGATTCAACCGGTTTTATAAACTTCAGAGTGTTTTCTACACACACATACTAATCATATGCATATACTATATTCTTGGCATGAGTAGTAGGACGCTGAAATTTTGCATGTTTTTTTTTCAAAAAGTCGCAAAAATGCACCCTCGCCTCTATTAATTATTAAGCAACGATTACATTGAACATTGGGGGATTTTCACACCTACAGTAGCCGGGCTATGAAGAGTCTATTGTCCTGGTAATAGGAAACCATGTTTGCATGATGGGCTCCACCCTGCTAAAGTACACTGAATACCTGTTTTCAAAATGCCTCCAGCTTTCCATCACTACTGTAAATAAAAACACAGCATCTTGTTTACATTCTTTATTGTAAACACAATGTCACAAATAATTTGTATCTACCTTTCCAATTACTTTTAGAATTAGGTATTTACAAACACTTTAGTGTAACAGAAGTTTGAGTAAGTAATATGCTACAGTACAGTTACAGCTTTTTCTGATCAAGTAGAAACAAAAAAATAAGTGTATTTTTTGCATTGAGGGGAGGCAGGTAGTCTAGTGGTTAGAGCATTGGATTAGTATCCAGAAGGTTGCAAGATCGAATCTCTGAGCTGACGAGGTAAAAATATGTTGTTCTGTCCCTGAATAAGGCAGTTAACCAACTGTTCCTTAGCCATCAGTGAAAAAAATATGTTTTTCTTAACTGACTATTTAAATAAAGGTAATGCTGTACAGCTCCAATGAAATCTCCAAAATATTTTTTTAATGCACCAGAAAAGACCTAACAAATAATACAACAAATATTATGGTTAAACTCAAAAATACTAATTGATAAAGACATAACTTTATCAATTTCAACCTTTTAACAAGTGGAAGGAAAAAATTATTATTAACCCTGTTTTTAACCCTGTCAACTGTAGTGATGCCGTTTGCACGAAGATGCAGTGCCTTAGACCACTGCTTCACTCAGGATTCATGACCCATATGACCAATGTATATTGTCCTGCTATTAGCCCATTCTAGAAACATTTTGCAGAATTCACAGCCTGGTTCAAATCCAGGCTGTATCACAACTGACTGTGATTGGGAGTCCCATAGGGCGGCGCACAATTGGCCCTACATCGTCTGGGTTAGAGGGTTTGGCTGGCCAGGATGTCCTTGTCCAATAAAACAGGCATGGTGGGATTTTGGTTTCTCTTCCTCTAAAAACAGAAATACATATTTTGATTTTTATAAATATTATTTTGGCCTTTATTCAGATTACAAATCGCTTGCTTTCGGTTAATTGAAAACAAAATCTCAAATATCTTTTTTTTAAAGTGATTATAATTATTATCAATTAATTTAGAATTATTAAAAAATTTATATATATATATTCTCGCAGATTTGCCCTAATGAATTCTCCAAATCGAATTATTCGCGGAGAGTCACGTCATTTGAGTAATGTGCTGTTAAAAGTGGTGTATGTCTAATTTATTTTAAAAAGCATGCTGGAAGTTAGAAGCAAAAGGATTTTAAGCAATAGCCTACCCTCATGTGATCAACTACTTCAGCACCGTTTCACGCTGCTCTGAGACATGCTTGGGGACTGGTCTTGGTAAATTTATGACATTTTTATTTTCTCTGAATCACCGTTTGGGTTTTGGTTAGAAAAATCAGGGTGTGGAAATGTTAGGATTGTTTTGCTCTTTACTGTAGTACTGTAGCCTACTCACGTTGTACAGAGCCATTATGGGCTATTCGCAGGACAATAGATACTTTGTGCAAGGCAACTGATCAGCATTTTAAAAAATGTAGATGGGCCCTCCCGAGTGGCGCAGGGGCTTAATTAAAGTCCAAAAACAGTGCATTTGGGAAGTATGCAGAGGACATAAAACAGATTGGTAGAAATATAGTGCGGACTGATGGGATGTACCTGTAGTAGACCTGCTGTCGGGGCTGGTGATTCGGATGGTCCTGGCATGGTTTTGAGGCATGTTCAGAAATTGTTGTAGAAGTTAGGGGTTTATTTGGCTTAGATATCATATCATAGAAGAAGAAGCTGCAGCAGCAGCAGCAGAGTAGAATATATTCTAGATGCTCGAAACTGGTGATTTTTTCTGATGCTAGCAAGCATGCATCTACACACTGTTTACAAGTACATTTGTTTTCTCAGCTACAGTTTGAATTGTGCCCTGTCTGACAGTGAAATATGGCTAGTTCTTACCGTACTTTGGACTGTGGAGTAGCAAGCTAGTGTAGTAAAAGTGCAAACAGCTATTTTGATTACCTAGCTAAGGTTAGCTTGCTTGTACAAAGTCCAGCAGCTGACCTCGAAACAGAGGCTAGCTAACGATAGCTATCTCATGTCAAAATGACAATCCTATATTTTACTACAAAACAGCTAGCTTCATCCAGAATGACTGTAGCTTCCAACAATCTAAATGTCTGCATCACTTCCAATCCCCCATATATTTTTGGGCAAATATATATACAGTATCAGTCAAAAGTTTGGACACACCTACTCATTCAAGGGTGTTTCTTTGTTTTCAATATTGTAGAACAATAGTGAAGACATCAAAACTATGAAATAACACATGTGGAATCATGTAGTAACCCAAAAGTATTAAACAAATCAAAATATATTTTACATTTGAGATTGTTCAAAATAGCCACCCTTTGCCTTCAAGACAGCTTTGTAGACTCTTTGTAGATATTAGACGGCAAGGGATCCTGGGCACAGGCTGGGGAATATTGCCGCCCCAAGGCAGAGATGGAGGCAGCAAAAAGCCGAGAGGCGGAAGTATGAGGAGCTAGCACGGAAGTGCAACAGTGACGAGAGGCAGCCCCAAATATTTTTGGGGGGGGCACACTAGGAGTGTGGCTAAGTCAGATAGGGGACCTGAGCCAACTCCCGTGCTTACTGTGGAAAGAGGTGGACTGGACAGGCACCGTGTTATGCCGTAAGGCATACGGTTTCCCCGGTGCGCAGGCCTAGCCCGGTGCGTTACATCTCAGCGCCTCGTATCGGCTGGGCTAGAGTGGGCATCGAGCCAGGTGCCATGAAGCCGGCTCAGCACATCTGGTCTCCAGTGCGTCTACTTGGGCCGGGGTACATGGCACCAGCCCTACGCACGGTGTCCCCGGGTCGCCAGCACAGCCCTGTGGCGATGGGGAGTATCCAGCCAGGTAGGGTTGTGCAGGCTCGGTGCTCGAGACCTCTAGTGCGCCTCCACGGTCCGGTCTATCCGGTACATCCTCCACGCACCAGGCCTCCGGTGGCAGCCTCACGCTGTCTCTCCGTCTCCTTCCTCCAGTTGCTCCCTCCTGTCCTGAGCTGCCAGAGTCTCCCTCCTGTCCTGAGCTGCCAGAGTCTCCCGTCTGTCCTGAGCTGCCAGAGTCTCCCGTCTGTCCTGACCTGCCAGAGTCGCCCGTCTGTCCTGAGCTTCCGGAGTCGCTCGTCTGTCCTGAGCTTCCGGAGTTGCCCGTCTGTACTGAGCTGCCGGAGTCGCCCGTCTGTCCTGAGCTGCCGGAGTCACCCGTCTGTCCTGAGCTGCCGGAGTCTTCCGTCTGTCCTGAGCTGCAGGAGTCTCCCGTCCGTCCTGAGCTGCCGGAGTCGTCCGCCAGTCCGGAGCTGCCAGAATTGCCCTTCACTCAGGCTCTGCCGGAGTCTCCCGCCTGTCCCGCGCTGCCAGAACCTCCCGTCCATTCTGGGCCCGCTGCTAGGGTCGCCGTTCCAAAGGCGCCACTGTGTTGGGGAAAGAAGCGGGCTAAGACTATGGTGGAGTGGGGTCCACGTCCCGCGACAGAGTCGCCATCGCGGACAGACGCCCACCCAGACCCTCCCCTCTAGGTTCAGGTTTTCCAGCCAGAATCCGCACCTTTTGGGGGGTACTGTCACGTTCTGACCTTAGTTATTTTTGTTATGTCTTTGTTTTAGTATGGTCAGGGCGTGAGTTGGGTGCGTAGTCTATGTTCTTTCTTCTATGATTTGGTATTTTTGTGTTTGGCCTGGCATGGTTCTCAATCAGAGGCAGCTGTTAATCGTTGTCCCTGATTGAGAACCATACTTAGGTAGCCTGTTTTCACCCTTGAGTTGTGGATGATTATTTTTCTGTTTAGTGTGTTTTGCACCTGACGGAGCTATTTCGGTTGTGATTTTTTGTTTCTTTGTTTGATAGTGTTCAGTTTAAATAAATTACATGAACAAGTATCATGCCGCACTTTGGTCCTCACCTTCTTCCACCGACGACCGTTACAAGTGCAGTCACAAAAACATTTAAACCCTATGAAGAAACTGGCTCTCATGAGCACCGCCACAAGAAAAGGAGATCCAGAGTGACATCTGCTGCAAAGGATAAGCTCATTAGAGTGTTACCAGCCTCAGTCATTTCTGCCCAAATAAATGCTTCAGAATTCAAGTAACATAAACATCTCAAAATCAACTGTTCAGAGGAAACTGTGTGAATCAGGCCTCCATGCCCTCATCCCAATTGAAATGGTTTGGGGTGAGTTGATTTATTTCACTTTTATTTAACCAGGTGGGCCAGTTGAGAACAAGTTCTCATTTACAACTGCGACCTGGCCAAGAAAGCAAAGCAGTGCGACAAAAACAACAACACAGAGATACAAAAACAAACATACAGTCAATAACACAAAAGAAAAGAAAACTAGAAAAATCTATGTACTGTCTGTGCAAATGTAGAAGAGCAGGGAGGTAGGCAACATCGGCGAAATAATTACAATTTAGCATTAATATTAGAGTGACAGATGTGCAGATGATGATGTGCAAGTAGAGATACTGGGTGCAAAATAGTAAGTAATAATATGGGATGAGGTAGTTGGGTGCACTTGCTTCAGGTGGGTGTTGCTATGGTGACTAGTGAGCTGAGATAAGGCAGGGAATTACCTAAGCAAAGACTTATAGATGACCTGGAGCCAGTGGGTTTGGCGACGGATATGTAGTGAGGGCCAGGCAACAAGAGCGTACAGGTCGCAGTGGTAGGTAGTATATGGGGCTTTGGTGATAAAACAAACTAAATCCACTGAGTATATTGGTTCCTGACTTCCCTGAAAAGTTGCATATCACGGGGACTACTCTGCATTAGCATCGAGTAGCCCCCGTGCTACAGGAAGCAATTTCTGTTTAAAAAACTAGCCTTAGCTTTCCTATCTCACTAAGTATATTGGTTACTGACATCCCTGAAAAGTTGCATATCACTCAGTCAATTAGGAAAGCTAAGAATAGCTTTTTTAAACAGAAATTGCTTCCTGTAGCACTAATTCCAAAAAGGATGTTTTGTGCTGGTCAAAGGCAGTCAAGTTTGGGGTGAACCAACGGCTATTTCTATTCTAAGTTCTACATTTTTTGAATGGGGCATGCTTATTTAAGATGATGAGGAAAGCACTTTTAATACTGATGGGATGAGGTTAAAACCTCTTGATACTACCCATCCCGTATCCGGGATCGTGAATACAGCCTCAGGCTCATTAGCATAACGCAACGTTAACGATTTCTGAAAATCGCAAATGAAATGAAAATAATATGCCTGCTCTCAAGCTTAGCCTTTTCTTAACAACACTGTCATCTCAGATTTTCAAAATATGCTTTTGAACCATAGCAAATCAAGCATTTGTGTAATAGTATTGCAAGCTAGCTTAGCATTTTGCGTATCGACCGAAACATGGCAAACGTTGTTTAGAATCAATCCTCAAGGTGTTTTTTCACATATCTCTTCATTGATATGCCGTTCGTGGAAGCCTGCTTTCGTCTCAGAATCCCATGGAAAAATACCAGCAGCTGAAAATGATGCACCAATTTCGACGGAGGACACCGGGCGGACACCTCGAAAATGTAGTCTCTTATGGTCAATCTTCCAATGATATGCCTACAAATACGTCACAATGCTGTAGACACCTTGGGGAAACGATAGATAGGGCAGGCTCATTCCTGTCGCATTCACAGCCATATAATGAGACAATGGAAAACAGAGCCTCAAAAATCCTGCTGATTTCCTGGTTGCAGTTTCGTCTTGGTTTTGCCTGTAGCTCCTGTTCTGGGGCACTCACAGTCAATATCTTTGCAGTTCTGGAAACTTCAGAGTGTTTTCTTTCCAAAGCTATCAATTATATGCATAGTCGAGCATCTTTTTGTGACAAAATATCTTGTTTAAAACAGGCACGTTTTTCATCCAAAAATGAAAGGCCTGCTCGCTGAAGTGTTTTAGGGAGCATTTGACAGTGATGAGGGGTGGTCGTTTGACCGCAGACCCATTAATCACGTAATCAATTAGGCTGGTATTGCTGAGATCCTGGTTGATTACACCATGATATCTAAGAGGGTGCCCATGGTTACGGATTTAGGGTTGTACCTGGTAGGTTCCTTGATAATTTGTGTGAGATTGAGGGTATCTAGCTTAGATTGTAGGACTGCCAGGGTGTTAAGCATGACCCAGTTTAGGTCACTTTATAGTACGAACTCTGAAGATAGATGGGGGGCAATCAATCACATTTGTCCAGGGCACAGCTGTGGGATGAAGGGTGTCTGTAACAAGTGGCAATGGTGAGAGACTTGTTTCTGGAAAGTTGGATTTTTAAAAGTAGAAGCTTGAATTGTTTGGGCACAGACCTGGATAGTATGACAGAAGGCTAACTCTGCAGTAGATTGCAGTAGAGTTGGACTGCAGAGTGATGAAAAAGCATTTTACAAGTATATCTGCATATCTGGGAACTTCTTCAAGACTGTTGGAAAAGCATTCCAGGTGAAGCTGGTTGAAAGAATGCCAAGCGTGTGCAAAGCGGTCATCAAGACAAAGAGTGGCTACTTTGAAGAATCTCAAATATAAAATATATTTTGATTTGTTTAAAACCTGTTAGAGATTGGGCTACTTTTTTCAACATTCTGTTAAAAATCGCGCAACATTTCAACGTCCTGCTACTCATGCCAGGAATATAGTATATGCATATGATTAGTATGTGTGGATAGAAAACACTCTGAAGTTTCTAAAACTGGTTAAATGATGCCTGTGACTATAACAGAACGTGTTTCGTGGTCAAAATCTCAAGGAAACCTGATCACAAAATCGACAAAAAAAAAATCAATCCGCCAGTCTCTGTATTGTCTATTGCAAGGTATAATAGATGGCGACGGGCTTACAGTTCCTACAGCTTCCACACGATGTCGCCAGTGTTGTGAATTCTATGCAGCTAAATCCTTGGTCATATGAGTAATAGGCACATCCTTTCATCGGATACACAGCAGGAAGAAATGGAAGGGGGAAAGTGGACTACGATTTCCAAACTTCTTGCTATTGAATACAGATCGCTCCGTGATCAATTTGATCGTTTATTAACGTTTACTAATACCTAAAGTTGGATTACAGAAGTAGTTTGAAGTGTTTTGTCAAAGTTTATAGGCAACTTTTTAATTTTAAAAAATAACGTTGCGTTTAGAAACAGTGTTTTTCCTGGATCTGACGGTCTTCATAAATGGACATTTTAGGTATACAAGGACTGATTTAATCGAAAAAAAGACCCAATTGTGATGTTTATGGGACATATAGGAGTGCCAACAAAGAAGCTCGTCAAAGGTAATGAATGTTTTATATTTTCTTTCTGCGTTTTGTGTAGCGCCGGCTACGCTAATTCTTTTGTTTACGTCCCCTTCTGGTATTTCGGGGTGTTGCATGCTATCAGATAATAGCTTCTCATGCTTTCGCCGAAAAGCATTTTAAAAATCTGACTTGTTGGCTAGATTCACAACGAGTGTAGCTTTAATTGAGTACCCTGCATGTGAGTTTTAATGAACGTTTGAGTTTTAACGAGTGCTATTTACATTTGGCGTAGCGCATTTGCATTTATTGTTGGCAAGGTGGGACGCTAGCGTGTCGGGTTGCCCAGAGAGGTTAACTCTTTTTTGGTTACATGTTTCCATAGGTGTTAGTTCATATTTGAGAATGAGCAGGGTCGGTAGTGGGCATTGGAACAAGCTGTAGCATGATCGTGTTAAGCTAGAGCATGATCCTGTTAACTATGAAAAGGAATCGGAATTTAAACAGGATTTGGAGTGTTACTAAAAATCGAGCTGCAACAAGAGTGGCAGGAATTGATTAGGGAAGGAAAGTTCTCGAGGAAGACATTGCATTGGGAAGGTGACCATGATGTACCTAGGGGTTGCTCCTCTCTCAGTCCTGCCCCGGACACATTTGATATTGTAGCTGCCAAAATTTCATGAGAACAACCCTGAAATTAACTTTTCATTTTCGAGCATGTTGCTGACAATAGGAAGTGGCCTGATTCTGATCACACGTTAATAACTTGTCATGTTCAAAATTGTGCACTCTCCTCAAACAATAGAATGGTATTATTTCACTGTTATAGCTACTTTAAATTGGACAGTGCAGTTAGATTAACAAGAATTTAAGCTTTCTGACAAAATCAGATATGCCTATGTCCTGTGAAATGTTCTTGTTGCTTACAACCTCATGCTAATCGCATAAGCTTGGCTCAACTGTCCCGTGAACAGGATACCATTACTTTAAGTTTGTAGGTAAAAGTGGAAACTTGTTCTCAGGAAAATTGATCTAAACTGGAAGGCAATATTTGGCTAGTGTGTTTGCTATTTGTATCTGTGTGTGTATTTCAGTGTGAATCATTGACTTTTCTTCCTGCCCTTTGCAGAAGGTTTCAGCTCTGAGTCAGTCTCCAACAACTATATCTATAGCAGACTAAAAAGCAGGCTAAAAATATTAGACTTCTTCCAAAGGGGAAGGAAGGAGAGAATACTTCAATCTTCTCACTTTCTTCTTACCTGTTAGCAGGCATTTGGCTTTTGGAAAGTGTTTCCATGGCAACTGGCACAGGTGTTCTGGCTTTTGAGAGTTTGGGGGAGGGGTGGGAATACAAAGGGTACAAGCACATGTTCCAGCATAGATTAAATTAGGTTCAGGAAAGGGGTTCACAGGTCAGCCTGTAAACAGGAGGTGGACAAGTCATTAAAGTTTAGTACCAGCTAGCGCGATCAATTGTTTTTGTCAGGAACACCGAGTCATAACCCTTCGACAATCAAATCTCTCCACTGAAGCAGGTGGCTCAGTATCTTTGGCCCAAAAAATAAGTTCAAGAGAGACAATGGCACAAACACTAACTGATATTGTTGATAAAGCCATTATTATCCATCGTATTGAAGATAAATGGGCACTAGATGTTGTTAGAGGAGTTTTAGAATGTGTAGTCCATTCTTTTTAATCAAACTGTTGTGCTTTCTCCAACTTCTCCAAGTGGACTCATACTGGAAAAAGAAGTCCATGAATTTGTTATGGCAGAGTTTCTGAAACCATATTGGGCAAGACAATCTGATCATTTGAACATCCCCTCTCGTGACTTTGAAAAAAAAGACAAATGTTGATAGCTGTTGCACAATATGTAGATGGCTGTAATTCACAAACACTTTGACCGATTTAAAAAAAAATCTTCAGATTTGTTCATCAGTTAGCAAGTGGAACATACCTACATTTCTGTTATGTACATGAATGAGTTAAATTTATTGTCGCATTCTATGATAAATTCTTGTCTGAGTTCAACGTCTGTACAATTAAAGCAACAAAGGGATAGATTGAGTGCCTTTGGAAAGTTTCCAGACCACTTGAACTTTCCCACATTTGTTACCTTACAGTCTTATTCTAGAATTGATTTTTTTCCCGCATCAATCTACCCACAATACACCATGATGACAAAGCAAAAACAGGTTATACATTTTTGTGAATTTTATTACACATAAAAAACTGAAATATCACATTTAGATAAGTATTATGACCCGTTACACAGCACTTTGTTGAAGCTATGGGTCCTATGCAATTCCAGCTCCCAGATTGCAATTCCCATGGTATCCACTAGGTGTCAAGTCTTTGTTCAAGGTTTCAGGCTTGTTTCTTCCCAAACGAGGAAGAATTTTGAGTTTTGGTACAGGGAGTTGGAAATCAGTCTGCTCACGCGACGAAGAAGATGCGCACTTGCGTCCTCTAGCTTTTCTATTGAATATACTAATTTCCGTATGAAATATTTTAGTTTAATTACATTTTAGGGTACCTGAGGAGTAAATAGAAATGTATTTGGACTTGTTTTTAAAAAGTTTAGCTGTAGTTTTTTGGATTCCTTTCTCTGAATGTTCAACTAAACTGACTTTTTGGGATACAAAGAAGGATTTTATCTAACAAAACAACCATGCATGTTGTAGCTGGGACCCTTGGGACTGCAAATCAGAGGAAGATTTTCAAAAAGTAAGTGAATATTAAATTGCTGTTTGTGATTTTACGAAGCCTGTGCTGGTTGAAAAGTATTTTGATGTGGGGCTTTACCCTCAAACAATCGCATGGCCTGCTTTCGCTGTAAAGCCAATTGTAAATTGGACAATGCAGTTAGATTAACAAGAATGTAAGCTTTTAACCAAGATAAGACACTTGTATGTACCTAGATGTTTAATATCCTCTGACGGAACACCTAGCCCTAAATTAAGAGATAGATGGGAGGGGTTGAATGGAGCTGAAGGTTGGGACTAATAACAACAAGATGGAAAACATTCTGTCTGTAAAACATGTATATACTGCAGGTTCAGAACGTTTGTGAATTTTTTTAACCTTTATTTAACTAGGCAAGTCAGTTAAGAACAAATTCTTATGTTCAATGACGGCCTAGGAACAGTGGGTTAACTGCCTGTTCAGGGGCAGGACAACAGATTTGTACCTTGTCAGCTCAGGAATTTGACCTTGCAACCTTCCGGTTACTAGTCCAACGCTCTAACCACAAGGCTACTCTGCCACCCCGGAGAACAGTTTGAAAGATATGGAAAATTCCGCATGGACATCAGAAATAGATGGGAGAGGCTGAGGGAAGAGGAAGGACCAGTGTAAAAACAAACAAAATAGAACTAATGTAAAATAGAATGTGTCCATAAAATGCAAATAGGATGTATAAACTGGAAGTAGAAGCCTAAGCATTGTTGTTCACTAGTTTACTCCAATTAGGGGAGGAGTGGGAGTAATAAAGGAAAACATATTACGCGTGCGTGCGTGTGTGCGTGTGCGTGTGTGCGTGTGTGTGCGTGTGTGTGCGCGCGTGTGTGCGCGCGTGTGTGCGCGCGTGTGTGCGCGCTTGTGTGTGTGTGTGTGTGTGTGTGTGTGTGTGTGTGTGTGTGTGTGTGTGTGTGTGTGTGTGTGTGTGTGTGTGAGCTCACAGTTCAGTCTGGATGCTAGCTATGGGGCTTTTGGGTCATCATATTGAAGACCTACATGCAGGGCACTGTGGCATGGTGCAAATGAGGGAGATTGCATGCAGCTTCTTTTGTTGACCAGGTTTGGATGCAGCTATCAAAGACAAGGCCAAGTCATTTTCTGCATGTCAAAAGATGAGGAACATGCCTCAGCTAGTGCCACTATACCCACGGGACTTCCCAGAGGAGCAGACTATGCATGCCCACTGGAGGATCGTCTGTTCTGTGTGCATCTGTCGTTGTTGACGCACACAGCAAATGGCCTGAGGTCACAGTGATGAAGAGCACCTCAGCGGAGAGAATCATTGAAGTGCTATGGTCAATCTTCAGTCGCTTCGGATTGCCAACGCAACTTCTTAGCAATAATATCCCCCCCCCATCTGGTGTCTGAAGATTTCATGTCATTTATGGAAGCAAATGGATTTTAGCACATCAATTCAGCACCGTTTCCCCGACTCCCGTCTCAAGTTCTGTCCTTGTACTAGTTGTATAAGTAATACAGTGTGCAATACAACAGAGAGTCTTCACTTTTTGTTCGTTAATATACAAATAGGCACATTTGGGCAATCTAGAACAAAAGTTTGAACAGAAATGCATTGGATCAGTCTAAAACATTGCACATACACGGCTGCCATCTGCAAGCCAACATCTAAATTGCACTTGGGCTGGAATTATATATTATGGCCTCTCTCTTGCATTTCGAAGATGGTATAAAACGAAACCACAAAAGAATGGTTGTTTTTTTCTTGGTATTATCTTTGACCAGATCAAATCAAATTTTATTTTTCACATACACATGGTTAGCAGATGTTAATGTGAGTGTAGCAAAATGCTTGGGCTTCTAGTTCCGACAATGCAGAAATAACCAACGAGTAATCTAACCTAACAATTTCACAACAACTACATTATTCATACAAGTGTAAAGGGATGAAGAATATGTACATAAAGATATATGAATGAGTGATGGTACAGAACGGCATAGGCAAGATGCAGTAGATCGAGTACAGTACATACATATGAGATGAGTAATGTAGGGTACGTAACATATAAAGGTGGCATTGTTTAAAGTGGCTAGTGAACATGTATTACATAATGATGGCCAGATTAAGTAGATGGTATAGAGAACAGTATATACATATGAGATGAGTAATGTAGGGTATGTAAACATTATATTAAGTGGCAATGTGTAAAGTGGCTAGTGATACATTTTTAACATACATTTTTTCCAATATTAAAGTGCTTGGAGTTGAGTCAGTATGTTGGCAGCAGCCACTCAATGTTAGTGGTGGCTGTTTAACACCATAGAACCCTGCAAACTCGTCATCATGAGTGGGTCTAGGGTGTTAGGTATGGTGGAGGCAATACGGTCCTTGACTAGTCTCTCAAAGCACTTCATGATGACGGAAGTGAGTGCTATGGGGCGGTAGCCGTTTAGCTCAGTTACCTTAGCTTTCTCGGGAACAGGAACAATGGTGGCCCTCTTGAAGCATGTGGGAACAGCAGACTGGGATAAGAATTGTTTGAATATGTCTGTAAACACACCAGCCAGCTGGTCTGCGCATGCTCTGAGGACGCGGCTGGGGATGCTGTCTGGGCCTGTAGCCTTGCAAGGGTTAACACGTTTAAATGTTTTACTGCAGTGAAGGATAGTCCACAGGTCTTGGTAGGGGGCCATGTCAGTGGCACTGTATTGTCCTCAAAGCGAGCAAATAACTTGTTTATTCTATCTGGGAGCAAGACATCCTGGTCCGTGACGGGGCTGGTTTTCTTTTTGTAATCCGTGATTGACTGTAGACCCTGCCACATACCACTTGTGTCTGAGCCGTTGAATTGTGAGCCTACTTTGTCTCTATACTGACGCTTAGCTTGTTTGATTGCCTTGCGGAGGGAATAGCTACACTGTTTATATTTGGTCATGTTTCCGGTCACCTTGCCCTGGTTAAAAGCAGGTGTTTGCACTTTCAGTTTTGCGCGAATGCTGCCATCAATCGGTGGTTTCTGGTTTGGGAATATTTTAATAGTTGCTGTGGGTCCAACATCGCTGATGCACTTGCAAATAAACTCGCTCACCAAATCAGCGTATTCATCAATGTTGTTTGTGACGCAATGCGGAACATATCCCAATCCACGTGATCGACGCAATCTTGAAGCGTGGAATCCAATTGGTCGGACCAGCGTTGAACAGACCTGAGCGCGGGAGCTTCCTGTTTTAGTCTCTGTCTATAGGCAGGGAGGAACAAAATGGAGTTGTGGTCAGCTTTTCCGAAATGAGATTTAGGGGAGGGCCTTATATGCATCGCGGAAGTTAGAATAACAATGATCCAGGGTTTTACCAGCCCTGGTAGCACAATCGATATGCTGACAGAATTTAGGGAGTCTGGTTTTACGATTAGCCTTGTTAAAATCCCCAGCTACAATGAATACAGCCTCAGGATATATGGTTTCCAGTTTACATAAAGTTCGTTCAGGGCCATCGATGTGTCTGCTTGGGGGGGAATATATGTGGCTGTGATTTTAATCAAAGAGAATTCAGGTGAACAGAAGTACTTGAGTTCCTGTATGTTGTTATGATCACACCACGTCTCGTTAATCATAAGGCATACCGCCCCGACCCTCTTCTTACCAGAAGGATGCTTGTTTCTGTCGGCGCGATGCGTGAAGAAACCAGCTGGCTGTACCGACTCCGATTGCGTGTCCCGAGTGAGCCATGTTTCAGCTACCCTTGCTCGGATTTCATCAACCTTGTTGTCAATAGACTGAACATTGGCGAGTAATATGCTCAGGAGAAGTGCGCGATATGCCTGTCTCCGGATCCTGACCAAAAGACCGCTTCGTCTGCCCCTTTTACTGCGTCGTTGTTTTAGTTCGCCGGCTGAGATCCGATCCATTGTCCTGGGGGTGGGCAAATCACAGGATCTGCTTCGGGAAGTCGTATTCCTGGTCGTAATGATGGTGAGTTGACGTTGCTCTTATATCCAGTAGTTCCTCCCGAATGTATGTAATAAAACCTAAGATTACTTGGGGTACCAATGTAAGAAATAACACGTAAAAAAAACAAAATACTGCATAGTTTCCTAGGAAAGCGCAGCCTTGGTTTGTCTAGCCTTGGTTTGGCACTAGAAAAAGATGACAATGAAATGGAAAATATCCCTTAAATCCTGATGAAGAGAATACTAACGCATTAGGCGATAGAGAGAGAGAAAATTAAGGAGAGATAACAACAGAACTAGAAAAGGACAGAATGACATTCTCTCATCTGCAGCTTCTCGCCTCTCCCAGTGTTTGCTTTGCATTATTCATGGTGGCTATGTGCTGTGTCAGCCAATGACAGTAACAACGCGTAACTGTATCTGCGGGCTAAGTACTCTAATGTTCCTCTCGCCAATATGATTATTACTTTCCTCCTGACCTTTTTCCACTGGCTAAGAGACTTTTCCACATATTGGAATTTATGTTAACGCTGAGTGACCTCAAAACACTTTACAGCACTTTACTCTTATGTATTTTTGTATGTGTATCATTCTCAATTTGTTCCTGAATTATTTTGTTTTCATAGCATTTCATAAAGCTGGTTCCAAAATGTATCAACACTTTAAATTATATTTAACCCTTGACAGGCGTTCATGTGTTTGTTAATCACCCAATGTTTGCGAGTTTGATGGACCCACAACATTACTTGGTTTTTAAAACAATACCAAATTCTCTGAAATGTTTATATCCCAACATTGACCTGACATTGAGAACATTGAAGGGACTAACTGGGAATGTTAAGATGGTTCCCAAAATGGCACCCAAATCATCATATTGTTAAGTGACGTTAGAACTTGCCTAGACTTTAAAATAACATTTCTAATGTCCCCTTGTGCTCAGAAAGATAATGTGACGTATAGATCACTAAGGGACATACTGCACAATGCATACTTTCCTAATTCCTTTGAGTAACAACTGCAATGTTGTTTGTAGACACATCAGGGCTCTCAAAGGACCATCCCTCAATGTTCTTTGGATGTCACAAAAGAGATCTGACGTTCACTGGACTCACTGGGAATGTTATGTAAAATATTGCCAAAGTGACCTGACAATCAGTACATTTCATAAACCTTCTGTGAACATTACAAATACAGTTGAAGTTGGAAGTTTACATAAACTTAGGTTGGTGTCATTTAAAACTATTTTTTCAACAACTCCACAAATGTATTGTTTACAAACTATAGTTTTGGCACGACGGTAAGGATATCTACTTTGTGCATGACACAAGTAATTTTCCAACAATTGTTTATTGACAGATTATTTCACTTATAATTCACTGTATCACAATCCCAGTGGGTCAGAAGTTTACATACACTAAATTGACTGTGCCTTTAATCAGCTTGGAAAATTCCAGAAAATTATGTCATGGCTTTAGAAGCTTCTGATACACTAATTGACATAATTTGAGTAATTTGTCCCTGTGGATATATTTCAAGGACTACCTTCAAACTCAGTGCCTCTTTGCTTGACATCATGGGAAATCAAAAGAAATCAGCCAAGACCTCAGTAAAACAAGTTGGTTCATCCTTGGGAACAATTTCCAAATGCCTGAAGATACCACGTTCACCTGTACAAACAATAGTACGCTAATATAAACACCATGGGACCACGCAGCCGTCATACCGCTCAGGAAGGAGACGCATTCTGTCTCTTAGACATGAACGTACTTTGGTGCGAAAAGTGCAAATCAATCCCAGAACAACAGCAAAGAACCTTGTGAAGATGCTGGAGGAAACGGGTACACTAGTATCTATAGCCACAGTAAAAACGAGTCTTATAATGACAACCTGAAAGGCCGCTCAGCAAGGAAGAAGCCACTGCTCCAAAACCGCAATAAAAAAAGCCAGACTACGGTTTGCAACTGCACATGGGGACAAAGATCATACTTTTTGGAGAAATGTCATCTGGTCTGATGAAACAAAAATAGAACTTTTTGGCTATAATGACCATTGTTATGTTTGGAAGAAAAAGGGGGAGCTTGCAAGACGAAGAACACCATCCCAACCATGAAGCACAGGGGTGGAAGCATCATGTTGTAGGGGTGCTTTACGACAGGAGGGACTGGTGCACTTCAGAAAATAGATGGAACATGAGGAAGGAAAATTACGTGGATATATTGAAGCAACATCACAAACATCAGTCACTTCCTGACGGGCCACCCCCAGGTGGTGAGAGTAGGTAACAACATCTCCTCCCCACTGATCCTCAACACTGGGGCCCCACAAGGGTGCGTTCTGAGCCCTCTCCTGTACTCCCTGTTCACCCACGACTGCGTGGCCACGCACGCCTCCAACTCAATCATCAAGTTTGCGGACGACACAACAGTGGTAGGCTTGATTACCAACAACGACGAGACGGCCTACAGGGAGGAGGTGAGGGCCCTCGGAGTGTGGTGTCAGGAAAATAACCTCACACTCAACGTCAACAAAACTAAGGAGATGATTGTGGACTTCAGGAAACAGCAGAGGGAACACCCCCTATCCACATCGATGGAACAGTAGTGGAGAGAGTAGCAAGTTTTAAGTTCCTCGGCATACACATCACAGACAAACTGAATTGGTCCACTCACACAGACAGCATCGTGAAGAAGGCGCAGCAGCGCCTCTTCAACCTCAGGAGGCTGAAGAAATTCGGCTTGTCACCAAAAGCACTCACAAACTTCTACAGATGCACAATCGAGAGCATCCTGGCGGGCTGTATCACCGCCTGGTACGGCAACTGCTCCGCCCTCAACCGTAAGGCTCTCCAGAGGGTAGTGAAGTCTGCACATCGCATCACCGGGGGCAAACTACCTGCCCTCCAGGACACCTACACCACCCGATGTTACAGGAAGGCCATAAAGATCATCAAGGACATCAACCACCCGAGCCACTGCCTGTTCACCCCGCTATCATCCAGAAGGTGAGGTCAGTACAGGTGCATCAAAGCTGGGACCGAGAGACTGAAAAACAGCTTCTATCTCAAGGCCATCAGACTGTTAAACAGCCACCACTAACATTGAGTGGCTGCTGCCAACACACTGACACTGACTCAACTCCAGCCACTTTAATAATGGGAATTGATGGGAAATGATGTAAATATATCACTAGCCACTTTAAACAAGGCTACCTTATATAATGTTACTTACCCTACATTATTCATCTCATATGCATACGTATATACTGTACTCTATATCATCGACTGCATCCTTATGTAATACATGTATCACTAGCCACTTTAACTATGCCACTTTGTTTACATACTCATCTCATATGTATATACTGTACTCGATACCATCTACTGTATCTTGCCTATGCTGCTCTGTACCATCACTCATTCATATATCCTTATGTACATATTCTTTATCCCCTTACACTGTGTATAAGACAGTAGTTTAGGAATTGTTAGTTAGATTACTTGCTGGTTATTACTGCATTGTCGGAACTAGAAGCACAAGCATTTCGCTACACTCGCATTAACATCTGCTAACCATGTGTATGTGACAAATAAAATTTGATTTGATTTGATTTGATTTGGGAGTTAAAGCTGGGTCGCAAATGGGTCTTGACCACAAGCATAATGACCACAAGCATACTTCCAAAGTTGTGGCAAAATGGCTTAAGGACAACAAAGTCAAGGTATTGGAGTGGCTATCACAAATTCCTGACCTCAAGCCTATAGAAAATGTGTGGGATGAACTGAAAAAGCATGTGCGAGCAAGGAGCCCTACAAACCTGACTCAGTTACACCATTTCTGTCAGGAGAAATGGGCCACAATTGACCCAATTAATTGTGGGAAGCTTGTGGAAGACTACCCAAAATGTTTGACCTAAGTTAGAAAATGTAAAGGCAATGCAACCAAACACTAATTGAGTAATTAAACTTCTGAACCACTGGGAATGTGATGAAAGAAATAAAAGCTGAAATAAATAATTCTCTCTACTATTATTCTGGCATTTCACATTCTTAAAATAAAGTGGTTATCCTAACTGCCATAAAACAGCAAGTTTTACTAGGATTAAATGTCAGAAACTATGAAAAACTGATGTACTTGGCTAAGGTGTATGTAAACTACCGACTTCAACTGTATATTAACACAATGCTAAAATCAAAGCGAATAGAAAAAGGACAGCCCTAGCAACATTTTACTTTACATGTTAATGTAAAGTAAAATGTTGCTAGGGCTGTCCTTTTTCTATTCGCTAAAGAAGGCTTGCAGGAAAAGTCATGAATTTAAGTCTCAGCATTTACTTGAATGTGGGCACAATGCAGCTTTGTTTCATGTCAGGGACCAGATTGCTAATGGCCATGTATAGTGCTGCTTGTGGTTGTGGATCCATGTGAAGTTGTTCCATGTGTAATGGAGTAACCCTGTGTGTGAATAAACTTGGGGCCGAGCAATAGTCTTGTGGCAGTAGTGACTCTGGGAAAAAGCTGGTCTTGGAACCTATCCCCAAATATGACTGACAAGGGAAAGAGGGCCTTTAGTGTAGGATAAAGTAAGAGCAGCAGTGGAGGGAGATAAGATATGTAAAACAGTGGAGCTTGGTGGAAGCTGACAGTTGGAAGTGGGGCCACAGTGCATCAAGTCACATATCCAGGAAGTTTGTGGGGTTCAATGCAGCCTATCCAACCTGTTCAGTTGGAGTTTCTAGCATACCTGCTATGCTTCAGATGACGATTGCTGAAGCACATTTTGAGATGCAACCCAAACCCTATGGGAGTGGGTTGGTGGCATGACCAGGTTCTCAAGACTATTGCAGATGCAAGTACATAAATCGGCATTGGCAAACAAGTGTATTGTTGAGGAATGCCTCTAGTGCATTTGAAGCAGAGTACCAGAGCTGTTTAATCAATTGATAAACAAGCCTGTTTCCTTGTGTGTAACCCATTTGGTCTGTTTTGATCAACCTGTATGCTGTATTGTTGAAGAACGATGTGCCCTCGATGTCATTTTTCTTGCACACGGGGCCTAGCTTCATTGACACACTTGGCTCTCGACTTCATGATGTAACCCATGCTGAAATCATCATTCTGATCTAAGTGCCCTCATCAGCCATGTTCCATCAATATCTATACAGATCAGAGATTCTTGAACTCAACACCATGGACTGTGTAGCAATCATCTCCATTCATTATTGTTGTTTGTATGCTTACATTATTTGCATATCTCGTAATAAATCCAGATTCAACCTTTCCACATTTTCATAGTGAAGACGATTTTACTGTATCACAAGCATGGCCCGATGCTGAGAAAAATCACCTTTGTTAGAGAGCAGCAAGGCACAAAATCTAAATAATCAATACAGAAATAACCAGCTGGAGGTTCGTTGGCCGATGCTGTTGAACAGGCCATTCAAGGCAAACAGAGGTTATTCAGAGAGGATATCTACCCTGAGCTTTGAATATTACTCCACAACAGAGATCACAAGATATTGGGGCATACTTGTGCTTGGAGTAAAGGAAGTGGATCCAGATTTTCCCCTCCGCAATTTATTTTTCCATAATTTTACAGATTTAATACGTGTATGGAAATTCATAATGTAATTTTGACCTCGGTATAGGACTATGAAAGAGGGAACGATACCCCAAAATATTTTATTATATTCAATCATGAATGGAGCCTATAACAATAATAATAAAAATAATTTGTGGCATGGTTTGCGTTTTTTGTGTGCCAAAAATCCTGTTAAATAATCTGTCTGCAAACAATTGTTAGAAAAATGACTTGTGTTATGCACGAAGTAGATGTCCTAACTGACTTGCCAAGACTATATTTTGTTAACGAGACATTTGTGCATTGTTTGAAAAACGAGTTTTAATGACTCCAACCTAAGTGTATGTAAACTTCCAACTTCAACTGCGTGTGTATATAGTTTGGACACACCTACTTGGGCTGACAGTTTCTTCAAGTGCAGTCTTAAAACCCATCAAGCGGTATAATGAAACTGGCTCTCATGAGGACTGCCACCGAAAAGGAAGACCCAGAGTTATCTCTGCTGCAGAAGGATACATTCATTACAGTTAACTGCATCTCATATTGTGACGCAAATAAATGCTTCACAGAGTTCAAGTTACAGAAACATCTCAACATCAACTGTTCAGAGGAGACTGTGAATCAGGCCTTCATGGTTACATTTCTGCAAAGAAACCACTACTAAAGGACACCAATAATAAGAAGAGACTTGCTTGGGCCAAGAAACACGAGCAATGGACGTTAGATCGGTGGAAATCTTTCCTTCAGTCTGATGAGTCCAAATTTGAGAATTTTCGTTCCTTTGTTCGACACAGAGTAGGTGAACTGATGATCTCAGCATGTGTGGAGGAATAATGGTATGTGACTGTTTTTCATGGTTCGAGCTACGTCCCTTAATTCCTGTGAAGGGAAATATTAACACTAAAGCATTCAAGCATACAGCATGACATTCTAGACGATTCTGTGTTTGGGGAATGCCCCCCCCCCGTGACCCCGTGCACTAAGCAAGGTCCATACAGAAATGTTTTTTTGAGATCGGTGTGGAAGAACTTGACTAACCTGCACGTAGCTCTGAGCTCAACCCACCGAACACCTTTGGGATGAATTGAAACGCTGACTGCGAGCCAGGCCTAATCGCCCAACATCATTGCCCAACCTCACTAATGCTTTTGTGACTGAATGGAAGCAAGTCCCTGCAACAATGTTCCAACATCTAGTGGAAAGCCTTCCCAGAAGAGTGGATGATGTTATAGCAGCAAAAGGGGGACCAACTCCACATTAATGCCCATGATTTTGGAATGAAATGGTCGACTAGCAGGTGTATTCAAAGTATTGAGAAGTCATGCAGTTGGCATGCTGACTGAAGAAATGTCCACCAGAGCTGTTGCCAGAGAAAGTTATGTTAATTTCTCTACCATACATTGTTTTCGAGAATTTGGCAGTACGTCAAACCGGCCTCACTATTGCATGTCACATGTATGGCATCTTGTGAGCAAGTGGTTTGGTTATGTCAATGTTGTGATCAGAGAACGCAACGGTGACGGTGGGGTTATGTTATGGGATTTATTATGAATAATGACTAAATTATGTATACATTTATTAATGTCTTTCTATAATGATAAATAATGTTATGTAGCAAAGACATAGGAAGAAAAGAATGTATGTATGTGTCGAAAGAGAACGAAGAGGGGCATTAACCTGTAACTCTGGGGAGATTAGATAAGACAGGGAGAGCCCCTCCAGAGCTCTTGTATCTGGGGGAGACTGGAACTGTCAGCTGAGTGGTAATAAACTGTGGTGCGACTCATGAGAAAATCCCTATGTTGGTGTGTATGTATGTGTGAAGGGTAAGAGAAAGTTATAAAAGGAATGTCTTTGTATATGTACAGCATCGCTCTCGTAAATAAGCCTTACTGACTATTGTAAACTGGCCTCTGTATTATTCATTTCAATAAGAACCTTACAAATTCTTAGTAATAGACAGAGTAATTTAAGTGAAGTTCAGTTTATGAACATTGAGAACAAAATTCTCATAACAGGTTATGAATGGGCATGCATAAGCAATGGACAATGAACACAATTGCATTTTATGGTTGGCAATTTTGAATGCACAGAGATACTGTGATGAGATCCTGAGGCCTGTTGTTGTACCATTAATCTGCCAACATCACCTCATGTTTCAGCATGACAATGCACAGCCCCTTGTCCCAAGGATCAGTACGCAAATCCTGGAAGCTGGAAATGTCCCAGTTCTTCCATAGCCTGCATACTCTACAGACATTGAGAATATTTGGGATACATTGGATTGATGTGTACAAAAGCATTTTCCAGTTGTGCCAATTTCCAGCAACTTTGCACAACCATTGAAGAGGAGTGGGACAACATTCCCCACAGGTGACAACAGCTTGATCAACTCTATGTGAAGGAGATGTGCTGCAATGAATGGGGCAAATGGTGGTCACACCAGATAGATACTGACTTGTTTTCGAATCCTAACTTTTTTTTTAAAGGCATCCTTGACCAACAGTCTGTATTCCCAGTCATGTGACATCCATAGATTAGGCACTAATGAATTAATTTAAAAGGACTGGTTTCCTTATATGAACTGTAACTCATAAAATCTTTGACATTGTTGCATGTTGCGTCTATATTTTTTTAAAGATTATATTTCATTACATTGTATTTCCTTTAGAGAAAACATATGATTTTTACATCAATACTAATACATTTTTATTCAAAGAAACATTCAATATTTTAACCTCTCTAAACCTGATCAATAATTTGTGCAAAGCTACAGAAACTTGCAGTCTTAGTAAAAAGGTTCAGTAGAAAAAGGTTTTACCGCTTGTTTCATATATGAAACCTGTAAAAGTTATATTTATAACCCTTTTTTTTGATCAGAACCCAAGAGGTTCTTCCCTGAACCAAAAATGTTTCATGATGCATTTATAAATTATGGATATTACTATTAAATAGTAACATTTTAGGCTAAGAATTTAATTTAATAAACAGTTAAATGATGGACCAAAGACTACCAGTATCTTTTTATTTTTATTTTTTACTAATTGTCATTGTATGCAAACATATGTTGTTTGGAAGTGTGCACTGGTGGCCAGGGTGGTATCTCTGTTTGAATGAGGGCCACGGCAACTCTGGCTGATTTCTTTACAATACAATACAACTTTGTTAATTAGTTACAGCGAACAACAAAAACGTAACTTCTAATCTGTTCTCAATCCCCCACACAGCAGACCTCACACATACATTTGAGAGGAGCACAGGTTAAAACTGCAGTGCCCCTGGATGGAGAGCATTTTGTGGGATTAAAGGCCTTGCTCAAGGTCCCAACAGTAGGAAAATATTTTGAGGATGTGAACCAAGCGGCCATCCAGTTGTGAGAGCGAATGCTTTTTTCCAGCACACGGCCCGGGATTCGAACCCTGCCACTCTTTCAACCACAGGTCCATCTTCTGCCACAGCTCCAACTCCTTAGCCTCTGGGCTCCCTACCACCATTACAGTATGTGTTGTTGGTTCCAGAGTAGACTTGCTTGGGCCAAGAAACACAAGCAAAAATGAGCAAAAATATGACTTCATCTTTAGAAATTAGCATGATTTTACAGTCTTCTAATAGTGTCATGAAATATAGTCCCTCAATTGACTCCACACTGAAATACTGTTTATTTGAAATTGGCTGGCTAGCTTGTAAAGTGTTAAATTAAAGTACAGTAGCCTCGTTTTTTCTGTTTAGCTAGCTAAATTAGCAAACATAAACTGGATTAAAGTTTACAAACATGCTCTAATAATGTTTACTTTATTAATCTAGCCTGTAGATATTACTTTGGCTTTATATATTTGAAAAAAAAATACTCATCTTTGCTTAGCTATGTTGAAAAATAACATGCTTGTTGGTAGGCTACTTGCAAGTTGGTTCCACCAATTTACGTTGTCAGTTACGTTGTCATAATAGAATGGCAGTTGCTTTTTGATTTAGAGTAGCAGGTACATTTTGAATTGACCAAACGGTTCTATAGAGAACCCCTTTTTTAAACTAAGAGAGTATGCTTTTATTAAACAAGTGATTTTCTCTTGATTCTAGCTAGCACTTTGCAGTTTGTATGAACCTTGCTGTTTGCCGCTCAGACCTCTGCAACAATGTTGCAAAACATGCAAAATACAGTCTTCCCCCTGCCATAGAGAGCTAACAGTGTCAGAAGTTAGCCAGCTGTTTTTCTGACCAGGCAAAATAATGCAACAGCATCATTAATATGGATATAGGTTATGTAGGTGTGTCCAAACTTCTGACTGGTACTGTGTGCATATACACTGCTCAAAAAAAAGGGAACACTAAAATAACACATCCTAGATCTGAATGAATGAAATATTCTTATTAAATACTTTTTTATTTACATTGTTGAATGTGCTGACAACAAAATCACACAAAAATGATCAATGGAAATCAAATTTATCAACCCATGGAGGTCTGGATTTGGAGTCACACTCAAAATTAAAGTGGAAAACCACACTACAGGCTGATCCAACTTTGATGGAATGTCCTTAAAACAAGTCAAAATAAGGCTCAGAAGTGTGTGTGGCCTCCACGTGCCTGTATGACCTCCCTACAGTGCCTGGGCATGCTCCTGATGAAGTGGTGGATGGTCTCCTGAGGGATCTCCTCCCAGACCTGGACTAAAACATCCACCAACTCCTGGACAGTCTGTGGTGCAACGTGGCGTTGGTGGATGGAGTGAGACATGATGTCCCAGATGTGCTCAATTGGATTCAGGTCTGGGGAACAGGCGGGCCAGTCCATAGCATCAATGCCTTCCTCTTGCAGGAACTGCTGACACACTCCAGCCACATGAGGTTTAGCATTGTCTTGCATTAGGAGGAACCCAGAGCCAAACGCACCAGCATATGGTCTCACAAGGGATCTGAGGATCTCATCTCGGTACCTAATGGCAGTCAGGCTACCTCTGGCGAGCACATGGAGGGCTGTGCGGCCCCCCAAAGAAATGCCACCCCACACCATGACTGACCCACCGCCAAACCGGTCATGCTGGAGGATGTTGCAGGCAGCAGAATGTTCTCCACGGCGTCTCCAGACTGTCACGTCTGTCACATGTGCTCAGTGTGAACCTGCTTTCATCTATGAAGACCACAGGGCGCCAGTGGCGAATTTGCCGATTTTGGTCTTCTCTGGCAAACGCCAAATGACCTGCACGGTGTTGGGCTGTAAGCTCAACGCCCACCTGTGGACGTCGGGCCCTCATACCACCCTCATGGAGTCTGTTTCTGACCGTTTGAGCAGACACATGTACATTTGTGACCTGCTGGAGGTCATTTTGCAGGGCTCTGGCCGTGCTCCTCCGGCTCCTCCTTGCACAAAGGCGGAGGTAGCGGTCCTGCTGCTGGGTTGTTGCCCTCCTACGGCCTCCTCCACGTCTCCTGATGTACTGGCCTGTCTCCTGGTAGTGCCTCCATGCTCTGGACACTACGCTGACAGACACAGCAAACCTTCTTGCCACAGCTAGCATTGATGTGCATTCCTGGATGAGCTGCACTACCTGAGCCACTTGTGTGGGTTGTAGACTCCGTCTCATGCTACCACTAGAGTGAAAGCACCGCCAGCATTCAAAAGTGACCAAAACATCAGCCAGGAAGCATAGGAACTGAGAAGTGGTCTGTGTTTATCACCTGCAGAACCACTCCTTTATTGGGGGTGTCTTGCTTTTTGCCTATAATTTCCACCTGTTGTCTATTCCATTTGCACAACAGCATGTTAAATTTATTGTCAATCAGTGTTGCTTCCTAAGTGGACAGTTTGATTTCACAGAAGTGTGATTGACTTGGAGTTACATTGTGTTGTTTAAGTGTTCCCTTTATTTTTTGAGCAGTGTATATATATATATACACACACAGTTGAAGTTGGAAGTTTACATACATCTTAGCCAAATACATTTAAATTAATATTTTCACAATTCCTGACTTTTAATCCGAGTAAAAAATCCCTATTTTAGGTCAGTTAGGATTACCATCTTTATTTTCAGAACGTGAAATGTCAGAATATTAGTGGAGAGAATGATTTATTTCAGCTTTTATTTCTTTCATCACATTCCCAGTGGGTCAGAAGTTTACATACACTCAATTCATATTTGGTAGTATTGCCTTTAAATTGTTTTACTTAGGTCAAATGTTTAGGGTAGCCTTGCACAAGCGTCCCACAATAAATTGGGTGAATTTTGACCCATTCCTCCTGGCAGAGCTGGTGTACCTGAGTCATGTTTTTAGGCCCGCTTGCTCACACACGCTTTTCAACTCAAATCAAATCAAAATGTATTTGTCACGTGTGCCGAATACAACAATGAAATGCTTACATACAGGCTCTAACCAATAGTGCAAAAAGGTATTAGGTGAACAACAGGTAGGTAAAGAAATAAAACAGTAAAAAGACTAGGCTATATACAAAATTAAAGTAGCGAGGCAACATACCGACACCGGATAGTCAGGCTGATTGAGTGGTATGTGCATGTAGATATGATGAAAGTGACTATGCATATATGATGAACAGAGTTTAGCAGTAGCATTGGCGGGTGGTGGGTGGCGGGTGGCGGGACACAATGTAGATACCCCGGTTAGCCAATGTGGGGGAGCACTGGTAGGTCGGCCCAATTGAGATAGTATGCATATGAATGTATAGTTAAAGTGACTATGCATACAGTGGGGAGAAAAAGTATTTGATAACCTGTAAAATCAGCAGTGTTTCCTACTTACAAAGCATGTAGAGGTCTGTATTTTTTTATCATAGGTACACTTCAACTGTGAGAGACGGAAACTAAAACAATAATCCAGAAAATTACATTGTATGATTTTTAAGTAATTAATTTGCATTTGCATGACATAAGTATTTGATCACCTACCAACCAGTAAGAATTCCGACTCTCCCAGACCTGTTAGTTTTTCTAAGCCCTCCTGTTCTCCACTCATTACCTGTATTAACTGCACCTGTTTGAACTCGTTACCTGTATAAAAGACACTTGTCCACACACTAAATCAAACAGACTCCAACCTCTCCACAATGGCCAAGACCAGAGAGCTGTGTCAGGACATCAGGGCTCAAATTGTAGACCTGCACAAGGCTGGGATGGGCTACAGGACAATAGGCAAGCAGCTTGGTGAGGAGGCAACAACTGTTGGCGCAATTATTAGAAAATGGAAGAAGTTCAAGATGACGGTCAATCACCCTCAGTCTGGGGCTCCATGCAAGATCTCACCTCGTGGGGCATCAGTGATCATGAGGAAGGTGAGGGATCAGCCCAGTACTACACAGCAGGACCTGGTCAATGACCTGAAGACAGCTGGGACCACAGTCTGAAAGAAAACCATTAGTAACACACTATGCCGTCATGGATTAAAATCCTGCAGCGCATGCAAGGTCCCCCTGCTCAAGCAAGCGCATGTCCAGGCCCGTCTGAAGTTTGCCAATGACCATCTGGATGATCCAGAGGAGGAATGGGAGAAGGTCATGTGGTCTGATGAGACAAAAATAGAGCTTTTTGGTCTAAACTCCACTCGCCGTGTTTGGAGAACACCATCCCAACCGTGAAGCATGGAGGTGGACACATCTTTCTTTGGGGGTGCTTTTCTGCAAAGGAGACAGCACGACTGCACCGTATTGAGGGGAGGATGGATGGGGCAATGTATTGCGAGATCTCTGCCAACAACCTTCCCTCAGTAAGAGCATTGAAAATGAGTCGTGGCTGGGTCTTGACAACGACCCAAAACACACAGCCAGGGCAACTAAGGAGTGGCTCCGTAAGAAGCATCTCTAGGTCCTGGAGTAGCCTAGCCAGTCTCCAGACCTGAACCCAATAGAAAATCCTTGGAGGTAGCTGAAAGTCCCTATTCTGGAGAAGGTCTGTATGGAGGAGTGGGCCAAAATCCCTGCTGCAGTGTGTGCAAACCTGGTCAAGAACTACAGGAAACATATGATCTCTGTAATTGCAGACAAAGGTTTCTGTACCAAATATTAAGGTCTGCTCTTCTGATGTATCAAATACTTATGTATTGCAATAAAATGCAAATTAATTACTTACAAATCATACAATGTGATTTTCTGGATTTTTGTTTTAGATTCAGTCTCTCACAGTTGAAGTGTACCTATGATAAAAATGACAGACCTCTACATGCTTTGTAAGTAGGAAAACCTGCAAAATCGGCAGTGAACCAAATACTGGTTCTCCCCACTGTATATGATAAACAGAGAGTAGCAGCAGCGTAAAAAGAGGTTGGGGGAGGCACATAATGCAAATTGTCCGGGTAGCTATTTGATTACCTGTTCATGAGTCTTATGGCTTGGGGATAAAAACTGTTGAGAAGCCTTTTTGTCCTAGACTTGGCACTCTGGTACCGCTTGCCATGCGGTAGTAGAGAGAACAGTCTATGATTGGGGTGGCTGGTGTCTTCGACAGTTTTTGGGGCCTTCCTCTGACACCGGCTGGTGTAGAGGTCCTAGATGGCAGGCAGCTTAGCTCCAATGATGTACTGGGCCATACGTATTACCCTCTATAGTGCCTTGCGGTCAGAGGCAGAGCAATTGCCGTACCAGGCAGTGATGCAACCATGTTGCAGCTATCGAACCTTTTGAGGATCTCAGGACCAATGCCAAATTTGGTTAGTTTCCTGAGGGGGAATAGGCTTTGTTGTGCCCTCTTCATAACTGTCTTGGTGTATTTGGACCATTCTAGTTTGTTGTTGATGTGGACACCAAAGAACTTGAAGCTCTCAACCTGCTCCACTACAGCCCAGTCGTGAGAATGGGGGAGTGCTCGGTCCTCCTTTTCATGTAGTCCACAATGACCTCCATAGTCTTGGTTATGTTGAGGGATAGGTTGTTATTCTGGCACCACCCGGCCAGGTCTCTGACCTCCTCCCATAGGCTGTCTCGTCGTTGTCAGTGATCAGTTCTACCACTGTCATGTCGTCAACTTTTTCAGTTCTGCCCACAAATCTTCTATGGGATTGAGGTCAAGGCTTTTTGATGGCCACTCCAATACCTTGACTTTGTTGTCCTTAAGTCCTTTTGCCACAACTTTGGACGTATGCTTGGGGTCATTGTCCATTTGGAAGACCCATTTGTGACCAAGCTTTAACTTTCTGACTGAAGTCTTGAGATGTTGCTTCAACATATCCACGTAATTTTCCTGCCTCATGATGCTATCTATTTTGTGAAGTGCATCAGTTCCTCCTGCATCAAAGGACCCCCACAACATGATGCTGCCACATTCGTGCTTCACGGTTGGGATGGTGTTCTTCGGCTTGCAAACCTCCCCCTTTTTCCTCTATACATAACGATGGTCATTATGGCCAACAGTTCCATATTTGTATCAACAGACCAGAGGACATTTCTCCAAAAAGTACGATATTTGTCCCCATGTGCAGTTGCAAACCATAGTCTGGCTTTTTTATGTTAGTTTTGGAGCCGTGGCCTCTTCCTTGCTGAGCGGCCTTTCTGGTTATAGGACTCGTTTTACTGTGGAAATAGATACTTTTGTATCTGTTTCCTCCAGCATCCTCACAAGGTCCTTTGCTGTTGTTCTGGGACTGATTTGCACCTTTCCCACCAAAATATGTTAATCTCTAGGAGACCGAATGCTTCTCCTTCCTCCTGAGCGGTGTGATGGCTGCATGGTCACATGGTGTTTATACTTGCGTACTATTGTTTGTACAGATGAACGTGGTACCTTTAGGCATTTGGAAATTTCTCCCAAGTATAAACCAGAGGATTTTTTCGGAGGTCTTGGCTGATTTCTTTGATTTTCCCATGATGTCAAGCACAGGCACAGAGTTTGAAGGTATGCCTTGAAATACATCCACAGGTACATCTCCAATTGACTTAAATGTTGTTGTTACGGATACAGGCACCCTGTGTGTGTGTATCCTGTGTGTGTATTTCTATTCTCTCCTTCTCCCCTCCTCACATGTGGCAATCATCATTCCCCAATCAGTCACCAATCAGAAAACACACCTCCTCCTGTTCCCATTACCCAATCACATCCCCTTTCCATTGGTTTAAAATCCCATTCAGTTGTTTTCTCTGGAGCTCGATGTTACGAATCCCTTTGGCCAGGCAGTCTAGGGGGATGGTAAACGAGACCCATAACATAACTCTTGCAAAGTATAGTAGTGAAAAAGTAACAGTGACAACGAAAAACCACAGACAACTAAATTACCGTCAAACAGTCATGGTTTATTTTTAAACACACGGTGAAGGGGAGCGGGAAAATGGGCTAAGCCGGACCCAAGGAAATAAATAATAATATCATTCAAAAACACCCCTGAGCTAGTCTACCTGCTTCCACAACAGCTAGCTAACTAACCAAAAATATAGTGGGTGGTCCGCCCAGTTCTAACTAGTGTATTTAGACAATGTTTACCTACGGGTAGTGTATGCCCATGGGCAACTTGTCTTGGTACCCCCTTTCCCACCATCAAACAAACAGTCAAACACCATAAAAAAAATACTCACAGGATAACAGACAAAGTGAAATGTAGTTGCAAAAACCAAAAGAGAGATCTCTTCATACAAATAGAGATGGAGAGAGACACAGAGAGATTGAGCTCCAGAGATTCGTAACAGATGTCAATTAGCCTATCAGAAGCTTCTAAAGCCATGACATCATTTTCTGGAATATTCCAAGCTGTTTAAAGGCACAGTCAACTTAGTGTACGTAAACTTCTGACCCACTGGAATTTTGATACAGTGAAATAATCTGTCTGACAACAATGGTTGGAAAAATTACTTCTGTCCTAACCCATTTGCCAAAACTATAGTTTGTTAAAAACTCTTAGAGATCGGGCTACTTTTTTCAACATTCTGTTAAAAATCGCGCAACATTTCAACATCCTGCTACTCATGCCAGGAATATAGTATATGCATATGATTAGTATGTGTGCATAGAAAACACTCTGAAGTTTCTAGAACTGGTTCAATGATGTCTGTGACTATAACAGAACGAGTTCCGTGGTGAAAATCGCCAGAAAACCTGGTCACTAAATCGACGATGAAAAAATCAATCCGCCAGCCCATGTATTGTCTATTAGAAGGAAAAATAATTAAGAGTGAGATTACAGTTCCTACAGCTTCCACACGATGTCGCCAGTGTTGTGATTTCGATTCAACTAAATCCTTGGTCCTCTGAGTAATAGCCACATCCGGTTGTCAAGTCCACAGATGTAAACAATGGAACCGGAAAAGTTAGTTACGTTACCCAAACTCGTGCTTATTGAATACAGATCGCTCCGTGATCAATTTGATCGTTTATTAACGTTTAGTAATACCTAAAGTTGGATTACAGAAGTAGTTTGAAGTGTTTTGTCAAAGTTTATAGGCAACTTTTTTAATTTTAAAAAATAACGTTGCGTTTAAAAAATGTGTTTTTACTGGATCTGACGGTGTTCATAAATTGACATTTTGGGTACACAAGGACCGATTTAATCGAAAAAAAGACCCAATTGTGATGTTTATGGGACATACAGGAGTGCCAACAAAGAATCTCATCAAAGGTAATGAATGTTTTATATGTTATTTCTGCGTTTTGTGTAGCGCCGGCTACGCTAATTCCTTTGTTTACGTGCCCTTCTGGTGTTTCGGGCGTGTTGCCTGCTATCAGATAATAGCTACTCATGCTTTCGCCGAAAAGCATTTTACAAATCTGACTCGTTGGCTAGATTCACAACGAGTGTAGCTTGAATTGACTACCCTGTATGTGAATGTTAATGAACGTTTGAGTTTTAACGAGTGCTATTAGCATTTGGCGTAGCGCATTTGCATTTATTGTTGGAAGGGGGTGCGGTTGCGTCCCGGGTGGGCCAGAGAGGTTTATGATGGAGGCCACTGTGTTCTTGGGGACCTTTAATGTTGCAGAAATGTTTTGTTACCCTTCCCCTGATCTTTGCCTCAACACAGTCCTGTCTCAGAGCTCTTCGGACTATTCCTTCGATCTCCTGGCTTGGTGTTTGCTCTGACATGCACTGTCAATTGTGGGACCTTATGTAGACAGGTATTTGCCTTTCCAAATCATGTCCAATCATTTGAAATTACCACAGGATGACTCCAATCAAGTTGTAGAAACATCACAAGTATGATCAATGCAAACAGGATGCACCTGAGCTCAATTTCGAGTCTCACAGCAAAAGGGTCTGAATAGTTATGTAAATAAGGTATTTCTGTTTTATTGTTATTTACATTTCTAAAAACCTGTATTGCTTAGTCATTATGGGGTATTGTGTGTAGATTGTGTCGTGGAAATTCAAATTTGAATCAAATTCGAATCAATAATGAGGAGAGGCAAGATCAATCATCATATTATTTCATTCTAAACGTATTAATAAGGAAAGCATTGCTTCTATAATAATTGCTTCTATAATAATGAGGCTGGTCGACTCAACACTTCCAAGTGTTGTGGCTAGCAGCTCTGATATACAAAGAATACAAATATATTTTATATCAAAGTTATGCCCAAAGATATAGTATACATGACAAACAACAGATGTATGGTATGGGTCACAAGGTGAAACTATGTGTATGAGAAAGGAGTATTTATTTATTTATTTTATTTCACCTTTATTTAACCAGGTAGGCAAGTTGATAACAAGTTCTCATTTACAATTGCGACCTGGCCAAGATAAAGCAAAGCAGTTCGACACATACAACGACACAGAGTTACACATGGAGCAAAACAAACATACAGTCAATAATACATTATAAACAAGTCTATATACGATGTGAGCAAATGAGGTCAGATAAGGGAGGTAAAGGCAAAAAAAGGCCATGGTGGCAAAGTAAATACAATATAGCAAGTAAAACACTGGAATGGTAGATTTGAAATGGAAGAATGTGCAACAATTTGTAAGTCGCTCTGGATAAGAGCGTCTGCTAAATGACTTAAATGTAAATGTAAATTATTGGAGTCAGGTGGTTTAGCTGGGGCCGGGGCAAAAGTGTGACACCAATCAGGCCCCCGAGGTCTGGAGTTGCCCGGGCCTGATCTAAGTCATACAATATCCCAGGATACAGTTGAAGTCGGAAGTTTACATGCACTTAGGTTGGAGTCATTACAACTCGTTTTTCAACCACTCCACAAATTTCTTGTTAACAAACTATAGTTTTGGCAAGTCGGTTCGGACAATACTATAGCCATCCTCCCATCTGAACACCGAAAAAGCGTGTGCAAGCAAGGAGGCCTACAAACGTGACTCAGTTACACCAGCTATGTCAGGAGGAATGGGACAAAGTTCACCCAAGTTATTGTGGGAAGCTTGTGGAAGGCTTCCCAAAAGGTTTGTCCCAAGTTAACAATTTAAAGGAAATGCTACCAAATACTAATTGAGTGTATGTAATCTTCTGACCCACTGGGAATGTGATGAAAGAAATTAAAGCTGAAATAAATAATTCTCTCTACTATTATTCTGACATTTCACATTCTTAAAATAAAATGGTGATCCTAACTGACCTATTACAGGGAATTCTTACTAGGATTAAATGTCAGCAATTGTGAAAAACTGAGTTTAAATGTATTTGGCTAAGGTGGAAGTTTATTCCGACTTCAACTGTAGGTGCAACATCAGAGATGACATACAATTGTTCCAGACACTACCCCAGACATCTTGTCTCAGATCTTGTCTCCTCAGGGAGGAAGCCCAACTGGCAACACCAGAGTCCGAAGGGATACATTCTAAATACAACGAGTTAAACCGTTCAATTATATAAGCATATTATGCAGATAAGACATCATTATCTATGTTACCTAACTAATTCTGATTCTTCCCGCCACATTTGATGAGGAAATTTTTTATTTAATCCATTTTAGAATAAGGCTGTAACTTAACAAAATGTGGAAAAAGTGAAGGGGTCTGAATACTTTGCTCTGTATGAATTTGTCTCTCTCTCTCTAGTTCTCCCATATCCCAAGCACACAGATAGTGATTATACATGTACTTTCGAACTGGAAGTATTTGATGCCTTATTCTGAAAGCAATGGCATAATTATTTATGAAAAAGATTTTGTGATCATTCTGAAATACTATAGCCATCCTCCCATTCCAGCATTACTTGGCCTAAATTATGTTATCAACACGGCAAATGCCTAATTTAGAATTGACTCTAACATTTACTCATTAAAGATACAAAGATTTTCTGTCTGGTGGGACTCTCCAGAGAGAGAGAAAGAGTGAGAAAGAATGTGTGTGTGTGTTCCTGCGTGTCTGTGTGTGTAGGCTTGGGTGTCTCTCTCTGTGTGTATGTGTGCACGTGTCTTCCCCCTATGTTTGAAAAAGCTGATAACTGACATACTGTCCTTGTGCAAAACAGACTGACCAATCACAGCGCTCAATAGCTCATTATCAATGCATCATAGTAATTAGACAGTGTTAGTCAGTTAATATGGAAGGCATTGAGTATTTGGTACAATCAAATAGCTGTCAATAAACATTTTGTTTTTTCTTTATGTGCTGTAAGGGCAAAATCAGCTTCCTATGTGTATATTCTCAAAACTGCATAAAAAATATATGCAAACTGACTTGTTGCGGATAAAAAGCTGTGTGATGTGTCAGGACCCGGTTACGAACCTGGGTCTCCGGAGTGAGAAACAGTCACTTAACCAACTGAGCCACGAATAGTCAGCAGAACCCAGAAGATGAGGCAGACACAGCAGTACTTAAGACGGTGTATTTAATAAAGTAAAAAAAGGAGAAGTCCTTAAATACAAAAATGGCAAATCCAAAAGGTGGTAGGAATAGCACAAAAAAGCCTCAAGAGATACTCAAAAACAAAAACAGAATTCCACAAGAGCATCCACCGGAATCGACAAGAATACACAGAACACTAGGGCTGGGTGCTAACATACAAACACAGAGCACAGAACTGAGGGAAACTAAGGGTTTAAATACAATCAGGTGAAACGAGGCACAGGTGCAAATAATAATGGGGAACAAGGGAAAAAACACAAGGTCAAAAAGCACAATGGGGGCATCTAGTGACCAAAACCCGGAACAACCCTGGCCAAATCCTGACAGAATCCCCCCCCTAGGAACGGCTCCTGACGTTCCTACCAGCTCTCTCAGGGTGGAGGGCCCTGAACTGACGAATGAGGTCAGGGTCCAGGATGTCTTTGGCAGGAACCCAGGAGCGCTCCTCGGGACCGTAGCCTTCCCAGTCCACCAGATACTGCCAGGACCGCTGCACCCGGCGGGAATCCAGTATCCGATGGACGGTATAAGCCGGCTGGCCTCCAATGACACGAGGCGGAGGGGGAGGTCTGTCTGCCGGGACAAGGGGAGAAAAACAACAGGTTTTAACAATGAAATGTGAAATGTGGGATTAATCTTAAGGGATCTGGGTAAGTGTAGGCGATAAGAAACTGGGTTAACTCTCCTGGCAACCTTGAAGGGACCGATGTATTTTTGGGACAGCTTGCGAGACTCCACCCGTAGAGGTAAGTCTCTTGTGGAGAGCCAGACTCTCTGGCCGGGGCGCAGGGTAGGCCCGGGACGGCGACGTCTGTTGGCTTGTTGTTGGTACCTCTGTGAGGAACGCATAAGATTAAGACGGGTCTTCCTCCACATAAGCCGACAGCGTCTGACGAACTTCAAGGCTGAAGGCACTCTGACTTCTGCCTCCTGGTCCGGGAACAATGGAGGAGCATAGCCAAACTGACACTCGTGCGGGGACATACCAGTGGAGGAAGAACGCAAGGTGTTGTGCGCGTATTCGGCCCAAACAATAAAGGATGACCATGTGGACGGGTTGTCACGAGTCATACATCGGAGGGTGGTTTCCAGCTCTTGATTCATCCTCTGTTTGGCCGTTGGACTCCGGATGGTACCCTGAAGATAGACTGGCAGAAGCCCCCATGAGTTGGCAGAAGGCCTTCCAAAACCTTGAGGCAAACTGGGGACCTCTGTCAGAAACCATATCTTGAGGAATGCCGAAGACTCGGAACACATGATTAATTACCAACTCAGCCGTTTCCTTGGCAGAAGGTAACTTAGTCAGAGGGACGAACCTGGCCGCCTTTGAAAACCTGTCGATTATGACTAGGATAGTAGTATTGCCATGGGATGGAGGAAGTCCAGTAATAAAGTCCAATGAGATATGGGACCAGTGTCTGTGGGGAACAGGTAAAGGGTGAAGGAGTCCTTGAGGGCGGAGGTGAGAAGATTTGCCCTGGCAGCACACGGGACAGGCATTGACGAAAGTGGCAACGTCTTCTCTTATGGTAGGCCACCAGAACTTACGCTGGATGAACTCCAAGGTGCGACCTACGCCCGGATGACAGGTGAGGCGAGAGGAGTGCCCCCACAGAAGGACCTGAGTCCTCACTGCCTTGGGGACAAACAACCGATTGGCAGGACCTCCTTTCGGGTCCGGTTCGCTAGCTTGAGCACGTCTCACGGTATCCTCAACTTGCCACGAGATCGGAGCCACAATCTTAGCAGCAGGAAGGACAGGCATGTCCGTGTCATCTCGAATGGCAGGAGCGTAGACTCGGGACAGGGCATCCGGTTTGAGATTCTTCGACCCGGGCCGATAGGTGAGGATAAACTGGAATCGATTGAAGAAAAGAGACCATCTAGCTTGTCTAGAGTTCAACCGCTTCGCCTGCTGGATATACTCCAGATTTTTGTGGTCCGTAAGCACTTGAAACGGGTGAGAAGCCCCCTCGAGCCAGTGTCTCCATTCCTTCAATGCCATCTTAACCGCTAGGAGTTCACGATCCCCCACATCGTAGTTCCTCTTAGTCGGGGTAAGCCGGTGTGAGAAGAAAGCGCACGGATGAAGCTTCTTGTCTTCACCCCTCTGAGACAGGACAGCTCCAACACCAACCTCTGATGCGTCTACCTCCACAACAAATGGTTCATCCGTAGTCGGTAGTATTAGGATGGGAGCAGAGAGAACGCGCTGCTTGAGTCCTTGGAAGGCCGCCTCAGCTTCTCTTCCCCACAAAAACCTTGCATTGCCACCCTTGGTTAAAGCTGAGAGAGGGGCTGCCACCAAGCTGAAGTTCTTGATGAACTTGCGGTAGAAGTTTGTGAAGCCCAGGAAACGCTGAACTTCCTTAACGGATTTGGGGGTGGGCCAATCCGCTACCGCCCTACCTTCCTGGGGTCCATTTGGACTCGACCGGGTTCCACTACAAATCCCAGGAATTGTACTCGGGATGAATGGAATTCACATTTTTCCGGCTTAACGTACAGATGGCTGTCCAGGAGGCGTTTGAGTACTTGTCTGACATGCTTAGTGTGTTCTTGAAGGGAGCTCGAAAAGATGAGGATGTCATCCAAGTAAACGAACACAAATATGTTAAGCATATCCCTAAGCACATCGTTTATGAGCGCTTGGAACACCGCTGGGGCGTTGGTCAGGCCGAAGGGCATCACCAAGTATTCATAGTGACCAGTAGGCGTGTTGAAAGCGGTCTTCCACTCGTCACCAGGTCTGATCCGCACAAGATGGTATGCGTTCCGCTTGTCAAGCTTAGTGAAAACAACTGCTTCCTGGAGCAGCTCGAAGGCTGTGGCCATAAGGGGTAGCGGGTAACAGTTACGGACGGTTATGGCATTGAGTCCCCGGTAGTCGATGCAAGGACGTAATCCACCGTCTTTCTTGGCCACAAAGAAAAACCCTGCTCCCGCCGGGGAGGTGGATGGACACATGAGGCCTGCTTCCAGAGCGTCCTTGATTTAGGTATCCATAGCAGCTCGTTCGGGTGGAGATAGGGAAAAGATCCGACCCCTGGGGGGGCAAGTGCCCGAAAACAGGTCGATGGGGCAATCGTAAGGTCTATGGGGTGGTAGCATGGTGGCCCTCTGTTTGCTAAACACCAGTTTGAGGTCATGGTAACACTCGGGAACTCGGGTCAGGTCGATGGATTCTAAAGACTCGGGAGTAGAACTAGGGGAATTCTGGAAAATACAAGTAGCTTGGCACGTAGGACCCCACTGCTTGATAGTGCCCACAGAACAGTCGATGTGAGGGTTATGGCTGTGAAGCCAGGGGTATCCAAGGACGAGAGGGAACTCGGAACAGGAGATCAAATGAAAGTTCATCAATTCCTGGTGTTGTGAAACTGAAAGTCGCAAGGAGGTAGTGACATGAGTGACAAGTCCAGATCCCAAAGGGCTTCCATCCAATGTAGTGACCCTCATGGGTTCACTTAGAAGTTCAGAGGGAACGCCATTCTCCTTCGCCCAGACACCATCCATGAAGTTACCTGCGGCTCCAGAGTCTACCAAGGCTTGAAGGTGAAGCTTGTGGTTGTCCCAGGAGAGGGTGACTGGAATGAGCAGATGGGAGTTGGACGGATGGGAGGAGGTTATGTTTCCCGTTACAGTTCCCCCCGGTCTGTACGGGACAGAGCGTTTCCCTGGAGCCCGGGACACGTGGAACGGAAATGGCCCGGTTTGCCGCAATATAGACAGCGTCGCTCCCTCATCCGGCGGTCTCTCTCAGCCTGGGAGATGCGTCCAATCTGCATGGGTTCCGATGGAGCCAGCGAGGATAAAGGTGGGGACTCGGAGCTGGGACTGATAGGGGCTAGAGGTCTACGGTTGAGTTCTCTCTCTCTCAGACGCTGGTCAATGCGTGAGGCCAACTTGATCAGGGACTCGAGATTGTCCGGTGGTTCCCGAGTGGCCAGTTCATCTTGGATAGTGTCGGAAAGGCCTTTCAGAAAGCACACCGTGAGCGCCTTGTTGTTCCAGCCACTTGCTGCTGCCACCATGCGGAACTGGATGGCATAGTCCGTCACGCTGCGCCAACCTTGGTGGAGAGTCAGGAGCTGTTTGGCTGAGTCAGAACCACTGCTTGGGCCTTGAAACACTCGTTTGAATTCCTCAGCAAAGGCAGAGTAGCTGGCACAGCAGGAACTATGGGCATCCCACACAGCAGTAGCCCAGGCCAGGGCTTTTTCCAACAGCAGGGTGATGATATAAGCGATCTTAGACCTGTCGGTGGGAAACGACGAGGGTTGTAGCTCAAAGGAGAGAGAACATTGGGTGAGAAACCCTTTACAAGCACTTGGATCACCTGAGAACCGTTGGGGAGGTGGAAGACGAGGTTCAGCCAGGGGGTTAACTGCCATGGGTACGTGAATCTGAGGTACTGGGACGGGAACTGTTGCCGGGGTAAGACGATCAGATATTTGCTTAATGGAAGTCAGCATCTCCGACAGAAGATGACAATGTCTAGCCATTAAGGCCTCTTGCTGAACCAGGGCGGCTTCGTGGCATTGGACAGTCTCCTGGTGGTGGGACAGCATGGCAAAAAGGTCCTGGGAACTGGCTGCCTCTGGGTTCATTTTTGGCTCTGTGTTTCTGTCAGGACCCGGTTACGTACCTGGGTCTCCGGAGTGAGAAACAGTCACTTAACCAACTGAGCCACGAATAGTCAGCAGAACCCAGAAGATGAGGCAGACACAGCAGTACTTAAGACGGTGTATTTAATAAAGTAAAAAAAGGAGAAGTCCTTAAATACAAAAATGGCAAATCCAAAAGGTGGTAGGAATAGCACAAAAAAGCCTCAAGAGATACTCAAAAACAGAATTCCACAAGAGCATCCACCGGAATCGACAAGAATACACAGAACACTAGGGCTGGGTGCTAACATACAAACACAGAGCACAGAACTGAGGGAAACTAAGGGTTTAAATACAATCAGGGGAAACGAGGCACAGGTGCAAATAATAATGGGGAACAAGGGAAAAAACATAAGGTCAAAAAGCACAATGGGGGCATCTAGTGACCAAAACCCGGAACAACCCTGGCCAAATCCTGACATGATGACATAGTGTTAAGTGTTAACTACACTTTTTTTGACCAGAAAGCAAACTTCTGAATTGCACTTTTAATGACCATGTAAATATGTTGAGGTGGTCCAAGGGCATTTTACAGAGGAATATCCAGTGGTTTGTTTAAAGAATAGGATGAACACCACCTTGATTTCAACCAAAACATGGAAGCACATTTGCACTTTTTGCAGTTTTCATATCAGAATATCATATCAGAATTAAAAAAATAGAAGTTCAATGTGTTTCCATCTCATTTTTAACTCCACCGATGGTTTTGTCACAAACTGTTTTTATAATTTGATAGGTACCTGGGGCATAATTTATAACCGTTGCATAACTTTCACACAAAACATCTGCATGCACCATTTCTGAAAAATAACATGTAAGTCTAAGAACATTGATATTTATAAACTTGGCGCACTCCATACATGCATGTGTTATACAGTAAATCAGACCTGTTGTAAAACTGCACGCGGGAGCGAGCAGGAAAATGCCCTTCATTCATCTTTTATGGTGACAATAACAGCCGTTATTTGATTTACAATTAATTAGGCCACTGCAAGAACAATGGATCACAATTCTGTAGAGGTATGGGCAGAATGATTTAATCTTTTTTTAACTAAACATACATGCTGCCTATACCGAGTGCCAAACACTTGATTGATTGTATATTTGAAACAATTTCAAAGATGCCCACTTTGCCCATGCCCATACTGTACAGAAGACAACTTGATGTTCAATATTTTGTTTATCAAGATTATTGTGATTATATTTCCTGCCAGGTTATAGGCTCTGATGTTGTGCTCCTATCGCACAGCAATACTGTAGCATATACCCATACTGTCAAATTTGTTTATGTTTTCTCACTTTTGCAAAGTCACTGTGCATTTGCAATATGGTTCAATGGGCATTCACCATCACGAATTTGTCATGCTATAAAAATCGTACAGGAATGCAAAATTGACTCTTCCCGATGAACTCGGGATGGCTGGGCAGTGATTCTGGTACCTCTCCATCGCTCGTTAGGGTTGATTTCAGAATGTCACTTTTGGTGATGGTACCTCACTGTTTAAACATATTGCAAATGGACAATAGTCACCAGCAAGTCACCGTCCATCAGTCAATTAGATATCATTCTGACACCAAACTGATACAAACTGACACCAAACCCACTTTTCCCAACTCGTTTCGTAGCCAACTATCACGTACTTCAGAGCTGGCCCAAAATTCACAACGCCTTCGGTTCAAACCATAAAAAAAACATAAAACACGTAGTTACGTTCTAGCTGCGGGTCCATTTCTTATGTTATGTGTAGGCCTAGCTGAGGCGACCCCGAATCCCAAGTTTCGGCTCGATAGGTCATTTGGAGTCCGAGTAAAACCCTAATTGGTGCTGAAAATCCACTTTTTTCCATGACTTTCTACGGGGTCCTTGAATGAGCTATCGGACAGAAATGCACCTAGTCTTGTGACTCTGGGACATTTCTAAATGTCGACATTTTCGTAATGCAAAAATTAATTGAAGTCATTGCAAATGTACGAGGCTGTTTGTCGGTCCGAGAACCTTCTAGAGCGACGTAACTCACCACGCACTATCGACCTGAGGTCTAGAACAGGATTCTAAAGTTTCGGAACTCTAGGTCTGACGGTTCTTTTTTAGCTCGAACAAAGCTAACTATTGGAGGCACTGTCTGTCTCTACGCACCCCAATACGTCCCTCCTTCCAAGTTGTGTATCTGTGTGATTTAGTTTTCCTTTGAATTTTTATGGGAAAAATGACTGATTTACAGTTCATGGGGGTTGCCTAATCACACATGAAGTTTTGGACAGATCTGATTTTTTTAACCCTTCGAAACAGCCCCTGAGACACCAGTTATGGCACTTCCGGTTGGCACAGGAAGCTATAAGTCAACACATATCCTCATTGGGGTATGCTTTTACAGAATCCTGAGTTTTAAGCCTTTACGTTAGGAATTGACTGATTTACTCATGGTTGAATGCACTATGTCTATCAAACTGTAGGCAGGGTATGGATATACACTTTTAGGGTGATTTTAACCACTTCCGGTTGGTCCAGGAAGCTTAGAATCAACACAAGTAGACCTCATACTGGCCTGATGGACTGTTACCGAAGACAGGTTCATACGGAATTCATAACCCATATAGGCTTCAGGTTGAATTTGGGGTGCAGGCAATGTATTCCTATGGGGAGAGAAGTCAATGCAAACTGTTTGATGTAAACACCTTATTTTGACTGTGAAGGGTTAATGCCACACGGTCAAGGTTAGGCTTGCACGGATCGGGGGGACCTTAGGAACGTACCTGAGGTCGAATTGTGTTTCTCACCCAAATGGTTCTCTCACTGTCACCCAAAAGCAAATGACATTGTGGTGCAGGCTTCATTTTGGGCCTACTTGAACTCGGCACGGCCTAGGGATTATGGTAATGCCATTGCCTGCTCTCTGTGTCTTTAAGCACCGCACTTTGTCACTCCATCCTTGCTGTGTGTGTGTGTGTGAGCTTTTCTTTGACATCTGTTGGGAGAAATGCCTGATTTTACAGTTCAGGAGGGTTGCCTAATCACACATATGAAGTTTTGAAAAGATCTGACCTTTTTAACCCTTGGAAACAGCCACTATGACACCATTTAATGCACTTCCTGTTGGCACAGGAAGCTATAAATAAAATCATATCCTCATTGGGGTATGCCTTTACATAATCCTGAGTTTTAAGTCTTTACGTTAAGAACTGAGTTATTTACGGAGGGTTTAGTGAGTTTGTGTTATTTCAGAAAATCATAGAAAATCACAGAAATCTTGCAGACCTCCGCAGCACACTTTAAAAAGATTCGTATGAACCCCCTGCAACTGGATCTGTAACTGTTGGGAAAAAAACACCTATCTGTGAACATCACCAATCTGGCATTGTACGATTTCTCTTAAATGAAGATAGATAAATGGCTGATTTTTTTTTATTGACACCGGAGGCTCCTTGACTTTGACGTGAAGTGGAAAAATAATTTCTCTATTTTCATTTTGGACCTTTAATCCCAGAGAAATGGCCATAACTCAAAAACCGTTGAGGCCTAGACGCCATCTTGTTCGGGGCCAACTGCCCATTATTAGTTTCGGCTTCGAAACATTTTCCGTTTTCGAGATAAGGCCCCGTCGTGATTCGTGATGTTTCGTCAAATTGCAATATGATTGCTTATGCCCTCTTGTGGGATTTTCCGGGATAGCGGAAAAATGACCAAAATTTGATTATTTTATAAAACGGAAACCGAATGTCCGACAAAGTTCATTTGACTTCCCGGTAGGTCCGGCCCTGCCACTCGGCCCGACGCTGTCCTCGAATTTTACAAACGTTTTCGGACGTCTAGTAAGGGACCGTACATTTGCAATATGGACTTTCTCACTAACCATACAGCAAATGCCAAAATGTTCCCTTAATGCTATGCTAGGCTCTGCTGGCAGCAGGCAACATTTTCACGAAAATAAGAAAAGCAACCAAATTAAATCATTTACCTTTGAAGAACTTTGGATGCTTTCACTCAGGAGACTCCCAGTTAGATAGAAAATGTTATTTTTTTCCCCAAAAATTATTTTTGTAGGCGAAAATGCTCCCGTTTCTTCACCATGCTTGGCTGAGAAATCGACCGAAAAATGCTACAACTATAATGCCAAACTTTTTTCAAAATTAGCTACATAATATCGACAGAAACACGGCAAACGTTGTTTAGGATCCATCCTCAAGGTGTTTTTAACAAATATATTCGATAATATATCCGTCGAGGCAGTTGGTTTCTCATAAGAAGCGATTGGAAAAATGACTACCTCAGTATTTTACGCAAGGTTTTCTGCGGGAGACACCATGTGACCACATGCCATATATGGTCACTTACAGCCATTCTTCAAGGGAAATGCCTAAAAAGACATCACAATTGTCACACCCTGACTATAGTTTATTTGTATGTTTCTATGCTTTGGTCTAATTACTAAAAATTATTCTCACTAACGGCAAATGGCTACATTTTGTTATTATGTTTTTATGAATAAGCATGTCATCATATCCCCCATTTGCCCAAAATACTTTCTTGCCTGCTTACAATACCATATTTCAACCACTAGAAAATGTGCGCATGAATGGTCTAAAGTTTAGGTGGACATTCTCACTTCAAGATCAGTTTTTATGAATGTGCTGGGGACACATTTATCAATCAAAATTCCTTGGACAAGACCAAGTTGAATTATTAATACCTTTTTCTCTACTTATGGCCAGCCTAGCTGATTAAAATGCTTGGCCTCAAGATGAGTACGGGGGGGAGTGTAAGCGCAATTTACACCAGGTTATTTTGGTTTATCTGTAGCTTATTATTTTGTTGTGACGTGACTATCATGAATCTGAACTATTATTTATTTGATCAACTAACCATGTGTAATTGTTACTCGATTATAATCATTATTATAATTATAATGCAACAATGAATTCATTACAAATTTGGGGCACCATGGGAAAAGTTGTTTAACGAGTTACTATCTCCCAACTTAGACTCTAAACATATATAGATATATCCAAATGTGTCTAACACCCCCCCTTCACCATCTTGACATGACCCTCCAGCATGACAATGCCACCATCAAGTTAGGATGTTCAAAAAGTTATATTACAGGTCGAAGAAACTTGTCAAACTAAGTATAGAATCAATCTATAGGATGTTTTCATCATAAATGTTCAATAATGTTTCAACCGGAGAATTCCATTGTCTGTAGAAAAGCAATGGAACGAGAGATACCTTGCATGTGAAAGCGCGTGACTGAGAACGAGGCTGCAGGCAGACCCCTTAGTCAAAGAGCTCCCATCCGCTCCCCCTTCTCAGGAGCAGACTGAAACAACGTTCTAAAGACAGTTGACATCTAGTGGAAGCCTTAGGAAGTGCAAAATAACCCATATACCACTGTGTATTCGATAGCGGTGAGTTCAAAAACTGCAAACCTCAGATTTCCCACTTCCTGTTTGAATTTTTCTCAGGTTTTTGCCTGCCATATGAGTTCTGTCATACTCACAGACATCATTCAAACAGTTAGAATCTTCAGAGTTTTTTCTATCCAAATCTACTAATAATCTGCATATATAGGCAACTGGGCCTGAGTAGCAGGCAGTTTACTCTGGGCACCTTATTCATCCAAGCTACTTAATACTGCCCCCAGCCATAACAAGTTAACCATTCACTTCTCTCTATGTGTCACGCCTCAACCCGAATGTAATTTAAATATTCTCTAAGCCACTACTAGGATATCAGTATTGGATAAAAAAAATTCCCAACTCTGCCATCAGCATGCATGTCATACACATATCTAGTGATTTAAGAACAAACAGCGATGGGTTTGCATGGGAGGGTGTGTGTGCGTGCGTGTGCAGCCCTTTTATTTATGGGACTGACTGGGCATGTCCTGGGTTGATTTCATTAAAGCTAGAGATGAGATGGAGGAAATGGAGAGATGAGAGAGTGGAAGGTGGAGGAGTATTGGGGAAGAGGGACAAACAGCACTTTTCTACTTATTATGGAGTAAATTGATGGGTACATAAAGTGCATCTGAGATTCTGTGACAGTAAAGCATTTAGAATGCTCAAACCTGATATGGATTTTGACATTATTTTGATCTACATTTTATCTTGTCAATCCATAGTTTAATTATGCCATAACTTGAATGCAAATGGTTTGCCCAAAGTTTTCAGGGAATGTCATTGGAATTAATCTAGAAGCTTACGTAGACTAGGGATGTTACAAATGAAGAATTGTGCTTCACGTCTAACCCATTAAAGTCTAAGCCCTGCCTAAGCCGGGAGAGGGGTTCTACTGAGCTATATGGAATTGTTTTAAGAAGGTCATACCAAGGATCATTTTGCTTTTTGATTTGGCATTTCAAGACCCCATGAAGTATAAAAATGTAAATATGAAAAACATATTTTGTGAAACTTTTTGTTGTTGTTGGCCTTCCTGCTACAGTATTACCACATACAAATGCATTGAATAACAGATTCATTTCATGGAGCAACAGATGTCCCCCCCAAAAGAAAGAGATGTAAGAAAGATCAGGAAACATGTGTGATTCTTTTTTGTATTCAACACCTTATTTTTAGCACTAGACAGTCTCAATATATACTGTAGTTCCATAATATTTTTTCTACTGGTACCGGCGGACCATCAGACAAGTCTTGTGAGGCCTGTGGGCATCCTAGAGCAAAACAACCTCACATGTTCGTGAGAGGGGTCATATTAGTGTGTAGCCCAAACTGTTCAGACGCTACAGACAGAAGTTGACAGATCGGCTGTACCGTCTTTAGACGAGTCCCAAGACGCGTGTGGACGTCATAGAGCTAAAACTGATTTTATGGATATATACAAAGAAATGTCAATAGAAAACAGGTCAAACAAAATGCTGCACAGTTTTACGTGACTGTGTAGGGCTCTAGTTGGCTAGCTAACAAGCAAGGAATAAGTGTGTTGCCAGCCAGCATCACAATGGAAGGTCTAGAACAAACGTCTGGGTTGCGTTCATAGATATAGAACAAAAATACTTCAAGACTGGTTCACGTCTCTGGCAACCTAACAGATAAAATGGGTGGCCAGGCGTCTTGTCTAGCAACCATAGATGTGTAGGAATAAGGCCTATATTTTTGTTGAGGGATGAAATAGTAGCCTATGAATACATTTATCAAAATAATGTTTTTTATTTCATTGGTAACACATTGTAGACAAGCAATTGTGGCGCTTTCAATATGTCTGAAAAGCAAGGCCTACTGTATTTTTATATGAGGCAAAAAAACTAAGGATATATATGCTACCATGTGCTCGCAAGACCGGCCTGAAAGGGGAATACCTATTCAGTTGTACAACAGAATACATTCAACTGAAATATGTATTCCGCATTTAACCCAATCAGAGTCAGAGAATCAGAGAACTCTCTGAATCAGAGAGTTGGGGGTCTGCCTTAATCGACATCCACATCATCGGAGCCCGGGGAACAGTGGGATAACTACCTTTCTCCGGGATAGAACAACAGCTTTTTACCAAATCAGCTCAAGGATTAGATCTAGCAGAATTTCAGTTAGTGTGCCAACGCTCCTACCCGCCAGCCTACCTGCCACCCTCAAAGACATCGGTGCCCTGAATAGGCTAGGCTATTCTACACGAAACAGTCCGAAGTCTGAACACACACTTGCATCATTAGCATAGAAAAACAGAGCATGCAGGCAGGCCTGCGGGAGGGTGAGAGCGACAGAAGCTTGGTCATATGTTTTGGTAATCTGCATTTCGCAATGTGTTTTCTTGCATGCCTTGCAAATTCATCAAGTAAGCCTGAAGTTGGCCTTTTCCTATCTGGTTTTATTTGAATTACACAACTTCCCCAGGGATTTATAGCCTGTCAGCTATAACACATAAAATAAGATGTTTTGTGATCACTGATTTTAATTAACCTCTCTGAGCACGGAACCCGCTAGTCATATTAAACATTCATGAAAATACAAGTGTCTCACATTTATCGAAGGCCTAGAATCTTGCTAATCCAACTGCGTTGTCAGATTTAAAAAAGGATTACTGCGAAAGAATACGATGTGATTATCTGAGCATAGAGCCCCACAAAAATCAACTATTTCAACCAGCAAAGGCGTAACATAATCACAAACTGCATAAAAATAAATTGTTTTCCTTTGACGATCTTCTACTGTTTGCAATTCCAATGCTCATTGTTACACAATGAATGATCTTTTGTTTGACAAAATCCGTTTTTATTGCCTAACACGAAACATTTTGTGAACCGCTTGTGTCGTGAATTCCGTCTCATTCCATTTTCGATGACACATTCCAGGTAAATAACCCACACAGAAGGTGACTTTTCCAGTCATGTTTGGTTTTACTGCAATCAACTGTAACACAATCAAACCTGATGAGCCATTTCGGGACGTATTGACTGAAAGAAACCGATTTGAAGACAACAAGTCATGACATCATTGTGTACCAATGATTTGCCTGCTGTTTCGTTGATTGACTGTCTTTTAACCCAATGACCACTGATCGTATTGAAATCTAGCTGGGTAGATAGCCAATGAGCTGAGGTAAACAGGAAATAGGTCATGTTTATGTGTTGCAAGACCAACCCATGTAGTAAATTTATTTCTGCAGAAATGGATGTGCCTCAGGGCCAAAAGTGTACAGCATAGAGGCGTCGCTGTGTTCTTTGCAAAATTAAGTCCCTCATCACCTGCGCCACATGCTTGGTGACCCTCTGCTTTACAGCAGAAAGAGACTGCTATGGCACCTGGCAGCAGCAGCACAATATTGTGTAGGGCTTTGGCAAAATGTGTGGGGTTATATCCTTTCTGTTTTGCCCTGTCCGGGGCTCTCAACAGATGGGGCCACAGTGTCTCCTGACCCCTTCTGTCTCAGCCTCCAGTATTTATGCTGCAGTAGTTAATGTGTCGGGGGGCTAGGGTCAGTTTGTTATATCTGGAGTACTTATTCTGTCTTATTCGGTGTCCTGTGTGATTTTAAGTATGCTCTCTCTAATTCTCTCTCGGAGGAGGAGGACCTGAGTCCTAGGACCATGCATCAGGACTACCTGGCATGATGACTCCTTGCTGTCCCCAATCCACCTGGCCTTGCTGCTGTTCCAGTTTCAACTGTTCTGCCTGCGGCTATGGAACCCGACACTGTTCACATTTACTCTTGAGGTGCTGTTCTGTTGCATCCTCTACAACTACTGTGATTATTATTATTTGACCCTGCTGGTCATCTATGAACGTTTTAAAATCTCGGCCATGTTCTGTTATAATCTCCACCCGGCACAGCCAGAAGTGGACAGGCCACCCCTCATAGCCTGGTTCCTCTCTAGGTTTCTTCCTAGGTTTTGGCCTTTCTAGGGAGTTTTTCCTAGCCACCGTGCTTCTACACCTGCATTGCTTGCTGTTTTATGCTGGGTTTCTGTACAGCACTTTGAGATATTAGCTGATGTACGAAGGGCTATATAAATACATTTGTTTTGATAGAGGACTGAGGGTCTTCCAAATATTGAAAGTGTGGAAATAGTTACCCATGTTATTTTGTAAATGTCTATTTTTTTTTTCTTCATATGATTTTTTTCCATATTTTTTTCTCAAAATTTTTTTTGGGGGGGGTGTGTTAGAATACCATTTTGGTATTTTGTATATAGTTATTTGTTTCAAAATGTATAACTTCACCAATTTGGCCACTTGAGTACATTTGGGCTACTTGTGTGGTACAACTCGGTGACTTCATGATAAATATCATGTAGCACACTCATTTTTGAAGTTATCATTCTGAAACTTTGCACAAGTACTGTTGCCCTCTTATGTTTTTCAACAAAATTGTTCGCATCATCCTATCTGAATGTTTGTTTAATCTTGTTCATTTTAAAGATGATGATACAAAAATAAAAATAAAAAACGTAGGGTTTTTGTCATTGTATTATCTAAACCAGATCTATTGTGTTATATTCTCCTACATTCAATTCACATTTACACAAACTTCAGAGTGATTTCTTTCAAATGGTACCAAGAATATGCATATCCTTGGTTCTGTGCCTGAGCTACAGGCTGTTAGATTTGGGTATGTTTTCAGGCTGGAAATTGAAAAAAGTAGGGGGTAGCTGTAAGAGGTTTTTAACCATCTGCTAACCATGTGTATGTGACAAATACATTTGATTTGACATCTACTAAGGACGTCTAAGACATTTTTCCAACAATTATTTACAAACTATGGTTTTGGCAAGTCAGTTAGGACATCTACTAAGGACATATAAGACATTTTCCAACAATTGTTTACAGACAGATTATTTCACTTATAATTCACTTTAGCACAATTCCAGTGGGTCAGAAGTTTACATACACTAAGATGACTGTGCCTTTAACTAATTGGTGACAGAGGGCAGTATTTTCATGCCCAAATTGAAATGCATGCCCAATTCAACTGCCTGCCACTCATCCCCAGAATATAGTATATGCATATTATTAGTAGATTTGGATAGACAACCCTCTGAAGTTTCTAAAACCTTTTGAATCATGTCTGTGAGTATAACTTGTTATTGTCACGCCCTGACCTTAGTATTCTTTGTTTTCTTTATTATTTTAGTTAGGTCAGGGTGTGACATGGGTGATATGTGTGTTTTTGTCTCTTATAGGGTGTTTTTACTTTCTAGGGGTTTTTGTAGATTTAATGGGTTGTTTCCATCTAAGAAAAGGTGTTTATGTAGGTCTATGGTTGCCTAGGCAGGTGTTTATCATTGTCTCTGATTGGGAACCATATTTAGGCAGCCATATTCTTTGGGTATTTTGTGGGTGATTGTTTCCTGTGTCAGTGTTTGTGCCACACGGGACTGTTTCGTTCCATTTCACTTTGTTATCTTGTATTTGTGTCATGTTCAGTCTATTCTATTAAAACATGGACACTTACCACGCTGCGTACTGGTCCGATCCTTGCTACACCTCTTCAGACGAAGAGGAGGAAATTCGTTACATTTATGGCTGCAATCCCCCTACCGGGATAAGTGTCATCAACAACTGTTGAATAGCATAGCACTACGTACAATACATTTTACTATAAATATTCATTCTTGAAATCACAAGTGCAATATAGGAAAACATAGCTTAGCCTTTTGTTTATCCACCTGTCATGTCAGATTTTGAAATTATGCTTTACAGCGAAAGCAATCCAAGCGTTTGTGTAAGTTTATCGATCGCTCCGTAAAACATTAAGTACACTTAGCATCAGGTAGCTCGGTCATGAAAATCAGAAAAGCAATCAAGTGAATCGTTTACCTTTGATGATCATCAGATGTTTTCACTCACGAGACGCCCAGTTACACAACAAATGTTCCATTTGTTCTATGAAGATGATTTTTATATCCAAAATACCTCTGTTTGTTTGGTGCGTTATGTTCAGAAATCCACAGGAAAGAGCGGTGACGACAACGCAGACAAATTCAAAAAAGTTTCCATAATGTCCACAGAAACATGTCAAACGATTTTTATAATCAATCCTCAGGTTGTTTTAAAAATATATAATCAATAAAATATCAACTGCAAATGTCTTTCACAGTAGGAGAAGGGAAAACAATGGCTGTACAAATTCTGTTGAGCAAGCAAAACTCATGTGACCACTTGATGCGATGTTATCGTTCTGGCTAATTTTTCAAAATAACAGCCTGAAACTATGTCTGAAGACTGTTGACACCTTGAGGAAGCGATAGAAAAAGTAATCTGGTTCATATCCCTTTAAATGCAGCAAAGGGAGGCTATGGTGATTTCCCTCAGGGTTTCGCCTGCAATATCAGTTCTGTTCTACTCACAGACAATATTTTGACAGTTTTGGAAACTTTAGAGTGCTTTCTATCCAATACTAATAATAATGTGCATATATTAGCAACTGAGACTGAGGAGCTGGTCGTTTACAATGGGCACCTTTTCATCCAAGCTACTCAAAACTGCCCCTGCAGCCATATGAAGATAACAGGAGATAAGAGGACAAACCATTCAGATTTTTTTTTGAGGTGACTCTCCTTTCAATGTATTTTCATTGGGAATCCAGATTTCTAAGGGACCTTCTTGCATTTCCTACCACTTCCACTGGATGTCACCAATTGGTTGAGGTTTTTCCTTTGTGTAATGAAGAAGTACGGCCATCTTGAACGAGGGTCATTTGAAGCGTAAATTAAATTGACATTTCGGATATACAGTGCCTTGCGAAAGTATTCGGCCCCCTTGAACTTTGCGACCTTTTGCCACATTTCAGGCTTCAAACATAAAGATATAAAACTGTATTTTTTTGTGAAGAATCAACAACAAGTGGGACACAATCATGAAGTGGAACGACATTTATTGGATATTTCAAACTTTTTTAACAAATCAAAAACTGAACAATTGGGCGTGCAAAATTATTCAGCCCCTTTACTTTCAGTGCAGCAAACTCTCTCTAGAAGTTCAGTGAGGATATCTGAGTGATCCAATGTTGACCTAAATGACTAATGATGATAAATATAATCCACTTGTGTGCAATCAAGTGCACCTGCACTGTGATAGTCTCAGAGGTCCGTTAAAAGCGCAGAGAGCATCATGAAGAACAAGGAACACACCAGGCAGGTCCGAGATACTGTTGTGAAGAAGTTTAAAGCCGGATTTGGATACAAAAAGATTTCCCAAGCTTTAAACATCCCAAGGAGCACTGTGATCTACAGCTGAGGTGGGAGACTCTGTCCATAGGACAACAATCAGTCGTATATTGCACAAATCTGGCCTTTATGGAAGAGTGGCAAGAAGAAAGCCATTTCTTAAAGATATCCATAAAAAGTGTCGTTTAACGTTTGCCACAAACCACCTGGGAGACACACCAAACATGTGGAAGAAGGTGCTCTGGTCAGATGAAACCAAAATTGAACTTTTTGGCAACAATGCAAACGTTATGTTTGGCGTAAAAGCAACACAGCTCATCACCCTGAACACCTCATACCCACTGTCAAACATGGTGGTGGCAGCATCATGGTTTGGGCCTGCTTTTCTTCAGCAGGGACAGGGAAGATGGTTAAAATTGATGGGAAGATGAATGGAGCCAAATACAGGACCATTCTGGAAGAAAACCTGATGGAGTCTGCAAAAGACCTGAGACTGGGATGGAGATTTGTCTTCCAACAAGACAGTGATCCAAAACATAAAGCAAAATCTACAATGGAATGGTTCAAAAATAAACATATCCAGGTGTTAGAATGGCCAAGTCAAAGTCCAGACCTGAATCCAATCGAGAATCTGTGGAAAGAACTGAAAACTGCTGTTCACAAATGCTCTCCATCCAACCTCACTGAGCTCGAGCTGTTTTGCAAGGAGGAATGGGAAAAAATGTCAGTCTCTCGATGTGCAAAACTGATAGAGACATACCCCAAGCGACTTACAGCTGTAATCGCAGCAAAAGGTGGCGCTACAAAAGGTTGCAAAGTTCAAGGGGGCCGAATACTTTCGCAAGGCACTGTATATCGACGGAATATCGAACAAAAGGACCATTTGTGATGTTTATGGGACATATTGGAGTGCCAACAAAAGCAGCTCGTCAAAGGTAAGGCATGAATTATATTTTTATATCTGCGTTTTGTGTCACGCCTGCAGGGTTGAAATATGCTTTTCTCTCTTTGTTTACGGAGGTGCTATCCTCAGATAATAGCATCGTTTGCCGCCATACTGCTCAGAAAGGAGACGCGTTCTGCTTCCTAGAGTTGAACGTACTCTGGTGCGAAAAGTGCAAATCAATCCCAGAACACAGAACAACAGCAAAGGACCTTGTGAAGATGCTGCAGGAAACAGATACAAAAGTATCTATAGCCACAGTAAAACGAGTCCTCCAACGTCATAACCTGAAAGGCCGATCAGCAAGGAAGAAGCCACTGCTCCAAAACCGCCATAAAAAAGCCAGACTACGTTTTGCAACTGCACTGAAAAAGCGCATTCGAGCAAAGAGGTTTACAAACCTGACTCAGTTACGCCATTTCTGTCAGGAGGAATGGGCCTAAATTCACCCAATTTACTGTGGGAAGCTTGTGAAGGCTATCCGAAATGTTTGACCTAAGTTAAACTATTTAAAGGCAATGCCACCAAATACTAATTGAGTGTATGTAAACTTCTGACCCACTGGGAATTTGTTGAAAGAAATAAAAGCTGAAATAAATCATTCTCTATACTATTATTCAGACATTTCACATTCTTAATTTATTGATGAAGAAAACGACTGAGGCTGTATACTTCTCAAAACCATTGGATATATCCCAGAACATATTCCAGCCTGTGCTAGCTAAACAACACTGTTGCATCCTTGTCATCTGGCCACTTCCTTATTGAGCGATTCACTGGTAGTTCCTGCTTTAGTTATTGATAGTAAGAAGAAATCAGGAGATTTAAATTATGGTCAGATTTGCCAAATGGAGGGAGGGAAAGAGCTTTGTGCTTGTCTCTGTGTGGAGTAAAACTGGTTTAGAGTTGGGGGGTTTTCTCTGGTTGCACATGGCATGCTGGTAGAAATGATAGAAAATTGATTTAGGTTTGCTTGCATTAATGTCCCCGGCCACTAGGAACTTCAGGATGAGAATTTTCTTGTTTGCTTATCATCTTTTACAGCTCGCTGAGTGCAGTCTTAGTGCCAACATCAGTTTATGTTGGTAAATGGACGGCTATGAAAAATATAGATTAAAACTCTCTTGGTAGATAGTGCGGTCTACAGCTTATCTTGAGGTACTCTACCTCAGGCGAGCAATACCTCAAGACTTCATATTAGACATTGCGCATCAGCTGTTATTGACAAATACTCACACCCCCACCCCTCATCTTACCAGACCTAGCTGTTCTGTCCTGAAAATGCACGGAAAACTCAGCCAACTGTATATTATACGTGTCATCGTTCAGCCACGACTCTGTGAAACGTAAGATGTTAATTTTTAATTTCCTGTTGGTAGGATAGTCTCGAACGGAGCTCATCCAGTTCATTCTCATGTGATTGCACGTTGGCCAATAGAACGGATGGAAGAGGCGTGTTACCTACTCACTGACAAATTCTCACAAGTTACCCTGAACGACAGGGATTGGGCCCGGTCTCGGAGAAACAGTATATAAAACAGTATAAAATCTTTGTCCAGTTCGAGGTGCGTAATCGCTGTTCTGATATCCAGTATCTGTTTTAGGTCTTAAGAGACAATAGCAGCAACATTATTAACAAAATAAGTTACAAATAATGTGAAAATAACCCACAAAATAGCACAGTTGGTTAGGAGCCCATAAAACAGCAGCCATAGATATTGTTGTCCTTCATCACTTTTTGTCACTCACCACAGTTGATACTGAATAAGATTATTTCCAGTTGAACTTTCCACCATATTGGATATATCTACCATCTGTCTGTGTGTGTTACAGTGTAGCCCATAGACTTAATCTATGTTCAACATGTTGGTGTGTTTCAGTTTGTATAATATATGAATCTTTGATTTACCGCATTCAGATATGCCTCTGGCATTACTTCATGTTCCCCAGTCTGATAATGTTGGAGCTAACCGTTTGTTGCCTTAGGCTCTTCCTATGGATTTACTAGTATGTATTATGAGCTTCCATCCTCTACTTCCCCTTCAAACTCTGGGTCCAACGAGGTTAGCTTACAGAAGCAGCCCCAAACAGATTCCCTCTGTCAATCATGTGATTCACCAGCCATGTTACATCATACATACCATAAAAGCTAACCGATGAATGCACCATGTTTTACACAGATTCTTTGAGGGCTCTTACATTGGGTGAAAGGGTTTGACCTAGAACAAAAGCAGATCTCTTTGTGGATCTGTGTAAAACATGGTGCATTCATCGGTTAGCTTTTATGGTATGTATGATGTAACATGGCTGGTGAATCACATGATTGACAGAGGGAATCTGTTTGGGGCTGCTTCTGTAAGCTAACCTCGTATTATGTGTATTCATTCTTTCCTCATATGGAGGTTTCTTCTCTGTGCTTCACTCCTAGAAAAAGGTCACTACCTAGAACCATAAAGGGTTCTGTGTCTGTCACTGTAGATCAAAGAGATCTGCTTTTGTTCTAGGTCAAACCCTTTCACCCAATGTAAGAGCCCTCAAAGAACCCTTTAAGAACCTTTTGGTAAAAAGAGTGTACTTCTCAACTAAATCTCGAATTTCGAACTTCTCTTTTCAGTGAGGGAGTGATCAATGAAGCTTTACAATATGGCGGGGTATAAAAGTGTATCCGATTTACAGTCGGTCTGCTGACATTTCAGCGTTGACCTTTAGAATAAAAACTCCACATTAGACAAAGCTCCGTGTGACTGGGACAATATTAATACATGAATTTGGCGCACTGTGTGAATTTTAAAAGTCCGTTAACTTTGCCTGCCTCTCTGCATATCAACTACATGTTCATTGTTCTCCTCTGACTAGCTAATTGCCATACAGAATGGGGATCGTGGCTATAAAATTGGCCATTTAGAAATGCACAGAGGTTCCTAGGTGCACCTCGCCGGTATATGAACCTCTCTCAAAATAAATAAGATGAAGGGGAAAATGGTCTACGAGGGCAAGAAACTGTGTGCAACACTGAATATTCAGACCAATGTTATCAAGCGAGAGAAAGAGAGAGAGTTCAAAACCCTAATTTCCCTGTTTGTCCCTCCAAATCACCGGGAATCAACAAAAAGTAATTTAAGGTAAATGAACACAACTTAAGATGTTAATGAAGGTGATAAGGGTATTTTGTATTCCTGCTGTGTTACAGTACCTACCGGTAATGAATGTTGGTGTAATTTCCCTTTTAACAGCATTGACGGGCCGCATTTGACACATAAACCATTTCGTGGGACCTACTTGTGAGCCACTAAAGCCGATGGGAATGACCAGTGCACCGGTGTTGTATCGAGGTGCATGCCGACCTAAGGCTCAGTGGTCAGCTGTAGCCTATCACAGTATCACCGGAGTTAGCTAGTAATGTTATATTTCAAATAGGTTGGCAGCGTACACAAGACATAACTAATATTAGTACACATCTAGATGTCACCATGATATAGTTTACTAGTCAGTGGGGAGAGCATGAATGGCAACAACACCGAAACAGTGACCTCCTCAACCCTGTGTGATTCAGTTCACTTGACTCTCAGCTGTGCAACATAAACTCAGTAGTTTATTAGGTACAACACCCCATTCAAGAAAATGGTTAGCACCTACAGACAATGAGTTACAGGGCTGTGACTTGCTATATTAACCTCTCTGGGCAACCCGACACGCTAGCGTCCCACCTTGCCAGCAATAAATGCAAATGCGCAACGCCAAATGCTAATAGCACTCGTTAAAACTCAAATGTTCATTAAAACACACATGCATGGTACTCAATTGAAGCTACACTCGTTGTGAATCTAGCCAACAAGTCAGATTTTTAAAATGCTTTTCGGCGAAAGCATGAGAAGCTATTATCTGATAGCATGCAACACCCCGAAATACCAGAAGGGGACGTAAACAAAAGAATTAGCGTAGCCGGCGCTACACAAAACGCAGAAAGAAAATATAAAACATTCATTACCTTTGACGAGCTTCTTTGTTGGCACTCCTATATGTCCCATAAACATCACAATTGAGTCTTTTTTCGATTAAATCGGTCCTTGTATACCCAAAATGTCCATTTATGAATACTGTGTGATCCAGGAAAAACAGTTTCTAAACGCAACGTTATTTTTTTTAATTAAAAAAGTTGCCTATAAACTTTGACAAAACACTTCAAACTACATCTGTAATCCAACTTTAGGTATTAGTAAACGTTAATAAATGATCAAATTTATCACGGAGCGATCTGTATTCAATAGGAGCAAGTTTGGAAATCGTCGTTCCATAACTTCCTGCTGTGTACCCGAAGACAGGATGTGCCTATTACTCATATGACCAAGGATTTACCTGAATAGAATTCACAACACTGGCGAAATCATGTGGAAGCTGTAGGAACTGTAAGCCGGTCGCTATCTATTATACCTTGCAATAGACAGTACAGAGACTGGCGGATTGATTTTTTCTTCGTTGATTTTGTGATCAGGTTTCCTTGGGATTTTGACCACGAAACATGTTCTGTTATAGTCACAGACATCATTTAACCAGTTTTAGAAACTTCAGAGTGTTTTCTATCCACACATACTAATCATATACTATATTCCTGGCATGAGTAGCAGGACGTTGAAATGTTGCGCGATTTTTAGCAGAATGTTGAAAAAAGTAGCCCGATCTCTAACAGGTTTTAAGCAGACAGACAGGGATTCGATTCAAAGTCTAAATGGGAAAAACTAATGACCTAAGTGACTTTGAGCATGGTATGATTATCGGTGCCAGGCGCGTCAGTTCCATTATCTCAGAAACGGCCGGCATCCTGGGATTTTTATCCACGAAGTGTCTATGGTTTACCGAGAATGCTGCGACAAAGTAAAAACATCCAGTCAGCGGCAGTCCTGTGTGCAAAAACAGCTTGTTGATGAGAATGATGGAAGGAAAATGTCAAGAATAGGGCAAGCTAACAGGCAAAAAACGTCTCAGTATAACAGTGATGTACAGAACGGCATCTCAGAACGCACAACTCGTTGGCCCTTGTCACGGATGGGCTATTGCAGCAGACAACCACACCCGGTTCCTAACCAGGTGAATCACTCCATGGCTTCAGTGAGGTCCAACACGGTAGAAGTTGGGTGTACCCAATAATCTGGCCACTATATGTCAGCCTGTATGTCAGCCTTTTACAGGCCAGGAGTGCCAGTACACTCTTTCCCCGCTAACCATTTGTTTAATTTAACCTCTTGCGATGAGCAATCCCGTATCCGGGAGCGTAATTATAGCCTCAAGCTCATTACCATAACGCAACGTTAACTATTTTTGAAAATTGCAAATCAAATGAAATAAATATATTGGCTCACATGCTTAGCTTTTTGTTAACAACACTGTCATCTCAGATTTTCAAAATATGCTTTTCAACCATAGCTACACAAGCATTTGTGTAAGAATATTGATAGCTAGCATAGCATTAAGCCTAGCATTCAGCAGGCAACATTTTCACAAAAACAAGAAAAGCATTCAAATAAAATCATTTACCTTTGAAGAACTTTGGATGTTTTCAATGAGGAGACTCTCAGTTAGTTTTTTCAAAAAGATTATTTGTGTAGGAGAAATCGCTCCGTTTTGTTCATCACATTTGGCTAAGAAAAACCCCCGAAAATGCAGTCATTACAACGCCAAACTTTTTTCCAAATTAACTCCATAATATCGACAGAAACATGGCAAATGTTGTTTAGAATCAATCCTCAAGGTGTTTTTCACATATATATTCGATGGTAAATCATTCGTGGCAGTTGCCTTTCTCTTCTGAACCAAATGGAAACGTGCATGCAGCTGGAGATTACGCAATAATTTCGACGGAGGACACCAGGCGGACACCTGGTAAATGTAGTCTCTTATGGTCAATCTTCCAATGATTTGCCTACAAATACGTCAGAATGCTGCAGACACCTTGGGGAAACGACAGAAAGTGTAGGCTCATTCCTTGCGCATTCACAGCCATATAAGGAGACATTGGAACACAGCGCATTCAAAATCTGGGGCATTTCCTGTTTGAAATTTCATCTTGGTTTCGCCTGTAGCATCAGTTCTGTGGCACTCACAGATAATATCTTTGCAGTTTTGGAAACGTCTGTCAATTATATAGTCCAGCATCTTTTCGTGACAAAATATCTTGTTTAAAACGGGAACGTTTTTCATCCAAAAATGAAATACTGCCCCCAGAGGTTAAAGAGGTTAAAGAACATCATGCCATATAATGTTACAGTATTTGTATACCTGTTCACTTTACCAGTAGTATAGATCTATTTATAGTATATATAGTATATTTTGGTAGAACAGAAAGAAAATTAAAGTAAAATACTCGGTGGTATTGTGTAAGCTAAAGCAATGTTTTATTAATTAGCAAGTGTTTGAGTTAGGTGTATCTATTTCTATTTGTTCAATGCCTCAATTGATTTCATAAACTATATTTGAGTTGATGAACCCTGAAGATGGGACACAGTACATGACAAGGTGGCCCAGAGGAAGGCAGCTCTTCTCAAGCCCTTCATTGCCCTGCTCACTAAATTTGAATGAAGACCTCTAGTGGGGTAAGTAAACATACACACACAAAACACCTGCTTGATACTGTATGTCCCTAGTCACCTGTCTTTTTACCCGCTGAGTAACAGCCATGGTGCTCTGTCTCTCAGTATATTCATTCATTTTATGTGCTTGTTGTTTTTAAGGTTGAGAAGAGATAACAAATGAGAACTGAGGAGGATTGTTACAGGGCCCCCTGAGGAACACCTGATGCAGCTCTGACTTCTCCCTCCTGGATGCTCTCCTACCCAAACTGTCTCGTTGTGCATTTCACCACTTCTAAATCCCCTTACCCCGAGTAAAGATGCCCCTGTGCAAAGATCTAGGATGGTACCCAATCCCAATTTTAACTCCATCTCCCTCTCCCTTTTTGTCTGTCTCTCAGCACACCCTACACAGACATACAATATAGGTATTAGATTAGTGTTGTAATGATGCTCTCGGTTACATATCTGTTACTTCTATTCTCAATGATGTTGTTAATGTTAACAATTTGAATACGTATTTTATGTACAAATGTATTGTTTTACTAACATTTAGATTTCAGGGAGAATTTTTACTATACATTTATAGCATTATCGTGGCACCAGAGTTGCCATCTCAATACTCAAATTTTGCTTTAGAGCAGAGATGCTTTAACCTTTAACGGGATGAAATTTGACAACATACGGTGATTGCTACATAAATAGTCATATTAAACATTCATGAAAATACAAGTGTCTCACATGTTTCGAAAGCCTAGAATCTTGCTAATCCAACTGCGTTGTCAGATTTAAAAAAGGATTTACTGTGAAAGAATACGATACGATTATCTGAGGATAGAGCCCCATAAAAAACAACTATTTCAACCAGCACAGGCGTAACAAAATCACAAACTGCATTAAAATAATGATACAACAATTTTAAAAAATCGTATGATTTACAGAACTTGATTTACAGAATCACTTTGAAGATGCAAAATATTTTTATTGTGAAATAACAAATATCCAGAAAACTTGAGCGTGCATTCACCCGCCCCGAAGTCAATACTTTGTAGAGCCACCTTTTGCAGCAATTACAACTGCAAGTATTTTGGGATATGTCTCTGTAACCTTGGCACATCTAGCCACTGGGAGTTTTTCCCATTATTCAATGAAAACTGCTCCAGCTCCTTCAAGTTGGATGGGTTCTGCTGGTGTACAGCAATCTTTAAGTCATGCCACAGATTCTCAATTGGATTGAGGTTTGGGCTTTGACCTGGCCATTCCAAGACATTTAAATGTTTCCACTTAAACAACTCAAGTGTTGCTTTAGCAGTATGCTTAGGGACATTGTCCTGCTGGAAGGTGAACCTCCGTCCCAGTCTCAAATCTCTGGACGACCGAAACAGGTTTCCCTTAAGGACTTCCCTGTATTTAGCACCATCCATCATTCCTTCAATTCTGACCAGTTTCCCAGTCCCTGCCAATGAAAACAATCCCACAGAATGATGCTGCCACCACCATGCTTCACTGTGGGGATGATGTTCTCAGGGTGATGAGAGGTGTTAGGTTTGTGCCAGACATAGTGGTTTCCTTGATGGCCAAAAAGCTTAATTTTAGTCTCATCTGATGAAATATTTATTTTCCACCATAATTTGCAAATAAATTCATTAAAAATCCTACAATGTGATTTTCTAGGTTGTTTTTTTTCTCATTTTGTCTGTCATAGTTGAAGTGTACCTATGATACAAATTACAGGCCTCTCTCATCTTTTTAAGTGGGAGAACGTGCACAATTGGTGGCTAAATACTTTTTTGCCCCACTGTGTGTGTGTGTGTATATATATATATATGTGTATATATATGTGTATATGTAATCATGTATGTATTTATTTTATGTATGTATGTGTGTGTGTTTACAAGGCACCGATGAAAACATTTTAAATGAGCTCTAATTCAAACATATAATGATATATATTTGATACAATTACCCCTTAAAATCTGTTGTTATAAAATCACTTCTCATTGTGTGCATTTCAAGGTTTCACAAACATACAACTAACTAGTTAATGTTTCTTGGACAAATACACTATAGAGTTTCCTATTTAAGGCAAAACACACAATTTATAATATAAACTGTTTACATATCATTCTATACTGAATACAGGTACATTCTGAAAGATTTTGTGGTTGTTGATGTAATAACAATTTTTGACATTTAGGATAATACTGTTTATTTTTATTTTACTTAAATTGTATTGTTCATGTTGTCTCATATCATGCTAATACACTGCAAGCAGATGTGACTTTTTGGATCAAGAATTTATCAAGAATACTAATAGGCATTATCAGATCCTCTTTAATATTCAGGCATCATATAATGCACAGTCACATGCAAATCCATAAACTCCACCGATAAAACATTGAAAACCTTAATATGACTACTGGCAATGTCATTATTTTCGTCACCATCCATCAATGGTTGAATTGCATTATTTTATTTGTACAAGCTACTATTGTATTATTGACTGTACATTTGTTTATTCCATGTGTAACTCTGTGTTGTTGTTTGTGTCACACTGTTTTGCTTTATCTTGGCCAGGTCACAGTTGTAAATGAGAACTTGTTCTCAACTGGCTTATTTTGTGATTTTTTTATATATTTTTATATACAATATGCACCAAGCTTCCAATGGCTGGAGCCAAGCAACATGGTAAATAAAAAGGACCCAAATAAAACATATGTGAAAAGATATGGTCAAAATATAAAACATTGCTGTTATTTGTTTATCTGTTACAACAACCAGGTCTTCCTAACATTTGCCATAACTAGTAAGCCTTACATCCTGAATGTGTATGTGCTATAAAATATGCATGCACCTGGGCACACATGGGAGGGTGGGACCACATGCCCTTCTAAGTAATTGAGCCGAGAACATAATAGCTGTAATTAAAATCATTGACCCAAAAGAGAACACATGACCAAAGCAAGGCATGACCCATATAGAATTAAATCAACATTATTCTTAATGAGAAATATAATCTAATAAACAAATGTTTGCATAACCAAAGACATGAAAACGGTCTCCAACAATGTATTTAGCTATGTGTAAAACCTTCATATTTGCAGTAAGGTCATTGAAAATAACATAACAATAGACAATAGTTATTAAGGGTAGTTTAGGGATAAATATATTGAAGGTTAATGAATGTTAAATATTTGTTCACAGTAGGGATTTTGAAAGAGAGCGATTAGAACCCCAAAGTAATAGTCGTAAGAAAGATCATAAAGGTTCAGGTTTAGGGGGGTAATAACTATATGTAAGGGAATTCACCCCCGTAGTGGACAAAAATGAATGGCAAATTATTGGCATAGGACAAACCATGTACACATTGGTCAATACCACCCAAATCGGCGTTGATTCATGCAAAGTTTACTTCAAATGCCATATGGCTATTGCCAGTTGTAACACTTCAAAAATCCAACAGGTGGCGTGTGCGCTCCACCGTGGTTTTTCATATTGATATTGGACTCCAAGTCAACATCCAAAAGCCAAATTTTGAAAAATGGATTTTTTGTCAAAAACTTATCACCCCTAAAAAAGTGCTTTCTGGACCGTTTTTCAAATTCTTTCGCTTTTTTTGTCAATTACACATGTGTAAGAACTGTATGAATATACTTTTGTCCAATTTTATTATCATTATTTTTTATTTTTTTTTACTTGCGCATTATTGCATATGTTTTGTCCATCTGCAATATGATTTCATAGGAAGTCAGAAGTCAAAAGTCAATAATTGCAAAATTTCATAAAAAACTTCACACACCCCTAAAAAAGTGCTTTCTGGACCGTTTTTCGAAATTTTTTCGAATTTTGTGTCAGTTACACACGTATAAGAACTGTATCAACATACTTTAGTCATATTTTATTATCATAATGTTTTTGTTGTTTTTTTACTTGTGCATGAGGCATATGTTTTGTGGGGGCCAAATGTCATAAGAAATTTGACATGCTCAAAAATCCTTCAGAAATGCAAAATTGACTGGCCTGATGAACTCGGGATGGCCGGGCAGTGATTGTTGTTCCTTTCAATCACTCATGGTTTTGATTTCATCATGTCCATTTGTTTATGTTTTCTCACTTTTGCAAAGTCACTGTGCATTTGCAATATGGTTAACTGAGCATTCACCATCACCAATTTGTCATGCTATAAAAATCATGCAGGAATGCCAAATTGACTGGCCCGATGAACTCGGGATGGCTTGGCAGTGATTCTGGTACCTCTCCATCGCTCGTTAGGGTTGATTCCAGAATGTCCATTTGGTGATTTTTCTCACTCTTTCAAAGTCACTGTGCATTTGCCAAATGGTTAACTGGGCATTCACCATCACCAATTTGTCATGCCATAAAAATCATACAGGAATGCCAAATTGACTGGCCCGATGAACTCGGGATGGCTGGGCAGTGATTCTGGTACCTCTCCATCGCTCGTTAGGGTTGATTTCAGAATGTCACTTTTGGTGATGGTACCTCACTGTTAAAACATATTGCAAATGTTGTCTCACTTTTGCAAAGTCACTGTGCATTTGCCATATGGTTAACTGGGCATTCAACATCACCAATTTGTCATGCTATAAAAATCGTGCAGGAATGCCAAATTGACTGGCCCGATGAACTCGGGATGGCTAGGCAGTGATTCTGGTACCTCTCCATCGCTCGTTTGAGTTGATTTCAGAATGTCGCTTTTGGTGATGGTACCTCACTGTTAAAACATATTGCTAATGGACAAGAGTCACCTGCAAGTCACCGTCCATCAGTCAATTTGATATCATTCCGACACCAAACTGATACAAACTGACACCAAACCCACTTTTCCCAACTCGTTTAGGAGCCAAGTATAACATACTTCAGAGCTGGCCCAAAATTCACAAGGCCTTCGGTACAAAACATTAAAAAACCATAAAACACATAGTTACTTTCTAGCTGCGGGGCCAGTTCGGACATTATGTGTAGTCCTATGTGAGGCGACCCCGAATCCCGAGGTTCGGCTCAATAGGTCATTTGGTGTCCGAGTAAAAGCCTAATTGGTGCTGAAAATCCACTTTTTTCCATGCCTTGCTACGGGGTCCTTGAATGAGCTATCGGACCGAGATGTTGGGTTCTGTCTCTATGGGCCGAGACAGTCACAATGCACCTAGTCTTGTGTCTCTGGGACATTTCTAAATGTCGCCATTTTCGTAATGGTCAAAATGAATTGAAGTCATTGCAAATGTTCGACGCTGTTTCTCGGTCCGAGAACATTCTAGAGCGCCGTAACTCACCACGCACTATCTACCTGAGGTCTAGAACAGGATTCTAAAGTTTCGGAACTCTAGGTCTGACGGTTCTTTTTTAGCTCAAACAAAGCTAACTATTGGAGGCACTGTCAGTCTCTACACACCCCAATACGTCCCTCCATCCAAGTTGTGAATCTGAGTGATTTAGTTTTCCTTAGAATTTTTATGGGAAAAATTACTGATTTACAGTTCATGGGGGTTGCCTAATCATATATATGAAGTTTTGGAAAGATCTGATTTTTTTAACCCCTCCAAACAGCCCATGAGACACCAATTATGGCACTTCCGGTTGGCACAGGAAGCTATAACTCAACACACATCCTCATTGGTGTATTCTATTACAGAATCCTGAGTTTTAAGTCTTTACGTTAAGAATTGACTGATTTACACAGGGTTCAATGCACTATGTCCATCAAATTGCAGGCAGTGTATGGATATACACTTTTAGGGTGATTTAACCACTTCCGGTTGTCCCAGGAAGCCTAGAATCGACACAGGTAGACCTTATAGTGGTCTGATGGACTGGTACCGAAGACAGGTTCATACAACATTCATAACCCATATAGACTCCAGGTTGTATTTAGTGGAGCAGCCGATGTATTCCTATGGGGAGAGAAGTCAATGAACACTGTTTTTATGTAAACACCTTCTTTTAACCTTGAAGGGTTAATGTCGCACGGTCAAGGATAGGCTTGGACAGATCAGGAGGACCTTAGGAACATTCCTGTGATTGAATTGTCTTTCTAAACCTAACGGTTCCGCCGCTGTCACTCAAAATCAAATGACGTACTGGTGCAGGCTTCATATTGGGCCTATTTTTCTCATGGTCGCTGCGCTCAGACCGAGCGAGCTACGGTCAAGCGGGGCACCTCGTTGGACTCGGCACAGTCTGGACACTATGGCGATGCCATTGTTTGTGTTGATTTCAGAATGTCCATTTGGTCATGTTTTCTCACTTTTGCAAAGTCACTGTGCATTTGCCATATGGTTAACTGGGCATTCACCATCACCAATTTGTCATGGCATAAAATCATGCAGGAATGCCAAATTGACTGGCCCGATGACCTCGGGATGGCTGGGCAGTGATTCTGGTACCTCTCCATCGCTCGTTTGAGTTGATTTCAGAATGTCGCTTTTGGTGATGGTACCTCACTGTTAAAACATATTGCAAATGTTTCTGACTTTTGCAAAGTCACTGAAAATTCGTGCAGGAATGCCAAATTGACTGGCCCGATGACCTCGGGATGTCTGGGCAGTGATTCTGGTACCTCTCCATCGCTCGTTTGGGTTGATTTCAGAATGTCGCTTTTGGTGATGGTACCTCACTGTTAAAACATATTGCAAATGTTTTCTCACTTTTGCAAAGTCACTGAAAATTCGTGCAGGAATGCCAAATTGACTGGCCCGATGAAGTCGGGATGGCTTGGCAGTGATTCTGGTACCTCTCCATCGCTCGTTAGGGTTGATTCCAGAATGTCGCTTTTGGTGATGGTACCTCACTGTTAAAACATATTGCAAATGTTTCTCACTTTTGCAAAGTCACTGAAAATTCGTGCAGGAATGCCAAATTGACTGGCCCGATGAACTCGGGATGGCTCGGCAGTGATTCTGGTACCTCTCCATCGCTCGTTAGGCTTGATTTCAGAATGTCCATTTGGCAATGTTTTCTCACTCTTTCAAAGTCACTGTGCATTTGCCATATGGTTAACTGGGCATTCACCATCACCAATTTGTCATGCCATAAAAATCATGCAGGAATGCCAAATTGACTGGCCCGATGACCTCCAAATGGCTGGGCAGTGATACTGGTACCTCTCCATTGCTCGTTATGGTTGATTTCAGAATGTCGCTTTTGGTGATGGTACCTCACCGCTTAAACATATTGCTAATGGACAAGAGTCACCTGCAAGTCACCGTCCATCAGTCAATTTGATATCATTTTGACACCAAACTGATACAAACTGACACCAAACCCACTTTTCCCAACTCGTTTAGGAGCCAAGTATCACATACTGCAGAGCTGGCCCAAAATTCACAAGGCCTTCGGTACAAAACATTAAAAAAACATAAAACACATAGTTACTTTCTAGCTGCGGGGCCAGTTCGGACATTATGTGTAGTCCTATGTGAGGCGACCCCGAATCCCGAGTTTCGGCTCGATAGGTCATTTGGTGTCCGAGTAAAAGCCTAATTGGTGCTGAAAATCCACTTTTTTCCATGCCTTGCTACGGGGTCCTTGAATGAGCTATCGGACCGAGATGTTGGGTTCTGTCTCTATGGGCCGAGACGGTCACAATGCACCTAGTCTTGTGTCTCTGGGACATTTCTAAATGTCGCCATTTTCGTAATGGTCAAAATGAATTGAAGTCATTGCAAATGTTCGACGCTGTTTCTCGGTCCGAGAACCTCCTAGAGCGCCGTAACTCACCACGCACTATCTACCTGAGGTCTAGAACAGGATTCTAAAGTTTCGGAACTCTAGGTCTGACGGTTCTTTTTTAGCTCGAACAAAGCTAACTATTGGAGGCACTGTCAGTCTCTACACACCCCAATACGTCCCTCCATCCAAGTTGTGTATCTGTGTGATTTATTTTTCCTTTGAATTTTTATGGGAAAAATGACTGATTTACAGTTCATGGGGGTCGTCTAATCACACATATGAAGTTTTGGACAGATCTGATTTTTTTAACCCTTCCAAACAGCCCCTGAGACACCAATTATGGCACTTCCGGTTGGCACAGGAAGCTATAAATACACACATGTCTTGACTGACATAGAAACCTACGGAATCCTGAGTTTTAAGTCTTTAAGTTGAGAATTGACTGATCTACACAGGGTTGAATAATGCAGAGTCATTTTCACCTTTCGAGGTGATGTACATCCAAATACCTTTTGGGTCAATTTAACCACTTCCGGTTGCTCCAGGAAGCTTAGAATCGACACAGGTAGACCTCATAGTGGTCTGATGGAATGTCATAGAAGACAGGTTCATACAGCATTCATAACCCATATAGACTCCAGGTTGTATTTAGGGGAGCAGGCAATGTATTCCTATGGGGAGAGAAGTCAATGCACACTGTTTTTTTGTAAACACCTTCTTTTAACTGTGAAAGGTTAATGCCACACAGTCAAGGTTAGGCTTGCACAGATCGGGAGGACCTTAGGAACAGTCCTGTGTTTGAATTGTCCTTCTAAACCTAACGGTTCCGCCGCTGTCACCCAAAATCAAATGACATTGTGGTGCAGGCTTCATTGTGGGCCTATTTTTCTCATGGTCACTGCGCTCAGACCGAGCGAGCTACGGTCAAGCGGGGCGCCTCGTTGGACTCGGCATGGCCTTGGGATTATGTTTATGCCATTGCCTGCTCTCTGTGTCTTTAAACACCGCGCTTTGTCACTCCATCCTTGCTGTGTGTGTGTGTGAGAGCTTTTCTTTGACATCTGTTGGGAGAAATGAGTGATTTTACAGTTCAGGAGGGTTGCCTAATCACATATGAAGTTTTGAAAAGATCTGACCTTTTTAACCCTTGGATACAGCCCCTGAGACACCAATTATGGCACTTCCGGTTGGCACAGGAAGCTATAAATAAACTCATATCCTCATTGGGGTATGCCCTTACAGAATCCTGAGTTTTAAGTCTTTACGTTAAGAACTGAGTTATTTACGGAGGGTTTAGTGAGTGTGTGTTATTTCAGAAAATCATAGAAAATCACAGAAATGTCACAGAGCTCCGCAGCACACTTTAAAAATATTCGTTTGAACACCCTGCAACTGGATCTGTAACCGTTGAAAAAAAAAACACCTATATCTGAACATCACAATCTGGTCATCGTACGATTTCTCTTAAATGACGATAGATAAATGGCTGATTTTTTTTATTGACACTGGAGGCTCCTTGACTTTGACGTGAAGTGAAAAAATCATTTCTCTATTTTCATTTTGGACCTTTAATCCCAGAAATATGGCCATAACTCAAAAACCGTTGAGGCCTAGACGCCATCTTGTTCGGGGCCATCTGCCCATTATGCCAAACCTACGCTCACCAAGTTTCGGCTTCGAAATATTTTCAGTTTTCGAGATATGGCACGTCGTGATTCGGGATGTTTTGTCCAATAGCAATATGATTGCTTATGCCCTCTTGTGGGATCTTCCGGCATAGCGGAAAAATGGACCAAAATTTGTTTATTTTATAAAACGAAAACCGAATGTCCGACAAAGTTCATTTGATGACTTCCCGGTAGGTCTGGCCCTGCCGTCCCCGAATTTTAAAAAATGTTTTCGGACGTCTAGTAAGGGACCGTACAGTTCCAATAGGGACTTTCTCACTAAACATACGGTGATTGTCAAAAAGTTCCCTTAAGGTATGGAAACCACTTTTCACACTATGTGGTTTACAAACATGTACAGACATAGAGAACTATCACATCAAGAAGGTGTAACAGGGATGAGTGGTTATTCAATGTACAACAGTAGTCTTCTGTAACAAGCAATAAGTATTACATATGGTTACATCCATCCATGACTGAATGGTTTCACAAACTCCTTTAAATGTTTTGTAAGTAAGATGTAACAGGCCTCATTCAGCAGTCTGAATTAACCTAGAGTCACCAAAACATCAATGTTAAGAGAAGCTTGGAGATTATTCCTCAAGTAAGGGACAAATAGCTGATTTACCTAACTCTGTACAGACCAAAGGAATTTCCAATGGTTATTGTAGATGTTAGCTACAGAGAGAGTTTACAGTATGTCAAAGAGCTTTATAAAAGGCAAAGAGAACAATGAATTGACCTATGTGACCTCAAAGAGGGTCAGCCTACTTTATGATAGAGAATGCAGGGATGTGTACTGAACTTGCACCCATAATAAAGCAAAGTGCTCTATGGTCAAATGTATCCAAAGGCTTTAATGAAGTGGCAGCTGCATTCATATAGATGATTTCAGCATAGTCTAGCACCAGCAAGAACATAGATTGAATAATCTGCTTTGTACTACTAAGTGAGAGGCCTGACCTATTTCTATAGAAGAAGCCACTTTTTATATTCAGCTTCTTGTGACTAGGGGGCGATATTACATTTTTTGGATGAAAATGTTCCCGTTTTAAACAAGATATTTTGTCACGAAAAGATGCTCGACTATGCATATAATAGACAGCTTTGGATAGAAAACACTCATCCTGGGGGGTTATTAAACTGGCAACTGTGGTGCCAGTTAAGTGCTGTATATTTACAGGGAAACGTTTTACAGTGTATTAAATAATGTCTTAAAACGAAAAACATTTGGACTTTGTGAATTGTGTGTTTACAATCCTTTTCCACACTTTACTAATCAATGCTTTCTACAATTCTTGAACTCTCGCTAACGGTACACTTGGTACTGTCCCTGTTGTCTCTTCCTCAATATACACTGCTCAAAAAAATAAAGGGAGCACTTAACCTCTTGAACCTCTGGGGGCAGTATTTCATTTTTGGATGAAAAACGTTCCCGTTTTAAGCAAGATATTTTGTCACGAAAAGATGCTTGACTATGCATATAATTGACAGCTTTGGGAAGAAAACACTCTGACGTTTCCAAAACTGCAAAGATATTGTCTGTGAGTGCAACAGAACTGATGTTACAGGCGAAACCCAGATAAAAATCCAACCAGGAAGTGCCGCATCTTTTGAAACCGCCTCATGCCAATGACTCCTTATATGGCTGTGAAGGAGCTACGAATGAGCTTACGTTTTCTACGTACTCCCCAAGGATCCCCTGTGACGTCTTTTTACGCATTTCCGTTGAAGAATAGCCGTAAGGGACCATATTTAGCAAGTGGTCACATGGTGTCTCCCACAGAAAATCTTGCATAAAATACTGAGGTAGCCATTTTTCCAATCGCTTCTTATGAGAAACCAATTGCCTCGACGGATATATTATCGAATATATATGTTATAAACACCTTGAGGATGGATCCTAAACAACGTTTGCTGTGTTTCTGTCGATATTATGGAGCTTATTTGGAAAAAAGTTTGGGGTTGTAATGGTAGCATTTTCCGATCGATTTCTCAGCCAAGCATGGTGAACAAACGGGAGCTATTTCGCCTAAAAAAAAAAATATTTTGGGAGAAAAGGAACATTTGCTATCTAACTGGGAGTCTCCTGAGTGAAAACATCCAAAGTTCTTCAAAGGTAAATGATATAATTTGGTTGCTTTTCTTATTTTCGTGAACATGTTGCCTGCTGCCAGCAGAGCCTAGCATAGCATTATGCTATGATAAACTTAGACAAATGCTTGTCTAGCATTGGCTGTAACGCATATTTTGAAAATCTGAGATGACAGTGTGATTAACAAAAGGCTAAGCATGTGTTTGAATATATTTCATTTGCGATTTTCATAAATAGGAAACGTTTCTAGGGGTATTTATGTCCGCTGCGTTATGCTAATTTGTTTGAAGCTATGATTACGCTCCCGGATCCGGGATTGCTAGTCGCAAAAGTTTAATTAACTAACTCATCAATTTTTTGGGAACAGTCAGCTTAACATCTATACTGATACAACAAGGTACAGTACATACACTTTCATCATTATAACAAATGTTGTACACTCTAGAAATCAAAATATACTTAGTTTTACACATGTTCACAAATCAATAAAGGTTTTCTGCAAAATAATGAAAGCATAATGTAGTTCAGATAGAGCATGATCAGCAGGGCGGGTGATAGAGTACACAACTGGATGGTCTGCATACAGGTGCAAGTAAAACTTAATTATTATAATATTTATATTTCTGAAAAAACTATCTTATACAATATAGTTGTTTGTTAGACATTCTAACTAGCATTCTAGCTTTAAATTTTCAAATGAGGATGTCAAGACAGGTCCGTTCTGTAGTACTACACTATTACACTGTTATGTACTACTAATGTACTACATAGTAACTTCCGGCGCCGACAGAGATGGCCGCCTCGCTTCGCGTTCCTAGGAAACTATGCAGTTTTTTGTTTTTTTACGTGTTATTTCTTACATTAGTACCCCAGGTCATCTTAGGTTTCATTACATACAGCCGAGAAGCGTCAACTCACCATCAGTACGACCAAGAATATGTTTTTCGCGACGCGGATCCTGTGTTCTGCCTTACAAACAGGACAACGGAATGGATCGCATGCAGTGACCCCAAAAAACGACTCCGAAAAAGAGGGAAACGTAGCGGTCTTCTGGTCAGACTACGGAGACGGGCACATCGTGCCCCACTTCCTAGCATTCTTCTTGCCAATGGCCAGTCTCTTGACAGCAAGGTTGATGAAATCCGAGCAAGGGTAGCATTCCAGAGGGACATCAGAGACTGTAACGTTCTGTGCTTCACGGAAACATGGCTCACTGGAGAGACGCTATCCGATGCGGTGCAGCCAACGGGTTTCTCCACGCATCGCGCCGACAGAAACAAACACCTTTCTGGTAAGAAGAGGGGTGGGGGTGTATGCCTTATGGCTAACGAGGCATGGTGCGATGAAAGAAACATACAGGAACTCAAATCCTTCTGTTCACCTGATTTAGAATTCCTCACAATCAAATGTAGACCGCATTACCTACCAAGAGAATTCACTTCGATTATAATCACAGCCGTATATATCCCCCCCCCCCCAAGCCGACACATCGATGGCTCTGAACGAACTTTATTTAACTCTTTGCAAACTGGAAACCATTTATCCGGAGGCTGCATTCATCGTTGTTGGGGATTTTATAACAAGGCTAATCTGAAAACAAGACTCCCTAAATTTTATCAGCATATCGAATGCGCAACCAGGGGCGGAAAAACCTTGGATCACTGTTACTCTAACTTCCGCGACGCATATAAGGCCCTGCCCCGCCCCCCTTTCGGAAAAGCTGACCACGACTCCATTTTGCTGATACCTGCCTACAGACAAAAGCTAAAAAAAGAAGCTCCCACGCTGAGGTCTGTCCAACGCTGGTCCGACCAAGCTGACTCCACACTCCAAGACTGCTTCCATCACGTGGACTGGGACATGTTTCGTATTGCGTCAAATAACAACATTGACGAATACGCTGATTCGGTGTGCGAGTTCATTAGAACGTGCGTTGAAGATGTCGTTCCCATAGCAACGATTAAAACATTCCCTAACCAGAAACCTTGGATTGATGGCAGCATTCGTGTGAAACTGAAAGCGCGAACCACTGCTTTCAATCAGGGCAAGGTGTCTGGTAACATGACCGAATACAAACAATGCAGCTATTCCCTCCGTAAGGCTATCAAACAAGCTAAGCGTCAGTACAGAGACAAAGTAGAATCCCAATTCAACGGCTCAGACACAAGAGGCATGTGGCAGGGTCTACAGTCAATCACGGACTACAGTAAGAAATCCAGCCCAGTCATGGACCAGGATGTCTTGCTCCCAGGCAGACTAAATAACCTTTTTGCCCGCTTTGAGGACAATACAGTGCCACTGACACTGCCTGCAACGGAAAAATGCGGTCTCTCCTTCACTGCAGCCGAGGTGAGTAAAACATTTAAACGTGTTAACCCTCGCAAGGCTGCAGGCCCAGACGGCATCCCCAGCCGCGCCCTCAGAGCATGCGCAGACCAGCTGGCTGGTGTGTTTACGGACATATTCAATCAATCCCTATACCAGTCTGCTGTTCCCACATGCTTCAAGAGGGCCACCATCGTTCCTGTTCCCAAGAACACCCTAGACCCACTCCAATTTGCTTACCGCTCAAATAGGTCCACAGACGATGCAATCTCAACCACACTGCACACTGCCCTAACCCATCTGGACAAGAGGAATACCTATGTGAGAATGCTGTTCATCGACTACAGCTTGGCATTCAACACCATAGTACCCTCCAAGCTCGTCATCAAGCTCGAGACCCTGGGTCTCGACCCCGCCCTGTGCAACTGGGTACTGGACTTCCTGACGGGCCGCCCCCAGGTGGTGAGGGTAGGTAACAACATCTCCTCCCCGCTGATCCTCAACACTGGGGCCCCACAAGGGTGCGTTCTGAGCCCTCTCCTGTACTCCCTGTTCACCCACGACTGCGTGGCCACGCACGCCTCCAACTCAATCATCAAGTTTGCGGACGACACAACAGTGGTAGGCTTGATTACCAACAACGACGAGACGGCCTACAGGGAGGAGGTGAGGGCCCTCGGAGTGTGGTGTCAGGAAAATAACCTCACACTCAACGTCAACAAAACTAAGGAGATGATTGTGGACTTCAGGGAACAGCAGAGGGAACACCCCCTATCCACATCGATGGAACAGTAGTGGAGAGAGTAGCAAGTTTTAAGTTCCTCGGCATACACATCACAGACAAACTGAATTGGTCCACTCACACAGACAGCATCGTGAAGAAGGCGCAGCAGCGCCTCTTCAACCTCAGGAGGCTGAAGAAATTCGGCTTGTCACCAAAAGCACTCACAAACTTCTACAGATGCACAATCGAGAGCATCCTGGCGGGCTGTATCACCGCCTGGTACGGCAACTGCTCCGCCCTCAACCGTAAGGCTCTCCAGAGGGTAGTGAGGTCTGCACAACGCATCATCGGGGGCAAACTACCTGCCCTCCAGGACACCTACACCACCCGATGTTACAGGAAGGCCATAAAGATCATCAAGGACATCTACCACCCGAGCCACTGCCTGTTCACCCCGCTATCATCCAGAAGGAGAGGTCAGTACAGGTGCATCAAAGCTGGGACCGAGAGACTGAAAAACAACTTCTATCTCAAGGCCATCACACTGTTAAACAGCCACCACTAACATTGAGTGGCTGCTGCCTACACACTGACACTGACTCAACTCCAGCCACTTTAATAATGGGAATTGATGGGAAATGATGTAAATATATCACTAGCCACTTTAAACAATGCTACCTTATATAATGTTACTTACCCTACATTATTCATCTCATATGCATACGTATATACTGTACTCTATATCATCGACTGCATCCTTATGTAATACATGTATCACTAGCCACTTTAACTATGCCACTTTGTTTACATACTCATCTCACATGTATATACTGTACTCGATACCATCTACTGTATCTTGCCTATGCTGCTCTGTACCATCACTCATTCATATATCCTTATGTACATATTCTTTATCCCCTTACACTGTGTATAAGACAGTAGATTAGGAATTGTTAGTTAGATTACTTGTTGGTTATTACTGCATTGTCAGAACTAGAAGCACAAGCATTTCGCTACACTCGCATTAACATCTGCTAACCATGTGTATGTGACAAATAAAATTTGATTTGATTTGATTTAATGTACTAATATCGGATGTTAAAACTTCTTTGAGATAGGGGTCAGCATTTCTACTTTTTGACAAAAAGCGTGCAAAATGTCAACTTCCTGCTACTCATGCCAGGAATATATTATATGCATATGATTAGTAGTTGTGGATAGAAAACACTCTGAAACTGGTTCAATCATGTCTGTGACTATAACAGAACATATGTAGCAGGCAAAACCCCAAGGAAAACTGTTCAGAAAACTGAATTTTCTTTGTCAAGGGAAATTAGATAGCGCCCAGTTTACAGTTCCTACAACTTCCACAGGATGTCACCAGTCTTTGGAATTGGGTTGAAGTTAATCATTGGTGAAACGAATAAGAGGCGCTTCCTGGCAGAGGTTACACTGTGGATAGTTATGTAAGAGAGAAAATCGTGCATGTATTGTTGACGTGCTGTTATTAAATACAGATCGCCCCGTCAACAATTTGATCGATTATTAACGTTTAAAAATACCTATAGTTGGATTACAGAAGTAGTTTGAAATATTTTGGCAAAGTTTATAGGCAACTTTTGAAATGTTTTGTAATGACGTTGCGTTTTGGAAAGCTGTTTTTTTCTAGATCAAACGGGCTTTATAAATGGATATTTTGGGTATACATGGATGAAATTAATAGAGAAAAAAAAGGGCCAATTGTGATGTTTATGGGACATATTGGAGTGCCAACAAAGAAGCTCGTCAAAGGTAATGCATGTTTTATATTTTATTTCAGCGTTTTGTGTAGCGCCGGCTACGCTAATTCTTTTGTTTACATCTCGTTCAGGTGGTTCAGGGGGGGTGCATGCTATCAGATAATAGCTTCTCATGCTTTCGCAGAAAAGCATTTTTAAAATCTGACATGTTGGCTGGATTCACAACGAGTGTAGCTCTAATTGAGTACCCTGCATGTGTGATTTTAATGAAAGTTTGAGTTTTATCGCGTATTATTTGAATTTGGCGCTATGCAAATCCCCAGGCTATTGGCCACACGAGACGCTAGCGTCTCAATATGGAATATCTATAAGGGGGAACATGTACAAGATATAACACATTCCCCACAGCATCTAAGGATGTATACACTGCCACTGACATTGTATTTTGTTATGGGAAAGTAGCATAAGTATGTGTAAAGCGTTTACAATTTTGTTTAAAAGTTCTGAATATGTCTCTTGTGAAAATTGAGATGGGGTACATACAATTGAAGTCGGAAGTTTACATACACCTTAGCCAAATACATTTAAACTAAGTTTTTCACAATTCCTGACATTTAATCCTAGTAAAAATTCCCTGTTTAAAAAATTAGGGCTGCTGCCTTCAGTGCGCACATATAGGCCTGTTAGCATGGGTTTGATTATGGCCTACACCCTTCTGGCACAAATAACTGAATCCCCTGATTAACTTGATTTAGTTAAACATTTCAAATATGAACAGTCCAATAATATTTTTACCCCCGACCCTGATAAGAAATGACTATACCAGACACTTTTGGATAACATAAATAGGAAGCAAATAAAATAATAACAGTATGCTACACAGACATTATTGTCAGCGATTAGGTAAATGGATAAGCGGAGTCAGGCGCAGGACACAGGACACATAATCAACTGAATTTACTCAAAATGTAAGCAATGTTCCAACAAGGAAAAATACAAATATCCAGAGCACAAGAACGAACCCACATGACAAATACAATCACTCACAAAACAGAAAGGGAAGCCAGAGGGTTAAATAAGGAACATTGGTTATGGAATGGAAAGCAGGTGTGTATAATGAATACAAAACAAAAGTAAAATGAAACATGGTTCGTGGTGACTAGAAAGCCGGTGACGTCGACCGCTGAACGCCGCTCAAACAAGGAGAGGGACCAACTTCGGTGGAAGTCGTGACAGTACCCTCCCCTTGATGCGCGCCTCCAGCAGCGCGCCGACACCGGCCTCGGGGACGACCCGGAGGACTAGACGCAGGACGATCCGGATAGAGACGTTGAAATTCCTGCAGTAATGACGGATCCAGGATGTCCTCCACCGGCACCCAGCATCTCTCCTCCGGACCATACCTCTCCCACTACACCAGGTACTGAAGGTCTCCTGCCCGATTGCCTTGAGTCCATGATGGCTCGCACAGTATACGCCGGGACGGAGGAACCTCTGCTGGAGCGGACCAGCCATCACTGGTCTGAGGAGAGACACATGGAACGAGGGGTTAATACGGTAATCAGGGGGGAGTAACCAATAAAACACCTTGTTATAAATCCTGTTAGGGATAGGGGGCAGCATTTTCACTTTGGATGAATTGCGTGCCCATAGTGAACTGCATCCAACTCTGTCCTAGATGGTAATACATGCATATTATTAATATTATTACTATTGGATAGAATACACTCTGAAGTTTCTAAAACTGTTTGAATTGTGTCTGTGAGTATAACAGAACTCATAGGGCAGGCAAACTTCCAAACAGGAAGTGGAAGTTGAATTTTAAGTCATCACCTATCCACATCCAAACAAGATTTGGATTTGACTGCACTTCCTACGCCTTCCACTGCCAACAGTCAGTAGAACGTGGAATGAAGCCTCTAGTGTGGTGTATGACCGGATGGGAGGGGAATGGGTCAGTGCACTGTCAGAATGCCAGTTCCTGGTTGCGCAAATTACTGTTGATATCGCCTGCATTCCATGTCTCTGCAGGCAAAATGAATGCTCCGGTTGAAACGTTATTGGATATATAGGAAAATAACATCCTGAAGATTGATTCTCTACTTAGTTTGACCAGTTTATTCGACCTGGAATATAACTTTTTGAAGATTTCTTCTGAGTTCGCCTGGACCAGCGCCAGCTTTTGGACATGTGAGCTAAACCTGCTAGCAAAAGCAGCTAATTGGACATTAGTAATGGACATTATGGAACAAAATAACAATTTATTGTGGAACTAGGACTCCTTGCACTGCGTTCTGATGAAAGATAATCAAAGGCAAGGGAATATTTATGATGTAATTTTGTATTTCTGTTGACCCCAACATGGCGGAGAAATATATTTACGTCTTAGCACCGTCTCAGATTGTTGCATGGTAGGCTTTTTTTGTAACGTTTAAAAAAAATCTGACACAGCGGTCGCATTAAGAACCAGTGTATCTTTAATTATATGTAAAACATGTATCTTTCGTCAAAGTTTATGATGAGTATTTCTGTTATCTGGCGTAGCTCTCTGTAATTACTCTGGATATTTTGGAGGCATTTCTGAACATGGCGTCAATGTAAACCGAGATTTGTGGATATAAATATGCCTATTATCGAACAAAACATAAATGTATTCTGTAACATGATGTCATATGAGTGTCATCTGATGAAGATTGTCAAAGGTTAGTGATTCATTTTATCTCTAATTCTGCTTTTGTGACCATCTTTGGCTGAGAAAAATGGCAGTTTTTGGGGGGATTTGGTGGTGGTCTAGCATAAATATATGTGTTGTCGCTGTAAAACATTTTAAAAATCTGACATGATGGGTAGATTATCAAGATGTTTATTTTTCATTTGCTGTATTGGACTTGTTAATGTGTGGAAGTTAAATATTTCTAAAGAATATTTTTGAATTTCCCTCGCCACCTTTTCAGCTGAATGGGGGGGGGGTCCCCTAGGGGAACGCCTAGCCATAACAGGGTAACCTGAATAATTTTTTTACATTAGCTAGGTACCCCTGGACACGATTCAATTCAATTTTGACAATTCATTCATAACCTTAGGATATATTTTACAGTTGTATGGCGTAGCCTAGTGGAGACCAATATTCATTGTTATTGCTCTATATACAACAACAGTTGTGGATGTGCATGGCTGCATTTCAGATACATTTTTGTACATTTGAATGTTGCAGTAATAGGACCTAGGCCTAGAGTTTGAGTGAGCGAGAGAGAAGATTATTGATAGCAAGCCCTGATCCCAATGACTCGACTGCCCCCTCATGGAGAGAAAGAGAACTCCTTATTTTAAGGGAATAAGTCAATCAAATTAAGATCAAATTAAGATCTGACATCTGTATGGCAAGTCATGTTCAGTGTATGATTGTTTTCTGATACACTGATTCATATCAAAGCTGTGTTGAACCCGTTTAAGGAGGCTGAGAGAGAGCCAACTCCTCCACCCACCTCTCCTTTCCCCCCCTCCATATCTTTCTGCATACCTTAGAAACACTTAGTATGGCTCTCCTCTTCTCTCCCTCACACTTTCTCTCCTACCACACTGTTTTAACACTCTTTTTAACAGCAGATTCACAGTTCTTTAAAGTAGCAAGGCTAACACACACACAGACACCCACACACACTCACATAGTAAAGCCGAGAGAACCGACAAAAGCATTTCTGTTGTGGATCCCAATCCACTTTTCCACTTCATGCTCTCCCTCTCGCTTTACCTCTCCTTCCTTTGCTCTTTCTCTTTTTGCAAAACAATAAGCGAGGACTGATCATGCGTGAATGCTGACAAGGGTGTAAACTCCGCCTTTTAAAGGCTCAGTACTGAGGGGTTTTAAGACACACTTAAGTTACAATAAAACTTCAGTTTTACAGCCTGGCATACACATTAGCAAGCAAACAAAAAGACATAGCATATCAACAGAAGTTAATTGAATTAATATTTTAATTCTATATGAATGTGTGAATATTTTTTTACATTAGCTACATCCAACAAGTTACTGTATCCACATGACATGAATATAAAGCATATAAATTGGACTAAATAGCGCAAGCTAGAATGATTTCATATCCAATCATGAGCTAACATAGAATATGCTAGCCAAAGCAAATTAACTTGCTATCTGACCATTTCACACCAGAAAAACTGCCACAAATGAACAGTAACAGAGTTTCCATAAGCACATTATCTTGTAATAAAATAATATCTTAACCAAGGCAGGCTATAGGTAGAGAGAAGCGTTCCTCCTGTAACTATTATGTGTAGACGATAGTCTAAAGACAGGAGTAGCCGTTTGTTGTTTTACTTTCCCTTTTTGGACATGGCCTTTTGGTCAACGGCTTAGTTTATGTTTATTTGTTTTGTTGTGCTGGTGTTTCAGCGTAGGATATTACCCTGTACTGGAGTTATTGTGTCGGGCAAAAGAAGACCCATTTATTAAACAATCACAAGAAAAGGAATCACAACCACTGCCTCTGGTCTGTTTATTTTTGTGCCTTCCGCCTGTGTTACGATGTTTCGGACAAGCTGATCTGTTCACAATTGTATAAATATTTTCTAATTATTAGATGACACTTACAAGCAAACCCCCATCCACATTGACAGGACTGCAGTGGAGAGCTTCAGATTCCTCAGTGTCCAAATCACTAAGGACTTAAAATCGTCCCATGCAAAAGATACAGAAGGTATTATATAAGTATTTTATGATCATTAGATGACAGAACCCCATCCACATCGACGGGACAGCAGTGGAGTGGGTCGAGAGCTGCAAGTTTCTCTGTGTCCAAATCACTAAGGACTTAAATTGGTCCACACGCGCACAGTCATGAAGAAGACGCAACAGCACCTCTTCCGCCTCAGGAGGTTGAAAAGGTTTGGCATAGGCCCTCAAATCTTCAAAAAGTTCTGCAGATGTACCATTGGAATAGCACAGCCCTCGATCGCATGGCACTATAGAGGGTGGTGCAGACAGGTCACTGGGTCTAGGAAATTAACCATTCAGGACCTCTTTATCAGGTGGTGTGAAAGGAAGGCCCGAAAAATTGTTAAAGACTCCAGCCACTCAAGCCATAGACTGTTTTCTCTGCTTCAGCATGGCAAGCGGTACCAGTACATCAAGTCTGACATCAACAGGATCCTGAACAGCTTCTATCCCCAAGCCCAAAAAAATGCTAAATAGCTAACTAAATAGCTTAAAAATGGCTAAACGGGACTATCTGAATTGACCCTTGTATTATATTTTTTAACTGTCTGTATGCTCACACACAGGGCCCTAAACATTCAAGCAAACATATGTTCACACATATAATATGCACATGAACTTAGCAAAAAAATGTCCTCTCACTGTCAACTGCGTTTATTTTCAGCAAACTTAACAAGTTTAATATTTGCATGAACTTATCAAGATTCAACAACTGAGACAATCTGAACAAATTCCACAGACATGTGACTAACACAAATGTATAATGTGTCCCTGAACAAGGGGGGGTAAAAATCAAAAGTAACAGTGAGTATCTGGTGTGGCCACCAGCTGCATTAAGTACTGCAGTGATTCTCTTCCTCATGGACTGCACCAAATTTGCCATTTCTTGCTGTGAGAGGTTACCCCACTCTTTCACCAAGGCTCCTGCAAGTTCCTAGACATTTCTTGGGGGGGAATGGCCCTAGCCCTCTCCCTCCGATCCAACAGGTCCCAGACGTGCTCAATGGGCTCTTCGCTGGCCATGGCAGAACACTGACATTCTTGTCTTGCAGGAAATCACGCACGGCATGAGCAGTATGGCTGGTGGCATTGTCATGCAGGAGTGCTCTTCACTAAAGAGTTGTGGTTTTGTTTCACCAGAGAGGATGGACGGATTCGCATTTATCGTCAAAGGAATAAGCGTTGGTCCGAGGCCTGTACTCTGGAGCGGGATAGATTTGGAGGTGGAGGGACCGTCATGGTCTGGGACGGTGTGTCACAGCATCATTGGACTGAGCTTGTTGTCATTGCAGGCAATCTCAACACTGTGCGTTACAGGGAAGACATCCTTCTCCCTCATGTGGTACCCTTCCGGGTCATGTCAGGATGAGCCTTGTTTCCGGAGATGTCTGGTGAGGACCTGCCTTACAACAGGCTTACAAGCCCTCATTCCAGCCTCTCTCCGCCTATTGCAGACAGTCTGAGCACTGATGGAGGGATTGTGCGATCCTGGTGTAACTCGGGCAGGTGTTGTTGCCATTCTGTACCTGTCCCGCAAGGTGTGATGTTCGGATGTACCGATCCTGTGCAGGTGTTGCTACACATGGTCTGTCACTGCGAGGATGATCAGCTGTCCGTCCTGTCTCCCTGTAGCACTGTCTTTGGCATCTCACAGTGCGGACATTGGCCACATCTGCAGTCCTCATGCCTCCTTGCAGCATGCCTAAGGCACGTTCATACAGATGAGCAAGGACCCTGGGCATCCTTCTTTTGCTGTTTTTCAGAGTCAGTAGAAAGGCCTCTTTAGTGTCCTAAGTTTTCATAACTGTGACCTTCATTGCCTACCGTCTGTAAGCTGCTCCATAGGTGCATGTTCATTAATTGTTTATGGTTCATTGAACAAGCATGGGAAACAGTGTTTAAACCCTTGACAATTTAGATCTGTGAAGTTATTTGGATTTTTACAAATTATCTTTGAAAGATAAGTCAATTTTTCAGGACCCTTTCTTTTTTTGCTGAGATTACATTTATACTGACTACACACATGCACTCCCACTCCCATACAATTATTATATAAACTGCTGTTCATATATTCTGAAGCTCAATCACCTTACCCCTATACATATCTACCTCTATCACTCCAGTATCCCTGCACATCGTAAATATATAGCAACATATTAAATTGTGGTGGTTATAGCATGGGTGAGTCATTGTAAAATACAGAAAGGTATTTCATATTGTCTTAAAAACAGATAGCATATTGATTTCACCTGCACTAATCCATCTCGTATCTCGCAAAGGATAATGGGATAGATCAAAGGTAGTTTGATCTGAGTGGTTCAGTGGACTAATGCACTGCATTGCAGTTGCTAGCTCTGCCACTAGCGATCCTGGTTCGAGTCCAGGCTCTGTTGCAGCCGGCTGCGACTGGGAGACCCATTGGGCGGTGTGCAATTGACCCAGCATTTTCTTTGTTAAGGGATGGTTTGGCTGGCAGGGATGTCCTTGTCCCATCATGAGCGAGCAATTCCTGTAGCGGGCTGGATGTACAGTGTTTCCTCTGACACATTGGTATGGCTGGCTTCTGGGTTAAGTGAGCATTGTGTCAAGAAGCAGTGTGGCTTGGTTGGGTTGTGTTTCGGATGGCTCTCAACCTTGGCTTTTCCAAGTCTGTACGGACTTGTAAAAGTTATAACAAAAAAAATGTTTGAATGCAATAGGCTGTGAAACATTCAAAAAATATCACCTGTGTGACATTGTCTGCTGAAGCCCATTTATGCCTGAAAACCATCAAAATAAATCTTAACTTTAAACACTAAATCTGTCAATTATGTTATTTGTTTTTGGTGTGACCTTAGTCTTTTTTTTAAAGCTCCATTTTACATCTAGATAAGGATGTTTGTGCTGACCAGGCATTATTTCTGTAGTAGATTGCTAGCTGGGTCAGCTGAGTCAGTCATTAAAACAATGCTGCTAACCAACCAGCTACCTACTTAGTGCTGCAAACATAATGTTGAACGCTTCCAACAAAAGCTAGCTAGCAAGCTTTAGTGCTAATGCTAACACTATTTTTAGTTTTCATGAAGAGGTTGTTTTGCATCGAGTCATTGCAGTAGCTTCCCGCTGCTGTGCTCATCTGACACAACGATACAAAGTAACTTTAGCGATCATGGAGAAACATGACAATCTACAGACCAATTTCTGATATCAGTCTCTCCTAATTTTGGGACTGCATGCTTACAACTTCAAGGTAATTTAAACAAGCTAAGCAAGCTTTTTATGCCAGTAACAGTAGAGCTAGCTATGTCAGTAAGATGGCTGGCTACAACAGCTAAGCAGCTGATCAAGTCACTACACTGGCAAACGATATCGCTGCACAGGAGTTTTGCAGGAGATATCCATTGCTTTGTTAAAATGTTCTAAACTACACTGAACAAATATATAAATGCAACAAGCAACAATTACTAAGATTTTACTGAATTACAGTTCGTATTAGGAAATACGTCAATTTAAATAAATAAATTAGGCCCTAATCTATGGATTTCACATGACTGGGAATACAGATATCTGTTGGTCACAGATACCTTAAAAAAGGTAGGGGCATGGATCAGAAAACCAGTCAGTATCTGGTGTGACCATCTTTTCCCTCTTGCAGCGTGACACATCTCCTTTGCATAGAGTTGATCAGGCTGTTGAATGTGGCCTGTGGAATGTTGTCCCACTCCTCTTCAATGGCTGTGCAAATTTACTGGATTTTTGCGGGAAATGGTACACGCTGTGGTACACTTCGATCCAAAACATTCCAAAACATGCTTAATGGGTGACATGTCTGGTGAGTATGCAGGCCATGGAGGAATTGGCCGATTTTCAGCTTCCGGGAATTGTGTACAGATCCTTGCAACATAGGGCGGTGCATTATCATGCTGAAACAGGTGATGGCGGAGGATGAATGGCACGACATTGGGCCTCAGATCTCATCACAGTATTTCTGTGCATTCAAATTGTCATCAATAAGATGCAATTGTGTTCATTGTCTGTAGTTTATGCCTGCTTATACCATAACCCCACCGCCACCATGGGGCATTCTGTTCACAATGTTGACATCAGCAAACCACACGATGCCATCTACGCTGTCTGCCATCTGCCCTGTACTGTTGAAACCGGTATTCATCCATGAAGAACACACTTCTCCAGCATGTCAGAGGCCATTGAAAATTATTATTTGCCCACTGAAGTTGTTTACAACACCGAACTGCAGTCAGGTCAAGACCCTGGTGAGGACGACGAGCACGCAGATGAGCTTCCTTGAGATGTTTTCTGACAGTTTGTGCAGAAATTCTTTGGTTGTACAAACCCACAGTTTTATCAGCTGTCTGGATGGCTGGTCTCAGACGATCCCGCAGGTGAAGAAGCAAGATGTGGAGGTCCTGGGCTGGCATGGTTACACATGGTCTGCAGTTTTGAGGCCGGTTGGACGTACTGACAAATTCTTTAAAACAACGTTGGAGGTGACTTATGGTAGAGAAATTAACATAAAATGATCTGGCAACAGCTCTGCTGGAAATTCCTGCAGTCAGCATGCCAATTGCGTGCTCCCTAAAAACTTGACGCATCAGCGGCATTGTTCCCATTTTTTGCTTGGATGCTTGGGCATATTCAAATTAGAAAATTAGTTACATGTTCTACAAGTCAGATCAGTTGAGGGATGAGCTTTGTGTAGGAGTAACATCATCTGATGTAAAACAATGGGCACTTCATACTTCCTCAGAACTCTAAACCTTGCCCAGTTACCAAGCGTCCAACAAAACATTTCCTAACTGACTTCTGTGAAGAGTCTCCGAACACCTTGTCACCCTTTCTCACTTTTGTGACAAAAGCACACTCCCTTCTTTTGCATTTGCAGTTGTCATGGAAATGGATACAGGGCCTGCAGCAACGTCTCAGCTAGTGGTGTTTGATTTAAATGGTTTATTGCAATTACATGTGTAGAGACTGGGGCATCAGGTTAGCCTAGTTAGAGAGTTGGACTAGTAACCGTAAGGTTGCAAGTTCAAACCCCCGAGCTGACAAGATCTGTCGTTCTGCTCCTGAACAGGCAGTTAACCCACTGTTCCTAGGCCGTCATTGAAAATAAGAAGTTGTTCTTAACTGACTTGCCTAGTTAAATAAAAGTAATACAAAAAGAGAGAGGCATGCTGTTTTGAATATGTGGCATTCAGCTTGGTGGTCATGTTTGATAATGACGTGGAGAGAGATGGGTGCGAAAAGAATGAGAGAAGAAAAGGCAGAGAGAGACGGGTATCAGGTAAGTTGTAAAGATGTGATGTCAGAAGGCAAATAAATAACAGCCTCTTTTAAGGCTGGTAGTTCAAGGGTGGACACAGAAAGCCTGAGAAAGAGAGAGATAGTGTCTGGTTTGGACACAACACCTCCTACGTGGGAGACAACAAGAAATCACAGACATAACAGGCCGCAACATCAGAGCAGGGGCTACATGTCACCGATAAAATGTTTAATTCACACACGTCGCATTAACCGTCTACTCTCTCTATTCCCCCTTTCATTCACCGCTCAAATTAAGAGAAGAAAGACAATCTGTCATTTCATCATTAGTCTTATCATTCGAGTCCTCTTCTTCTTGTTCTATCATTCCTTTTTATTGTCTATTACACCCGAAACCTAATTAAAAGCATTTATGCCATTAATATTCAGAAGCAGGCCGTGTAATTTAAAGCGAATGGTCCGTCAAAGGATAGCTTATTCATCTAGCCTCCGCCGTGTGTGTGTCAACAAAATGAAATATTAAACATTCCTCTAAATTAAATAATTTAAGAGCTATTTGAAAGAGTTTTGGCGAAAATTTGCCAAATACCAATTGCAGGGTTATAAAGAGTGACGCATTGAATTAAAACATATGTCTGAGAGAGGGAATCTGAGGCCTCCCTGAGGAGAGAATGGGGAGGTGTGTGTGTGTGTCACCAAGACCCCATTCCATAATAATGACCACCATGCAATAGTATATCTACTTAATACATCAGCATGTTAAGTTTATTTGTCACTCTCTAATCATATTTAGTGTGTCAGAGGGAAGCTCACCATATGATCTAATCTCTGTTTTCATTTAATCCTTTCAGATAGCCAGAGGGATTAGGGCTCAACTTTGAGCCTAGGTAGGCACATATATAATTTGCCATACATCTTTGTCATTTAGCAGACAAGTAAGGATGCTCAAGGCAAACAAACAGATTTTCTTTCACTTAGTCAGCTCGGGGATTCAAACCAGCAACCTTTAGATTACTTGCCTAGTGCTCTTAGTGCGCTAGGCTACCTGCCGTCACATGTTAAATCTATGTGTCTTAAACACCGGGCTCTTATCTTAAAAGACCCCATGGTTACAGTTCAGACTCTCTTTTTTCATATTTTTCTCTCTTTCGCTCTCTCTTTTGCTCTCTCTCTCTCCTTTTCACCTGTCTTTTGCTCTCTCTCTCTCCTTTTCACCTGTCTTTTGCTCTCTCTCTCCTTTTCACCTGTCTTTTCTCTCCTTATCTCTACTGTCTCCCCGTCTTTCTTTCTCTCTCCACCTGTCTTTTCCCTCTTTTTGTCTCTCTCTCTCTCTCCACCTGTCTTTTCCCTCTTTTTGTCTCTCTCTCTCTCTCTCTCTCTCTCTCCACCTGTCTTTTCCCTCTTTTTGTCTCTCTCTCTCTCTCCACCTGTCTTTTCCCTCTTTTTGTCTCTCTCTCCACCTGTCTTTTCCCTCTTTTTGTCTCTCTCTCTCTCTCTCTCTCTCTCTCTCTCTCCACCTGTCTTTTCCCTCTTTTTGTCTCTCTCTCACTCTCCACCTGTCTTTTCCCTCTTTTTGTCTCTCTCTCTCTCTCCACCTGTCTCTTCCCTCTTTTTGTCTCTCTCTCTCTCTACCTGTCTCTTCCCTCTTTTTGTCTCTCTCTCTTTCTCTCTCCACCTGTCTCTTCCCTCTTTTTGTCTCTCTCTCTTTCTCTCTCCACCTGTCTCTTCCCTCTTTTTGTCTCTCTCTCTCTCTCTCTCTCTCTCTCTCTCTCTCGTCTTTTCTCTCTTTTTGTCTCTCTCTCTCTCCATTTCTGTCTTTCTCACTTTCTCTCTACGAGGAGGAGTCAAGCTCTATTTTCATGTTCAAACAGAATCTAGCTATCAGTTAAAATGAAGAGTGAGGAGGATTAGGAATGAGGGAGGGGGTAAAGAATGGAGAAGGGGGAACGGTAGAAGGAGGGAGGTTGAGGGAACAAGGAATAATGTGTATGTACAGTGTGTAATCGGAGAGCGCTTCGGCTATCGATTCCTGGACTGCCTCAACTCCTCTTTCTCCCTTTCCGACTCAGCCGTGAAACTGCAACTAGAGATTTTTTTACACCCATTATGGATTTGAGCAGACCAATTAAACAGTACATAAAATTTAGTGGATTCGCATCATGTGGTGGGCCTTTATGTTTTTGCATAATATTTGCGCTGTTAATCTGTGTATGAGTGGAATGGGTAGAGTGTGTGTATTTATTTTTACTTTTATTTTACTAGGCAAGTCAGTTAAGAACAAATTCTTATTTTCAATGACGGCCTAGGAACAGTGGGTTAACTGCCTGTTCAGGGGCAGAACGACAGATTTGTACCTTGTCAGCTCAGGGATTTGAACTTGCAACCTTTCGGTTACTAGTCCTTAGGAAACCTTGTGGAGGTCACTGTGATATGAGAAGCTAATGGGGAACATGGGAATAATATTCTCACATGAGAGAGAGGAATAAGAGGAAGGGAAAATGAGAACATGGAGAAATATGTTGAAAAATAACAAATGTGTGTATTTCAATCTTGGGCACAGGCTTGTCCAGTAAGATTATCCCCCTCAGATTTGTACTGTAAAAGAAAAAGAAAAACTTTAGTGTATTGTTGTAATTTCTCTGTAATACTAGCCACTGTAATTTGGGAGACAGTTGGCTACAGCAGGAAAATAATCCTGCAGCAATAGGAAATCTGAAACACATTGTTTCCATGTGTTTGATGCCATTCCATTAACTCCGTTCCAGCCATTATTATGAACCATCCTCCCCTCATCAGTCTCCACTGTTCCCAATCTCCCAACCATATATCTAGCTACTGTACCAATAAGCCATTTCAGGCTATCAATCAAGTAAGAGTAGGTAGCTTGTCTATAACTATGTATTTTAGCTGGGATGCCTGGTGGCAAGGTTGGTAGACTTTAGAAAAGCATGCAATAACTAAATGTACTGAATAAGACTCACATTCCTTTCAATCTTTTAGACAGATTTTTAGCTGAGAAGCATATTTAATTTCATTTAAAAAAGAACCAGCAGTCAGGACGATACAGACAGCTCTAGAGCTATATGCAAATAGAATTAAGCATGATGAACATGGCTCCAGATTGCAGGAAAAAAATGCTGTTTCAGGTGTAAAACAAAAATGCTACCGTCACATATTATGTGCCCCCTCAGATATTTATGGTGTATGACACCCTTGCTTGTGCGCCAAAGATTGAAACACACACACACACACACACACACACACACACACACACACACACACACACACACACACACACACAGAGACTCCTTATCAGGCATTTTGCTATCTTTTTGAATCACTCAGAATTCTTTTTCAGACACATACACACTATCCCACTCTGTCTTACATCCCTCCACTCTCACATCCCTATCCCTCCTGCCTTATGCCACCCTCCCGAACGAGAGGGAGAGCTCCCAAATTTGGTGCCTATCAGAGCCTAAAGCGACTGAGAGTCATCCGAGACTGCCACTACCCTGTCACTTAATCCAGCCATGTCTCACTCATTAGGCTCCCAGCAAGAAAACTACGGACCTGGCACCTCAAGCCAACCAAGGCAGAGTGCATCTCCATCCCGCAAAGCTTTTCAACATATCTATTACTTTTTCTCACGGGTACTCATAAAGATTCACACATTGCAGCTGCAAGTGGAGCTGGTGTATCTCTCTCTCTGTCTGCTTGCTGCTGTAAAGAAGGAAGGAAGAAAGAGAGGGAGGAGAGGAGGGAGGAGAAAGAGAGATGCTGGGATGAAGTTAGACTAGTCATTTCCATGGTAACCTCTCTCTTTCTGTCTCCCTCAACTCCCTCTCTTTCCATCCCTTCTCTCTCGCTCTCTCCTTTTGACATGGAGGGTCAGGGAGGTATAGCCTAGAGTGAGCTGCTACACCCCAGCAGTAGCACACATATTAACCTGTTCAGATCGATAGGTTGATTGAGTTCAGACGCTCTCCCACCTGCTTCTGCTGAGGTCCAAGGGATGACTTCTCCCATCACAGCCTATACAGTAACTACAACACAACAGAGGAAGAGGAAGAGTGAACTGCTGCCTCCAAGACCACAGAAGAAGAGGGAGAGTGAGCTACAGCTTAAAGACTATAGAGGAAGACTGAAAATGAACTAAAGATTTCAAGAAGGCAGAGAAAGAAAGTGTGAACTACTGCTTCCAAGACCACAGAGGAAGAGGAACAGTGAAATACTGCCTCAAAAACCACAGAGGAAGAGATACTTTTGACAACTGTGCAGGTGCAAAGATTTGTCACAATGCATTTTTGTGCTGTAGGCCTATGCATCACTGCTGCTCTTCAGAAGTGTGACACTGTGTTGATTTTGCAGTGTGGAATATGCATATGCTAACCTGTGCCCTTGTGCTAGCTATAAATCCAGCACCAATGCTGCATGTTCTTGAAATAATAGTGTGACAAAAAAATGCTAAGTAGAACTCAGTTTGTTCTAAATACACTGCTCCTTGAGATCTGAACCTGATGCTTAAAATCTACTGTTGATTAGAGGAAGTGGAACTGCTTTTGATGCCCTTTTGCCTGATCTTAGCTGTGTTGTTTTGTTTTTCTGGCCACGTCACACTCATCCTCTTGGTGTGTGTCCCACTGAGCCTCTGCACGCACATATGCACACACACACACGCACACCAACAACCTAGCTCATTACTGTGTGACCGCCCTCCCATGCACTGTAAGAAATGTAAGCGTTGAATCTACTTTTAAAAAATAAAGGCAACAAATGTACACAGGTATTATTGAATAGATGTAATGTCTTGTGTTTTTCAGCCCAGGGAATAATAACCATACAGATGTGTTGGATTTACTGATAAAATTATAAAAAATGTGATACAAATATTTAGTAAACCAAAATATCAGTGTTTCATAAACATTTAACAATGTTTAATGTATTTGATAATTTGCTATTTCAATCCTTTTGGTAGGCATTGTTGAGCACAGGGCTCAATCCACCAGCAGTAACTGGAGGGAGAAATGCAAGCATTCTAGAAGTCTTTAAAAGAGTGGTGATGGGAATGGGTCGTCTCATCATCGAACATCAATTTGCTTGACGGTTTTGATATCCATTCATCATGCTCCATTACACTTCATGACACAACAAGCTTCTTTAACACTTATATATAAATATACTTCTCTTTCTTTAAACATGCATACAACATTGTGAAAAATAATCACAGTCTAAACATTTTGAAATACCCACAATCCTCTAAAAACAGAGACACTCACCAAGTTGTTGCAAGAACTTAAAAGTATTGAGTAGAGAGAAATATATATATTTTTAAATTACATTCAAAAACCTAAAATTCTTACTTAAAAGTTTTCAATAAAATTAAAATAACAAATCATTGAAAGGACTTGCATTCATTTTCAATAAGTATATGTTGGTTGTATATTTCTGTCAATTTCAATTGACCCCAGATTTTTTTTACAGTATGTGCAAAACGCGAGAGCGGGGGTCCAGAAAGACAATTGCTCATTATTGATCTTGCCTTTTAACCAATCTACTGGGAGCCTAGACAAAACACTGTCTGTTTGTTATGTTTATTTCCCCTCTATCGTTTTGTTTATTTTTTTATTTTGGCTCTCCACCTGGCGTATGGTTCTCTACCTGGTGTATATGTCTGATCGATCTGTTTGTTGCTCTCTCCCTATTTAATGGCCATGTTTGTTTCTACATCAGTTCTATAAAGAGCTGAACATAATTGGGATTTTGTGCTAAAAAGAGGACTGTAATATTAATTGGGGACCTGGTGTAACGTCCTGGTGAGTTGTTGGGCACCTGAGGGAGTTTTGTGGATTTAATCAATTCCAGCCTTGCTCGTTTCTCCTGAGATATAGACTAATATACTCACTTTAAACTGTGAAGACTCACTCAGTGAGTTTTCATTGTTTTTTAATGGCGGGATACATTCACCCTGTGGTGTTCTTTGTTTTGATCACCACCAGTGCTGAAAGAGTAGCGTTATGGAACTCTGTACAGCAGGTAATAGTCTATTTGCTATGAGTACAGAAATTAAGAGAGAGAAGGAAGAATTATTTTGAGGTGGTTGTTTTTCTGTCAAATAATGTTTTCCCTTGAACACAAGCTTAAACAGCACAGGACACTTGATGAATCCCAAATTCAAAAAAGCATACTCTGAGTTGTCCTTATGTTAGGTATAATGCCAAATGGCTTTGGGCTACACTAGTCATTTAGCAGACAAGATATGCGTATAATTTCGTGGCATTTTTTTATAGTCTGAAGAATACAATTGACTAACTGCCACTTTAGATACAAATCTTATTAAAACATATAGGCCTATGGGCTAGGCTACATGAAGTGTGTGCTGTGGTGGAAAAAATACCCAATTGTTGTACTTGAGTAAAGTAATAGAAAATGACTCAAGTAAAAGAAAAATTCACCCAGTAAAATACTACTTCAGTAAAAATATAAAAATATTTGGTTTTAAATATACTTAGGTATCAAAAGTAAGTGTAATTCCTAAAATGTTTCTAAAGTAAAAGTATAAATCATTTCAAATTCCTTATATTAAGCAAGGCCACATTTTTTATTTTCTTTGCAATTGCAATTGTGGATAGCCAGGGACACTGGCTATCCACAACTCTCACGCATAATTCATAAAGGAAGCATGTGTTTAGTGAGTCTGACAGATCAGAAGCAGTAATGACGACCAGGGATGTTTACATTTACATTACATTTACATTTAAGTCATTTGGCAGACGCTCTTATCCAGAGCGACTTACAAATTGGTGAATTCACCTTATGACATCCAGTGGAACAGCCACTTTACAATAGTGCATCTAAATCATTTAAGGGGGGGGGGGGGTGAGAAGGATTACTTTATCCTATCCTAGGTATTCCTTAAAGAGGTGGGGTTTCAGGTGTTCTCTTGATAAGTGTGTGAATTAGACCATTTCCTGTCCTGCTAAGCATTCAAAATGTAACTAGCTCTTTTTGGTGTCAGGGAAAATGTATGGAGTAAAAAGTACATTATATTCTTTAGGAATGTAAATAGTAAAGTATTGTACAGATACCCCCAAAAAACAACTTAAGTAGTACTTTAAAGTATTACTTAAGTACTTTACACCACTGGGTGTGTGACTATGATTCAAAAAAGTCACACAAAAAGGCATTGCTTCTTATGCTGGACATCATTCACAAGTGATAATATACCATTCACAAGTGATAGGCTAATATTGTCACCTATCAGACTATTCTTGATTTAATATTTTCTTTACTAAATAAGATATCCCCCTCTTCAAATGGGGTGACACTCTAGACCCAAACTGTTATAGACCTATATCCTATATCCATATCCTGACCTGCCTTTCTAAAGTCTTTGTTAGCCAAGTTAATAAACAGATCACTGACCATTTCGAATCCCAACGTACCTTCTCCGCTGTGCAATCCGGTTTCCGAGCTGATCATGGGTGCACCTCAGCCACGCTCAAGGTACTAAACGATATCATAACCGCAGTCTATAAAAGACAGTACTGTGCAGCCATATTCATCGACCTGGCCAAGGCTTCGACTCTGTAAATCACCGTATTCTTATCGGCAGACTCAATAGCCTTGGTTTCTCAAATGACTGCCTCGCCCGGTTCACCAACTACTTTGCAGACAGAGTTCAGTATGTCAAATCGGAGGGCCTGTTGTCCGGACCTCTGGCAGTCTCTATGGGGGTATCACAGGGTTCAATTCTCTGGCCGACTCTTTTCTCTGTATATATCAACGATGTCGCTCTTGCTGCAGGTGATTCCCTGATCCACCTCTAAGCAGACAACTCCATTCTGTATACATCTGGCCCTTCTTTGGACACTGTGTTAACTAACCTCCAAACGAGCTTCAATGCAATACAACACTCCTTCCGTGGCCTCCAACTGCTCTAAAATGCTAGCAAAACCAAATGCATGCTTTCAACCATTCGCTGCCCTCACCTGCCCGCCCGACTAGCATCACTACTCTGGACGGTTCTTACCTAGAATACGTGGACAACTACAAATACCTAGGTGTCTGGCTAGACTTTAAACTCTCCTTCCAGACTCATATCAAACATCTCCAATCCAAAATCAAATCTAGAATCGGCTTTCTATTTCTCAACAAAGCCTCCTTCACTCATGCCGCCAAACTTAACCTCGTAAAACTGACTATCCTACAGATCCTCGACTTCGGCGATGTCATCAACAAAATAGCTTCCAATACTCAACTCAGCAAATTGGATATGGTCTAACACAGTGCCATCCATTTTGTTACCAAAGCACCTTATACCACCCACCACTGCGACCTGTATGCTCTAGTCGGCTGGCCCTCGCTACATATTCGTCGTCAGACACACTGGCTCCAGGTCATCTATAAGTCTATGCTAGATAAAGCTCCTCTTTATCTCAGCTCACTGGTCACGATAACAACACCCACCCGTAGCACGCGCTCCAGCAGGTATATCTCACTGGTCATTCCCATCATGGTTGGACGCATCTCCTGTCTGATGTCATGTACGTCATAATCCAGACTGCTGTTTTCTCCATCTCCTTAGCTACAGAATCATACTCGAATTCCACTGATTTCAGAACTCGGTCCTCCAGAAAGTGGAGAGCATACATATAACATTAGCTAGCGAGCCAGCCAGCTAACGTTAGCTAGCTATTAGTACACTTTAACTTGGCATTATGTTTATGCAGTTTTACTACACATTACATGTTTAAAAAGCTGTGTTTGACACGATAACCTAGACATACTGACCAGCTCCAATAGACTATGTGGCAGACCAATCCAAACTCATCTCTCAATCATGGCTAGTGGGAAGGTTGCTCACGTTTTCTGTGGCTTAACTAACTAGGCTCGTAATTTAACAACAACAACTGACCGCAAATTAAGAAAATCCTTGACTATGTACAGAGTCAGTGAGCATAGCCTTGCTATTGAGAAAGGCCACCATAGGCAGACCTGGGTCTTGAGAGAAGAGACAGGATATGTTCCCACTGCTGACAAAATGAGGTGGAAAACTATGCTACACTTCCTAACCTCCTGCCAAATGTATGACCACATTAGAGGCACATATTTCCCACTGATCACACATCCACAAAGAATTTGAAAACAAATCAAATGTTGATAAACTCCCATATCTGTTAGGCAAAATACCACAGTGTAAAATCACAGCAGCAAGATTTGTGACCCACAAACAATATTGTAAATACAACTTATATGTATCTGTTTATTTATTTTCTACTATTTGCACATTGTTACAAAACTGTACATAACCAATAATATAACATTTGAAATGTCTATATTCTTGTAAACCTGTTGTGAGTGTAATGTTTACTAATGTTTCCCTTGTTAATTAAAACATCTTGATACTACCCATCCCGGGTCCGGGAGCGTAATCATCATCTGATACTAATTAGCATAACGCAACGGACATAAATATTACTAGAAAATATTCAGATTCATGAAATCACAAGTGAAATATGTTGAAACACAGCTTAGCCTTTTGTTAATCACCCTGTCATCTCATATTTGGAGAATATGCTTTACAGACAAAGCAAGACAAGCATTTGTGGAAGTTTATTGATAGCCTAGCATAGCATTTTGTCTAGCTAGCAGCAGGCAACTTGGTCATGAAAATCAGAAAAGCAATCAAATTAAATTGTAAGCTTCGGATGTTTTCACTCACGAGACTCCCAATTAGATAGCAAATGTTCCTTTTTTCCAAAAATATTATTTTTGTAGGTGAAATAGCTCCCGTTTGTTCTTCACGTTTGGCTGAGAAATCGACCGGAAATATTCCAAATTAGCTCCATAATATCGACATAAACATGGCAAACGTTGTTTATAATCAATCCTCAAGGTGTTTTTCAAATATCTATTCAATAATATATCCACCGGGACAATTGGCTTTTCAGTAGGACGGAGAGGAGTAATGGCTACTTCTGTATTTTACGCAAGAATCACTCTGAGAGCCATCAGGTGACCACTTACGCAATATAGTCGCTCACGCTCATTCTTCAACATAAATGTGTAAAACTACGTCAAAATGATGTAGACACCTTGGGGAATATGTAGAAAAAAGGAATATGGTTGATAGCCCATTCACTGATCAATAGGGACGCATCGGAACGCAGAGCTTTCAAAACATAAGTCCCTTCCGGATTGGATTTTTCTCAGGCTTTCGCATGTAATATCAGTTCTGTTAATACTCACAGACAATATTTTTACAGTTTTGGAAACTTTAGAGAGTTTTCTATCCTAAGCTGTCAATTATATGCATATTCTACCATCTTGTCCTGAGAAAATAGCCCATTTACATTGGGAATGTTATTTTTCCAAAAATGGAAATACTGCCCCCTAATTACAAGAAGTTAATGTACCTTTTGTTTATTGTCTATTCCATTTGCTTTGGCAATGTAACCATATGTTTCCCATGCCAATAAATCTTTTTGAATTGAATTGAGAGAGAGAGGATGGGGGCCATAGGTCATTCACACAGAAGGGTTCATTTATTGGCACAAAACGGGTCATTCAATATATACATGTAACCGCCACACTGATGAAACTTGAACTGGTCACCAACATTTGCCATACCTCCATTGTCTTTCAATCAACTTTGCGTCCTGTTTTCATTAAGTTTCTTCTTGTATGACAACCCATAGAGTGAATTTGTCTGCATTGCCGATGCAAATATTTACCTAAGGGAGGAGCTTTAATAGCTGCTCTATACTAGGCTCATACTAGCAAGGGACACTAGATAGGTACCATCCTCTCCGCCCCCTTCGACGAGACTCAGGTGTCATTTGGTCGAATGAAAACTAATGAACACTGTACGTGACAGAGTCTTTAACACCCACTTAAAGTCTACTGCCGCGCCCTATTTCCCAGTGGCCTTTGCATAGAGTCACACTAGTTACGACAAAGTAGAAGGTGTGAGAGGATGAGGCCAAAAGAGAACAGTTGTTCTACAAAACATGAAAAAAAGACTATATAACAACATAAAAAAATGTAAATAACCATACTCACTTGTTGGTTTACTGTAGCTGTTTTAGCATTATTCCATTCTTTTCATTTCCTTTCTTGTGGTGTGTGTGTGTGTGTGTGAGTGTGAGGCATTTATTTAGGCCTTCCAGTAGCAGCAAAGTGCACATCTGGGACTGGGGGGCAAAACTAATGACTGTCTTTGGCTTTATGTCTCTGTGTGTTCATGGACACAACACTAGAAGAGAATAAGCACTGGCTTCACACGGAATAGCATAGTAGCATATTTACTCAACCCCCACTGTGTTCCCCTGCTACTGTGCTCACAATAGCTGAGGAGACACTTTTACTTTGCACCCAGATAGACGGAGAGGGAAAAAATGAGAGATTGAGAAAGACATTGTGAGAGAGATTGGGAAAGAGGGAGGAAGCGAGAAAAGTAGAAGAAGAGCAAAGGAGAGGAAGACAGAAAGAGAAAATAGTGAGACAGAGAAGAAGAGACAGGTAGGGAGAATAGAAAGTCCCCTCGTCCAATACATCATAATGGTGAGTTGAAAACCGCTGCAATGGCACCAAACATAAAATAATTTCAACCTTGCCTGTTATCAAGAATCTTGTTTTCTGCGCTGAGCAGAACAGTTCATCACCAGCAACACACCATCTTTGTTGATTAGGCGCGAAGTGAGAAGTGAGTTTTTTTTTCAAAGCACTCTCGTAAGAATGCCTTGTTGTGACGTATGAAGATAGATAGATAGATAGATAGATAGATAGAGAGAGATAGAGAGATAGAGGTGGGAGGAGAGGGAGATTATAGTTACATCTGAGGAGGCTGGTGTGAGGAGCTATAGGAGGCCAGGTTAATTGTAATGGCTGGAATGGAATAAATGGAACAATATCAAACAAATGGGATCCACATGTTCCATTCATTCCATTCCAGCTATTACAACGAGCCCGTCCTCCTATAGCTCCTCCCACCAGCCTCCACTGATTTACACATGGCAGCCAGGCCTTTGAATTATCAAGATCTTTCTGGCATCAGAACAAGAAAGAAGAAAGACGCAAAGGGACAGAGCGATAGAGCAGAGGAAGCAAGAGAGGAGGGCAGAAGAGAGAAGCGATAGAAAAAAACACTGTCAGTACTACTATCCCAACACAACAAGGCCCAGTGCAGTCAACAATGTGATTTGCCTGTATTTTATACACTGCTCAAAAAAATAAAGGGAACACTTAAACAACACAATGTAACTCCAAGTCAATCACACTTCTGTGAAATCAAACTGTCCACTTAGGAAGCAACACTGATTGACAATAAATGTCACATGCTGTTGTGCAAATGGAATAGACAACAGGTGGAAATTATAGGCAATTAGCAAGACACCCCCAATGAAGGAGTGGTTCTGCAGGTGGTGACCACAGACCACTTCTCAGTTCCTATGCTTTCTGGCTGATGTTTTGGTCACTTTTGAATGCTGGCAGTGCTTTCACTTTAGTGGTAGCATGAGATGGAGTCTACAACCCACACAAGTGGCTCAGGTGGTGCAGCTCATCCAGGATGGCACATCAATGTGGCAAGAAGGTTTGCTGTGTCTGTCAGCGTAGTGTCCAGAGCATGGAGGCGCTACCAGGAGACAGGCCAGTACATCAGGAGACGTGGAGGAGGCCGTAGGGGGGCAACAACCCAGCAGCAGGACCGCTACCTCCACCTTTGTGCATTGAGGAGCAGGAGGAGCACTGCCAGAGCCCTGCAAAATTACCTCCAGCAGACCACAAATGTGCACGTGTCTGCTCAAACGGTCAGAAACAGACTCCATGAGGGTGGTATGAGGGCCCGACGTCTACAGGTGGGGGTTGTGCTTACAGCCCAACACCATGCAGGACAGTTGGCATTTGCCAGAGAACACCAAGATTGGCAAATTCACCACTGGCGCCCTGTACTCTTCACAGATGAAAGCAGGTTCACACTGAGCACATGTGACAGACGTGACAGAGTCTGGAGACGCCGTGGAGAACGTTCTGCTGCCTGCAACATCCTCCAGCATGACCAGTTTGGCGGTGGGTCAGTCATGGTGTGGGGTGGCATTTCTTTGGGGGGCCGCACAGCCCTCCATGTGCTCGCCAGAGGTAGCCTGACTGCCATTAGGTACCGAGATGAGATCCTCAGACCCCTTGTGAGACCATATGCTGGCGCGGTTGGCCCTGGGTTAATACTAATGCAAGACAATGCTAGACCTCATGTGGCTGGAGTGTGTCAGCAGTTCCTGCAAGAGGAAGGCATTGATGCTAGGTACTGGCCCGCCCGTTCCCCAGACCTGAATCCAATTGAGCACATCTGGGACATCATGTCTCGCTCCATCCACCAACGCCACGTTGCACCACAGACTGTCCAGGAGTTGGTGGATGCTTTAGTCCAGGTCTGGGAGGAAATCCCTCAGGAGACCATCCGCCACCTCATCAGGAGCATGCCCAGGCATTGTAGGGAGGTCATACAGGCACGTGGAGGCCACACACACTACTGAGCCTCAATTTGACTTGTTTTAAGGACATTTACATCAAAGTTGGATCAGCCTGTAGTGTGGTTTTCCACTTTCATTTTTAGTGTGACTCCAAATCCAGACCTCCATGGGTTGATACATTTGATTTCCATTGATCATTTTTGTGTGATTTTGTTGTCAGCACATTCAACTATGTAAAGAAAAAAGTATTTAATAAGAATATTTAATTCATTCAGATCTAGGATGTGTTATTTTTGTGTTCCCTTGGAATAATTGGAATTATACTGTTAGATTGTGAACAGTATAATAATGCCCTTTTAGTGTAAGAGATGTTTGAAAAGACCACCTGAAATTTCTGCCTGTTTTGGCATTCTGGCCTGCATGGTGACATCACCAGGTGGTCAATTAGTTAACTTCTTGCATCGAGCAATCCCGGATCCGGGAGATAATCATAGCCTCAAGCTCATTAGCATAACGCAACGTTAACTATTCATTAAAATCGCAAATGAAATGAATGAAATATATTCACTCACAAGCTTAGCCTTTTGTTAGCAACACTGTCATCTCAGATTTTCAAAATATGCTTTTCAACCATAGCTACACAAGCATTTATGTAAGAGTATTGATAGCCAGCATTAAGCCTAGCATTCAGCAGGCAACATTGTCACAAAAAACAAAAAAAGCATTCAAATAATTTACCTTTGAAGAACTTCGGATGTTTTCAATGAGGAGACTCTCAGTTATATATCAAATGTTCAGTTTTTCCAAAAATATTATTTGTGTAGGAGAAATCGCTCCGTTTTGTTCATCACGTTTTGCTAAGAAAAACCCCTCAGAAAATTCAGTCATTACAACGCCGAACATTTTTTCCAAATTAACTCCATAATATCGACGGAAACATGGCAAACGTTGTTTAGAATCGATCCTCAAGGTGTTTTTCACAGATCTATTTGATGATAAATCATTCATGGCAGTTGGGTTTCTCCTCTGAAGCAAATGGAAAAATGCACGCAGCTGGAGATTACGCAATAATTTTGACGGAGGACACCAAGCGGGCACCTGGTAAATGCAGTCTCTTGTGGTCAATCTTCCAATGATATGCCTACAAATACATCACAATGCTGCAGACACCTTGGGGAAACAACAGAAAGTGTAGGCTCATTCCTGGCGCATTCACAGCCATATAAGGAGACATTGGAACACAGCGCCTTCAAAATCTGGGCCATTTCCTGTTTGAAATTTAATCTTGGTTTCGCCTATAGCATCAGTTCTGTGGCACTCACAGATAATATCTTTGCAGTTTTGGAAACGTCAGAGTGTTTTCTTTCCAAAGCTGTCAATTATATGCATAGTCGAGCATATTTTCGTGACAAAATATCTTGTTTAAAACGGGAACGTTTTTTTATCCAAAAATTAAAAGAGCGCCCCCTATATCGAAAAAGTTAAACTTATAGAAATTATTTTAACACTTTTAGAGACTTTAGAGTGTTTTCTATCCAATATATAATTATATGCATAGCTTCTGGTTCTGAGTAACAGGCAGTTTACTTTGGGCACCTCATTCATCCATACTTCCGAATACTGCCCCCTACCCCGAAGAAGTTAACGTGCAGAAAACCCAGGCTTTTACGAAAGCAGAAATCAGTGAAGCACATATCAGAGCACAATTCAGAATTGGAGCTAGCAACAGTAGATGGACCATGGAGTACATGTACATTTCCAGATATCATCAGCAGTACAATACAATCAAGGCATGGCAGAGGACAGTGTTGATTTATGATGTGCATTAGATGGCAACAAGATCATATTGTAGAGCAATATCATTTAGGTAACATGAATACAAAGCCGGCGAGAGGTGGTCAGAATAGGATGGGAGGCCAAAAATCTGTGCAACCAATAGATCCTGTCCTGAGAGTCCTGAGAGTGGTAACTAACATAGTCTGTCCCTACTGTTGGGTAAACAGGTTCTCAGGGATCACCGGCTGCTTCTCACCGAATGGGGTCGATAAATTAATTCAGTTTTTTCACTCAAATTATTCAAACAGCACCTACTATACTGTACAGAGTGTGAGAGCTGAATTTCAATATAGTAACTGTACGGATTGATTACTAACTACTTTGTTGTAAGGCATTGCCTAGCTCACCACCTGTGGGTTTTTCTTCCTGTGGAATTTTTCAAACAATTCTGCTTCTTAAAGAAATGCATTGTTTGAAAGTGTAGCTCTCTCCCTCTCTCTTTCATGCAAATGCACACAGGCAAACACACGCGCACGCACACACACACACACACACACACACAAACACACACACACACCCTCCTCCATTTCCCAGAAGCCCCAGAAGTGTGGTACCAATAAACATGGCAGCATGGAGCTATGTGGCTACAAAGGCAGTGTACGTCTCCCTGGCGTGAACCAGATTCAAACTCTCCAAATCGGAAACAGGTAAGGCTTATTTTCCCTCCACTGTGGTGTCTGTCTTTGTTTTTTCTATTCCGAGAATTGAGTTTAAAATACTTCCATTCCCTTTCCTATGGTGTATATGCAACATTTAATTTGAATGAAGTGAAATGTATTATGAGAAAAAATTCTCAATCAAAGATGTGTTCCACACCCTCATTGGATGGTGCTGGTGTGTTGCATTCTGGGTAGCTTGGCGCTGATTACTTCAAATAAATTATGCTACACACTTGCCTTGCCACCTCTTGCCCCTCTCTCTCTTCTGTCCTCTCTTTGAGTTCGTCTTTCATTATTTTGTTCATTAGCATGAACAAACATCTTCATCATAATTATTTTTGGGTATCGCTCTGTCAGCTTGTTTCCGTTCCCTCGCTCTTAGAAAGAGAGTGAAGGAGAGAGAGAGAGAGAGAGAGAGAGAGAGAGAGAGAGAGAGAGAGAGAGAGAGAGAGAGAGAGAGAGAGAGAGAGAGAGAGAGAGAGAGAAGGGGGGGGGGCAAAAGAGTGAATGAATGAATGAACGGGGAAGATGTCAAAAATGGGAATTCATTGTATTGTATTGCTTAAAAGCTAAATTCCAAGCGTGGCAAATGTACCAACACAGCATTAGCTAATTCACTAAAACGAGAGAGGGACAGAGAAAAAGAGACTGGCACAATGTGTTAAAGAGAGAGCTGGAGAGGGATGAAGGGAGACTTGGGGATGATGAAGTGAAGTGTTTAAGCCTCTGGGTGAAGGAGTGAGAAACGGGGAGCGATGGAGAGAGGGGAAAAAAAGAGAGGGTGAGAAAATAGTCGGTAACCCTGTTCATATTCACTGGAGTGGAGTATTTAATCTAACATGATGAACGAGCGTCACTCCCCCCTCCTCCACTTCTCTCAGATAACAGTGCCTAAAACTAGGTAATTCATCACCACGGTCAATTTCTGTAGAGTATTTGGATACTCTAACAAGAAAGGAGAGACAAAGGGAAAAAATATGTTTACAGATTCCCTGCAATCATAAAACAGCATTGGGGGCACCAATGAGATAAGATTCAAGAACTGTCAGAAAAGCGAAGAAACCTTTTTGCCCTTCAAGACCTAAACCCAGACAGCTGTCAGTAGCAGGTCTGCTACAATCCTTTCATCACTGGTAAGTCAAGTCTGATCAATTTTGAGTTTAGTTGAGTTATTATGCTAACCAGGTGTTAACAACAACACTAGATTAGCCTAAATTAGCTAGCTATAGAGCTTGTGGTCTATCAATTAGAATGTGTAGCATTAGTTTAAAGTTTTAGATAAGCTATTTTTCAACCTGAAAATTCATGCGTCTATCATCACATTTGCAGACTAATGTAAGCCGAATGTAATGAGAAGATTGGATAGTGATAATTTAGGCTATTAACCTCTTGCGATGAGCAAACCCGTATCCAGGAGCGTAATCATAGCCTCAAATGCATTAGCATAATGCAGCGGACATAAACTTTTCCTATTCATGAAAATCGCAAATGAAATGAAATAAATATATTCAAACACAAGCTTAGCCTTTTGTTAACAACACTGTCATCTCAGATTTTCAAAATATGCGTTACAACGCTAGACAAGCATTTGTGTAAGTTTATCATGGCATAATGCTATGCTAGGCTCTGCTGGCAGCAGGCAACATTTTCACAAAAATAAGAAAAGCAACCAAATTAAATCATTTACCTTTGAAGAACTTTGGATGCTTTCACTCAGGAGACTCCCAGTTAGATAGCAAATGTTCCTTTTTTCCAAAAATATTATTTTTGTAGGCGAAAAAGCTCCCGTTTCTTCATCATGCTTGGCTGAGAAATCGACCGGAAAATGTTGCAGCTATAACGCCAAACTTTTTTCAAAATTTGCTCCATAATATCGACAGAAACATGGCAAACGTTGTTTAGGATCCATCCTCAAGGTGTTTTTAACATATATATTCGATAATATATCCGTCGAGGCAGTTGGTTTCTCATAAGAAGCGATTGGAAAAATGGCTACCTCAGTATTTTATGCGAGATTTTCTGCAGGAGACACCATGTGACCACGTGCTATATATGGTCGCTTACAGCCATTCTTCAATGGAAATGTCTAAAAAGACGTCACAATGCTGTAGACACCTTGGGGAATACCTGAAAACCTAAGCTCATTCGTAGCTCATTCTCAGCCATATAAGGAGTCATTGGCATGAGGCGGTTTCAAAAAATGTGGCACTTCCTGGATGGATTTTTATCTGGGTTTAGCCTGTAAGTTCAGTTCTTTGGCTCTCACAGACAATATCTTTGGAGTTTTGGAAATGTCAGAGTGTCTTCTTTCCAAAGCTGTCAATTATCAAGTTATTAAACTGGCAACTGTGGTGCCAGTTAAGTGCTGTACATTTACAGGGAAACGTTTTACAGTGTATTAAATAATGTCTTAAAAGGAAAAACATTTGGACTTTGTGTATTGTGTGTTACACAATCCTTTTCCACACTTTTCTAATCAATGCTTTCTACCATTCTTGATCTCTCGCTAACTGTACACTTGGTACTGTCCCTGTTGTCTCTTCCTCAATATACACTGCTCAAAAAAATAAAGGGAGCACTTAAACAACACAATGTAACTCCAAGTCAATCACACCTCTGTGATATCAAAATGTCCACTTAGGAAGCAACACTGATTGCCAGTATTTATGCTGCAGTAGTTTATGTGTCGGGGGGCTGGGGTCAGTTTGTTATATCTGGAGTACTTCTCCTGTCCTTTTCAGTGTCCTGTGTGAATCTAAATGTGCCTTCTCTAATTCTCTCCTTCTCTCTTTCTTTCTCTCTCTCGGAGGACCTGAGCCCTAGGACCATGCCCCAGGACTACCTGACATGATGACTCCTTGCTGTCCCCAGTCCACCTGACCGTGCTGCTGCTCCAGTTTCAACAGTTCTACCTTATTATTATTCGACCATGCTGGTCATTTATGAATATTTGAACATCTTGGCCATGTTCTGTTATAATCTCCACCCGGCACAGCCAGAATAGGACTGGCCACCCCACATAGCCTGGTTCCTCTCTAGGTTTCTTCCTAGGTTTTGGCCTTTCTAGGGAGTTTTTCCTAGCCACCGTGCTTCTACACCTGCATTGCTTGCTGTTTGGGGTTTTAGGCTGGGTTTCTGTACAGCACTTTGAGATATCAGCTGATGTGCGAAGGGCTATATAAATAAATTTGATTTGATTCACAAAATTTCACATGCTGTTCTGCAAATGGAATAGACAGCAGGTGGAAATTATAGGCAATTAGCAAGACACCCCCAATAAAGGAGTGGTTCTGCAGGTGGTGACCACAGACCACTTCTCAGTTCATATGCTTCCTGGCTGATATTTTGGTCACTTTTGAATGCTGGCTGTGCTTCAACTCTAGTGGTAGCATGAGACGGAGTCTACAACCCACACAAGTGGCTCAGGTAGTGCAGTTCATCCAGGATGGCACATCAATGCGAGCTGTGGCAAGAAGGTTTGCTGTGTCTGTCAGCGTAGTGTCCAGAGCATGGAGGCATGGAGCATTACAGCCCAACAACGTGCAGGACGTTTGGCATTTGCCAGAGAACACCAAGATTGGCAAATTCGCCACTGGCGCCCTGTGCTCTTCACGCAGGTTCACACTGAGCACATGTGACAGACGTGACAGAGTCTGGAGACACCGTGGAGAACATTCTGCTGCCTGCAACATCCTCCAGCATGACCGGTTTGGCGGTGGGTCAGTCATGGTGTGGGGTGGCATTTCTTTGGGGGGCCGCACAGCCCTTCATGTGCTCGCCAGAGGTAGCCTGACTGTCATTAGGTACCGAGATGAGATCCTCAGACCCCTTGTGAGACCATATGCTGGTGCGGTTGGCCCTGGGTCCCTCCTAATGCAAGACAATGCTCGACCTCATGTGGCTGGAGTGTGTCAGCAGTTCCTGCAAGAGGAAGGCATTGATGCTATGGACTGGCCCACCCGTTCCCCAGACCTGAATCCAATTGAGCCCATCTGGGACATCATGTCTCGCTCCATCCACCATTGCACCACAGACTGTCCAGGAGTTGGCGGATGCTTTAGTCCAGGTCTGGCAGGAGATTCCTCAGGAGACCATCCACCACCTTATCAGGAGCATGCCCAGGTGTTGTAGGGAGGTCATACAGGCACGTGGAGGCCACACACACTACTGGGCCTCATTTTGACTTGTTTTAAGGACATTACATCTAAGTTGGATCAGCCTGTAGTGTGGTTTTCCACTTTAATTTTGAGTGTGACTCCAAATCCAGAACTCCATGGGTTGATACATTTGATTTCCATTGATAACCTTTGTGTGATTTTGCTGTCAGCACATTCAACTATGTAAAGAAAAAAGTATTTAATAAGAATATTTAATTCATTCAGATCTAGGATGTGTTATTTTAGTGTTCCCTTTATTTTTTTGAGCAGTGTATTTATTTATCTCAAACACATTCTCTCTCCATCCTCTCCCCTGTCTTTCCCTCCCTCATGCACTCCCTCCTTCCCTCTCTCAATCCCTCCCCCCCTCCCTCCCCCCTCCTCCCCTTCCTCTCTCCGTCTCCCACCCTTTCTACGATGTATGCTTGGAGTGGAAAAATACTTTCACACTCAAGACGTTGTTCAATAGTTTTTGTGCACTAGAATATTTATGATACTGAATGTAGTAATAGGGGACTTGTAGGGGATTTGTAGGGGACCATCAAGTAAGGAGGTGTCTCTGAGTGGAGGGATAGTGGAGGAGTATGGCAGGGGGGAAGTACACACAAAGGAAGTATACACAAATCTCTGCAGTACCAAAAGCCTCTCCAGTGGCATATTAAATGGGGGCTTCACACACACACACACACACACACACACACACACACACACACACCCCAGCTGGAACACTCAGCCTTGTGCAGGTCCACAACACCTGGCAACTGCTCTGAAAAAGCCCACCCGAGGGAGAGAAGAAAGGATGAGGTAAGAGATGAGCGAGAGAAAAGGGGAGGACGGAGGGAAAGGGCTATTAACTTTAGGCTAACAAACAATACATCAATTCTTGAACATGTAGACTTTCACGTGCCTTAATAACAAACGAGTATAACATCTGTAAATATGAATAAAATTGTTAAATTACCAGCCATGTTGGTTAATTTACTCAATAAATGTTCCTTTTGTTCGATAAAGTCTCTTTATATCCAAAAACCTTCAGTAATTCAGTAATCCACAGGCTCGTCAGTAATCCACAGGCTCAAACTCAGTCAAAACAGGCAGACAAAAAAATCTAAATTGTATCCGTAAAGTTCATAGAAACATGTCAAACGATATTTATATTCAGTCCTCAGGTTGTTTTTAGCCTACATGATCTATAATTTTTCAACCAGACAATAATGTCGTCAATATAAAAGGTAAACAAGAAATGCACTCTCTCGGGTTGCGCATGAAAAAGCTCTGTGATACATCAGGGTCCACTCATTCAGACTGGTCTTACTCCCTCTTTTATAAGAATTAAAGCCTGAAACAATTTCTATAGACTGTTGACATCTAGTGGAAGGCATAGGAACTGCAAATTGATTCCTAAGTCAATGGATACTGTAATGGCATTGAATAGAAAACTACAAAACCCCCCCAAAAAAATCTTCCTGAATGGATAATTTGTCGCCTGCCAAATCAGTTCTGTTATACTCACAGACACTATTTTAACAGTTTTGGAAACTTTAGAGTGTTTTCTATCCAAATCTACCAGTTATATGCATATCATATCTTCAGGGCCCAAGAGCAGGCTGTTTAATTTGGACATGCTTTTCATCCAAAATTCAGAATGCTGCCCCCTACCCTAGAGAAGTTAAGCCACAGATAAAGTGAGCATCTTTCCCACTAGCCATGATTGGCTCAGATAATGAGTGGGCTGGACATGCTGAGAGAGGAGTTTGGATTGGTCTGCCATAGAAGATCGTCAGTCTGTGTTGGTTATCCTGTTGAACACGCCTTTAAAAAAATATATTGTGTAGTGGAGCTGCATAAGTGTGGCTCTCCACTTTCTGGATGATCAAGTTTTGAAATCAGTGGAATTAGAGTATGATAGCTAAAGAGATGGAAGAAACACCTGTCTAATGGATTACATCTTCAAACTAAGGGCAGCCGTGGCATGGCATTCCTGACAGGGAGACACGCCCATACACTATGTTGTATTCAGGTAAGATAGTCTAGCGTTAGCTATATAGTTACATTTTCGGATATTACACGTTTTCTAATTTTGACAGAAATAGGTTTCATTTCATGCTAAAGTGTACTGTTAGCTAGCTAGCTAATGTTATCTGGCTGGCTCCCTAGCTGATGTTATTATTCGTTTCCCAGAGCCGTGTGCTGTTCTAGTTAGAGCCTAATGTTAGCTAGCTAACATTGAACATGGTTGGTTATCTCCCAGCACATTGTTGCATTGTTGGCACTGTTTATTGTTAAACTAGCTGGCTGCATCGTTAGCTAACGTTACGTGACATGTATACAACACCTATTGAATATGGTCTGTGTCAGTAAACGTCTGCAAAAAACGTGTAATGAAATTGTTGCCAGCAGAGCTGGTTAGGCTGTTTTCATGTAATCCAGAGGTAAGAAAATGATCGGTGAGAGTGTCAAGTGTGCGCTTCTAGAGCGAAACGGGATGGTTGGGGCTTAAGCTTGGGGTCTGGGTGTGAAAGATGCTGAATGGGTGTCGACAAAGAAGACCTCTTTGCTAGATAGTAAAACATTCAAAGGTGATTTTCTCAAAAGTGATTTTACAAGTTGATCAACTTTCAAAGCAGAATTAGTTTCCCATTGTTCCTCAAATGCAGTGTATGATACACCATGTTGTAGCTCTGAGTCTCTACTTTTATATAATGTAAAAAACACCATTCCAAACTTTGCTACATAAGACCGAATCCAGGTGGTTAGTCACTATTGACCTTCACTGACCGAGGACAAATGTGCCTGTTTGCATAGAGAAGAACCTCCTCAAACCTACACCAACCCCTTCACACCCATCCTAACACTACCCCCTCTGTGCTCTGTGGGGATGAATCAGAATTAGTTAGGTAACATAGATAAGATGTTTTATTTTCATAATATGCTTGTGAGATACTTGTCATTTAGAATTTATATTTTTGGACTATAGTGTTGGCAGTTTGCAGTTATCCTTTCTCTGCTAGGGCTCAGTTACTTGGGCCCCAGAGAGGAGAGATGGTCAAGCTTGTCTTCATATGTGAACGTATCTTTTAAACCTCTTGATACTACCCATCCCGGATCCGGGATCGTGAATACAGCCTCAGGCTCATTAGCATAACGCAACGTTAACGATTTCTGAAAATCACAAATGAAATGAAAATAATATGCCTGCTCTCAAGCTTAGCCTTTTCTTAACAACACTGTCATCTCAGATTTTCAAAATATGCTTTTGAACCATAGCAAATCAAGCATTTGTGTAAGAGTATTGCAAGCTAGCTTAGCATTTTGCGTAGCATTTAGCACGCAACATTTTCACAAAAACCAGATAACCAAATAAATAAAATCATTTACCTTTGAAGAGCTTCAGATGTTTTCAATGAGGAGAATCTCAGTTACATAGCAAATGTTCAGATTTTCCTGAAAGAATCTTTGTGTAGGAGAAATCGCTCCGTTTTGTACATCACATTTGGCTACCGAAACAAACCGAAAATTCAGTCACCAAAACGTCAAACTTTTTCCGAATTAACTCCATAATATCGACCGAAACATGGCAAACGTTGTTTAGAATCAATCCTCAAGGTGTTTTTTCACATATCTCTTCATTGATATGCCGTTCGTGGAAGCCTGCTTTCCCCTCAGAAAATGGAAAATACCAGCAGCTGAAAATGACGCACCAATTTTGACGGAGGACACCGGGCGGACACCTGGAAAATGTAGTCTCTTATGGTCAATCTTCCAATGATATGCCTACAAATACGTCACAATGTTGCAGACACCTTGGGGAAACGATAGATAGGACAGGCTCATTCCTTGCGCATTCACAGCCATATAAGGAGACAATGGAAAACAGAGCCTCAAAAATCCTGCTCATTTCCTGGTTGCCGTTTCATCTTGGTTTTGCCTGTAGCTCTTGTTCTAGGGCACCCACAGACAATATCTTTGCAATTCTGGAAAATTCAGAGTGTTTTCTTTCCAAAGCTATCAATTATATGCATAGTCGAGCATCTTTTTGTGACAAAATATCTTGTTTAAAACGGGAACGTTTTTCATCCAAAAATGAAATTGCGCCCCCAGAGTTTCAAGAGGTTAAACCATGTGAAGGGATGATTGAGGGTGAACCAATTATCTCTTGGCTCCACAATGTCTGTGTGCTAGTCACTCCCTACTTTTCTCGTTGGGGGGAGGAGGATGGCAGTGTCTGGAACCATTGTATGTCCCCTCTGAGGTTGCCCATATCTTGACCTAGAGGCTCACTCTCCTCTCCGTGAGCTTGTCCAGGAGGGATGGATTTGAGATGGGAGTATCTAGAATTGACAATTGATATACACCATTGGATGAGGTAATGTTTTGGTACTATGTTGTACCAAGAACAAGATAGGAACTTCGTTTAGGAGACCAAACTGAACGATAATTTATAGCTAATCCTGTCTGGCTATGGGATACTACTCTCACAAGTAAAAATCTGTCTTTGTGAAGTTCCTATTATCTGTGGTTTGTCTTGTCGAATAGGATGGTGGATCTTTGTTATAAAAGATCTCAGTTGCCATTATGTTGACCACTCTCAACTTTTCATTAGAGATACTGAAATGTTGAAAGTCAAAATGCTATTGCAAAAGCTTAATTATTATTAAAGGTGAAGATTAAGCATAACTCTGACTGGTGTGTGATTTGCTCTCTCATCATTTGGTGATAAAGGAAATTTTTACGACAGCTCCCAAAAATCTCAATATATTATGAATTCACAAAGAAACCAGATTAATAATCCATAAAGCCTTTAATAATTCACAGGTCTTTACATCACCAGTCTTTACTGTGTTTCCCCTGGTTTCTTAGTTTCATTACCTGTCTGTCTGGTAGACTCATATCTGCATGTTCATTTATTTCGGGACTTCCTTCTTCTTCTCTATCTGCCCTGCCTCGTCACTCAGAGTGAGTGAGTGAGAGTGAGAGAGAGGGTAGGCCTGGCCGTCCACAGGCACGGAAGAGACACAAACAAGCCTGTGTAAATTTGACTCACCAGGAGAAAGGTGAGGGAGACGCACAGGGTCAGAGTGGTTGGACCATACAAATACTCACAACCAGCTGAGACACACGGATACAGAGGGGTTTGTAGAGGTCAAGTGTGTGTGAGTGCGTATGAACAGTTGACGTCGGAAGTTTACATACACTTAGGTTGGAGTCATTAAAATAATTATCGTTATTCAACCACTCTACACATTTCTTGATAACAAACTAAGGTTCTGGCAAGTCGTTTCGGACATCAGTCAGGAAGTTAAAGTTAGGTCTTAAATGGGTCTTCCAAATGGACAATGACCCCAAGCATACTTCCAAAGTTGTGGCAAAATGGCTTAAGGACAAAAAAGTCAAGGTATTGGAGTGGCCATCACAAAGCCCTGACCTCGATCCCATAGAAAATGTGTGGTTCAAATTGAAAAAGTGTGTGCGAGCAAGGAGGCGTACAAACCTGACTCAGTTACACCAGCTCTGTCAGGAGGAATGGGCCAAAAATCACCCAACTTATTGTGGGAAGCGTGTGGAAGGTTACCCGAAACATTTGATCCAAGTTAAACATTTTAAAGTCAATGCTACCAAATACTAATTGAGTGTATGTAAACTTCTGACCCACTGGGAATGTGATAAAATAAATAAAAGCTGAAATTAATCCTTCTCTCTACTATTTTTCTGACATTTCACATTATTAAAATAAAGTGGTGATCCTAATTGACCTAAGACAGGGAATTTTTACTTGGGTTAAATGTCAGGAATTGTGAAAAACTGAGTTTAAATGTATTTGGCTAAGGTGTATGTAAACTTCCGACTTCAACTGTATCTAAGCATGTGTACAGAATAGAGAGGACAGTTAGACCACAACCTCTTCACACTGTGGAAAACTCATCTCTTCTTCGCCTTCCTCACTTCACATGAAAAAACAAACGAGTGTAGAGAGAAACAGCCTTCAGCAGCTTTGATGCCATTCAGAGCAGAGCGGCTATATGTTCTGAAGGGAGAGCGAGAGACAAAGAAGGGATAGAAAGGCTAAAAAGTATTCAGAGTTGATGAAATTAAATGGGGGTTTTAGTCTGTTAAATGGACGACAGCAGAGACCACCTAAATCACAGCCCACACAGATGCCATCATGACGCACATCAATGGAGTAAGGAAAAACAAAGCAGACACACACTGTCTGAATCCAAAATGGAACCCTATTCCCTCCATAGTGCATTACTTTTGAGCAGGGCTGATAGGTGTGAGAATTGGGAAGAGGGTTCCATTTGGGATGCAAACGTATTTCATGTCTGTCTCTCACCGTCTCACTGCCTATCCCTCTCTTTCTCTCCATCATAAAAGAGAGGGGAACCTCAGAGAGGTGAGGTACAGTCCAGGGGTGAACAGGGTGGCATGTGTGATCTTGAAGAGCTGTTGTTGAACATTGCTGATAGAAATACCATGACTTAAGGAGACAATTCCTTATTCTGACGAGGAGGGAAGTTTTTTTATACATCAAATATTTATTTCTGAACGTTCCAAAACAGTGTCGCCTGTCTGTTCTTACCACAATGGCAAAATCTTATGGCCAATATTTCAATCGTCCAAATGTTCTAGCCTCTTCATAATCATAATTCCTGTTCTCTCTCACACTTTTTAATTCAATGCTTTCTACCACTATTGATCTCTCACTAACTTTCCACTTGATCCTGTCCCTGTTGTCTCTCCCTCAATATATATATTTTGCTCTAATGCATTTTCTCTCCATCTCCACTCTCTTTCCCTCCCTCATGCACTCTTTCCTTCTCTCTCTCAATCCTTCCCTCAATACCTCCCTCCATCTATCTCCATCTATCTCCAGGTGAGGTATATCTGGGGGAACAGTGCACCTGCAGTCCAGTGAAAACACATGCAGCGGAGAGCTGTGTGGACTCTCTATTTCCTTAAATTATTAATCTGCTCTCTGCTCAATCTCTCTTCTTTATCTCTTTCTTTCACTCCCTCCCTCTCTCTGTCTCTCTTTATCGTTCTCTCTCTCTATCTCTCTCTCTCACTCACCGTCTTTCTCTACCTCAGTGTGTCTATGTTTTTGACATTCTGTTTCTCTATTTCAAAATTCCTTGCTCTCTTGCTTTTGCTCTCTCTCTATCCGTCTGGTTCTTTTGGTTTTCTAAAGATACATCTTTCTCCATGCTGTCCTTTTCACTTTCTTTTTCCAATCTATCCCTTTCTCCTATGCTCTCTCATGTTTGCCCAAAGATTGATGACTCTTTCAGACTGGTCCAGGGGCCTGCTTAAAGATGCATGAGGTGACGGGGCCAAGCTTTCCTCTTTCTCCCACTCTATCCCCCTCTATCTCTGTCTCTCTCTCCCTCTTTTCTCCCCACCCCCCCACCTGTTCATCCCTATCTCCCTCCCTACGTTCCTCTCTCGCTCTCTAGATCCACCCCCCCTCTCAACAACTCTGTGTGAGACTTTCCCCAAACTCACCCAGTATCCATTGCGCAACATCAAACACGACCCTCCTCTCCCCCCACTGTCAGGAATTCTGAGTGTGACTTATGAAGATGATCTCCCAGACAGTATGATAGATAAGTCAGCGGCATATCAATACGCTTGACATATTGACAGAGGGACATACAGTATGATGGTGTGTGTGTGTGTGTGTGTGTGTGTGTGTGTGTGTGTGTGACGACACTCAGTTCCGGCGGTCACGAGGGTAGCTACAATATATCTCAGGAGTAGGTTGTGTAGTTTGGTTATTGTTAATATTGCTGTGGCTGTTGGATTAAGCTTTCAATGGTGATATGCCTAGGGTCACATGGATGAGCTCAAGATCAGTAATTTTTTTGTATAGATTTCTATCAACTTGTACAGAAAAAACTTTGTTATTGGTACTAGTTTAGGTCTGAGGATCACGTGAACTCTTTGTTGAAGAGAGGGACACACACACCATTGTCATTGTTGTTGCCATGACAACACATTCCCTTAATCAAGTAAAGTATACATTGCCTTCTCATGAGGACAGACTGTCAGAAGTGTTTGTTTTAGCCTATAGCCTACTCACACAAGCATGCACGCATACACAGACACACAAGCCAAGAATCATCATTCCCTAAGAGGCTTATAACACCGCGTGATGGCATCGGCGCTTTGTCACTTTTTTGGCAGAAGCAGGTCGAGGCTTGACCCAGGCTGCGGATACATCAAACATAGTTAGGGGGGACCTAATTGGCTGAGATGTTTACATAAAGAAAGCTCTTCCACTATTCTGTTTGAAAATAAGTGTGAAGGAGGAAGGGGGGATAGGGAAAAGGGGAAGACAGATACATAAGATAGAGAGGAGACAGAGAGAAAATGTGAGGGAGGAAGGGAAAGTGGAAGAGATGAAACAGAGAGTGAGAGACTGAAGGCAAGCTGCCAAGCTACAAGGCTACACTGCACTCCACAAACAGCTCTAATGCATACGTTTAACAGGTATCGCCACTGGGGGTTATTTTATATTTTACTGGGTGAGGAGAGGAAGGATAGAAGGAGGAGATAAGAGGGAGGGTGTAGGTAATAGTTTATGTAAGAGAGTTTACTACTAGTACTAGTTTTATGTAAGGTGTGAGATGGGAGTTTTGCTCCCTTTACCCGAAATTAGAAGGTCCTGAGGGAGGTGACCACTTCGAAACAGTTGTCCCCCTGACCTCGCACCTGCTTCATCACACCACACAGGATTAGGCCTTTAGAGCAAATCTCCTGTAGGGAAGCACAGAGAGACAATGATGCTTTATACACACAGTGGGTCTTTCAGGTGCACACACCCACCCACACATACACACACGCACATACACACACGCACATAGATTTTACAGAGAGCTGCATCGCATACACAAACACAGACACACACACACATGAATTCACACAGGGGAGAACAGGTGTAGTTTGGTGCATAAGCATACACACAGAATACATATACACACACACGTACCGACTCACAAATGATACAAACACATACCATATTATTCTCTGCTTAATAGAAATCCTATAACAAATCTCTAACCAGAAAACAAACCTCTCCCATATTTATAGAACCACATTACTGTGGTACTAGCCACACATAAAGTGTGTGTGGTGAACAGGGATTTGGGGGCTGCGGAGTATTTCATTAACCCACACTCCAAACCAGCACTAGCAAATAATGAGCAGGCAAATAATGATAATTTTGCACTGGAGACATCGGTGACCCTCTTTTGCTGGTGTCCCAAGGCAACAACATTGAAAGTATTGGGTCACATTGCCACATTGTCAGAAATCAAGTCAAAATAGACTGTGCCAAACCAGACACCTAACCATAACCTTAAATTCCCACTCACGATGTTGATGTTGCGTCAAACTACTGACGATTACTAACGGTCCAAAACCCTAACACTCACACTTAATATAAAGTTGAAAACTGAAACAAAAAGCCCTGAAACTTTGTAGTGATGGTGGATAAAGCATAAGTACATTATGTTACCATAATGTTCTCTCCCCACAGTGAATTAGAATACATTATTGCTGGATGCTGTACTGGATTAAAGAGGGCCATCCAGATATTGCATTATTCATATCAATAATGTCATTATCATTGCAAAGTACCCTGGATAAAAACACCCAGTCTCCTTTTTTTTCCTCTCTCTCCAATAAAGTTGACCTGAATCTGATGCTCCCAGTAGATACTGATGGTGCACTGTGCTGTACTATCCGAGTGGAGCAGCGGTCTAAGGCACTGCATCTCAATGCTAGAGGTGTCACTACAGTCGCTGGTTTGAATCCAGGCTGCATCACATCTGGCTGAGATTGGGAGTCCCATAGGGTGGTGCACAATTGGCCTAGTGTTGTCTGGGTTTGGCTGGGGTAGGCTGTCATTGTAAATAATAATTTGTTCTTAACTGACTTGTCTAGTTAAATAATGATTATATAAAAAGAAATACTGCACTGTATTGTGTTGGTGTGTGTGTGCCGGGAGATGGGATAGAATGAGTGGAAGGGGTGACCGGACACTTCACTCAATCCCTTTGCAAGTTTCTTAAATGAGTGACCTTGACATGCAAATCTATTTATGGATCCTGTACAGGCCAGAAATACCCCAAAGAAGATTTAAGTAAGGACATTATGCTTTCCAATGAGATAGAGAGAGGGAGAGATTAATGATATTGATAGAGATAGAGATGTGTTCAAAAAAGAAAAGAAGGAGGGAACCTTAAAAACTGATAGACAGGGAGGTAGAGAAGATGGTTGCAGAAAGAAAAAGATAAACGAGCCAAAATGAAGACGCTTAATAGGGTCCGCTAGGGATCCTTCCTCTCAAATAAAGGTGGGATGTTAACAATAGCAGGGAGCAGCTAACACTAATTTCTGACACGGAGCATGTGCACCTCTCCCTGGGGCTTTACTATTGCACCAATTTAGTATAGTAGCACAGAGCCACTCGCAAACGCCACCAAAGGGCTGTGAACTTTACCGCATTTTATATGGAGCTTTCTCTCTCTCTCTCTAGATGGAAAATGGAGAGATGGGGATATGAATGAAAATAGGATCAAATGACTCATGCCACTAAGTGCTGATAATTATACGTAATGTGGGTTAGACATAATTTATTGTTTTAATTATGTTTTTTTTGTGGGCAGCATGTGTAAATATTATGATGGAGTGATGGAGGGAGGAGGGGGTTGTTGATGGAGAGATCAACAGAAGTTGTGGTAGAACACATACACATGTGCACACACTTCAAACAGACAGACAGATGCACAAACTCACGTACACACACATCCTCACACTCTCATTTGCTCTCTCTCACACACATACACACACACACACATACACACACCATGAGCAGAGGGGTACTAATGTTTGAGAGCTTGGCCCAGTGGACTGCCTAGGGAGCAATGAGGCCTTTATATTTCTCAGTCAAGATAATGGACACACTGACCTGATACTCCTCCACTCGCCCTGTCCATATCTCTCCTGTACTGCACTTGTTTTTCCTCCCTCTATCACTCCCTATGCTCTATCTGCTCTACTTCTCCTTCTCTTTCCTTTATCTTGTTGTTCTAACTCATCTCTCACTTGTTCTTCTTTTTTATTTTCTCCAATTCTCAAGAATGAGCACACACTCACACACACACTCACGGTTCAGCAAGCAATTAAGGCACAGCTATAGAGCTAAAAGCCTTTAATAATAGAGTCTGGAAGTGGAGAACAGAAGAGAGGAGGAGAGAATACAGAGGAAAGAAAAAGCTCCTACACCACCACTCATTCTGCTGCCTGAGAACCAACCAACAACTGGGAGGTTATCAGTGGAGGCATGGGGTCACCCACTGGTGATACGGTGGAACTACAGTTTAAAAAGGACCACAGAAATGCCCTTGATAGCCTTTAGACAATTAGGTGCTGTAACTACGATAAAAAAAATAGCAATTACTTCACTTTTAGGTCAAAGCTATAATCTGAAATGTGATTAAGTTGAATTTATACCAAAACCAACAAATGTAAGGTGTAAATTGCTTTTCTGCTTTGAAAAATAAGGGGCAAAGCACTAATTTTAAATGAATAAATACACTGTATACCATGGGAAATGTTATATTAAAGTTTGTTTGGTCCACAGATAATGATCAAGTTCTGTTAACTCTGAAAAAGCAAATGCTCAGATAAAGAGAAGTGAGTTTTTCGAAAAGAGAGAGGGAGAGAGTGAGGGGGATTTCAGGGTTGACATTAAGGGGCTTTGCAGTGACACACAGACAAGCAGACGGATCACTGATCCCCTTTACCTTGACACACACACACGCACACACAGCCCTTCCCTAAAACACCAAAATCCTAGCTTTGGGGGTAACGCTTTCACACAGGTTCCAGACAGGTTCAACGTGTGACATCAGTTCGGTCCAGAGGTTGACGAAATCGGACGAAAGGAGGCGATTTACACTTTGTTGTTGAGGACAACCCTCGTGGGGAGGAGTGAGAAGTTGAGAACGCCGCTTTCTCCAGTCTCCCACGCCACTGATGACATCCGCCTGATGATAACACACAACCTAGAGACCATCGGGTGAGGTGGAGATTAAGTGGGATTACTTTTGTCTGGGATCATTGGAGAGCCTTTAGAGTAGGTGAGGGTAATAATAACAGAAGGGGTGAGAGAGATTGAGAGATGGAAGGAGTGAAAGTAGGAAGAGTAGTGGAAATCCATAATGCATTGGGATCATGGAGCTTGTGGGAATCCTTTATATCTGGGAACAGTCAATGCAGTAATTGCATTCATGAAGAAATCTCAATGTACTTAACTTCTTGGTGACAGGGGGTAGTATTTTCACGTCCGGATGAAATGCATGACCAAATTGAACTACCTGCTACTCATCCCAGAAGATAAGATAGGCATGTTATTAGTAGATTTGGATAGAAAACACTCTGAAGTTTCCAATACTGTTTGAATCATGTCTGTGAGTATAACATAACTTATGTAGCAAGCAAAACCCAGAGGAAAAACCATTCAGATTTGTTGTTTTTAGGTCACTCTTTTCAATGAGATTTCAATGGGAATCCAGATTTCTAAGGGACCTTCTTGCAGTTCCTACCGCTTCCACTGGATGTCACCAGTTGTTAGAAATTGGTTGAGGTTTTTCCTTTGTGTAATGAAGAAGTAAAACGAGGGTCACTTCAAGTGTACTGTTTGTTAGAGGAGCGTGACCAGAAAGGTAGCGTCAGTTTGTTTTCTTACTGTATTGAACACAAATCATCCCGTCTTCAATTTTATTGATTATTTTCTTTACAAAATACCTAAAGTTGTATTACAAAAGTAGTTTGAAATGTTTTGGCAAAGTTTACAGGTAACATTTGAGATATTTTGTAGTCACGTTGCGCCAGTTGGAACCGGTGTTTTTCTGGATCAAACGCGCCAAATAAATGGACATTTTGGATATATATCGACGAAATTAATAGAACAAAAGGACAATTTGTGATGTTTATGGGACACATTGGAGTGCCAACAGAAGAAGCTCGTCAAAGGTAAGGCATGTTTTATATTTGACTTCTGCGTTCTGTTTTTCGCGCCCGCAGGGTTGAAATATGCTTTTCTCTCTTTGTTTACAGAGGTGCTATCCTCAGATAATAGCATTGTTAGCTTTCGCCGAAAAGCGTTTTTGAAATCTGACATGTTGGCTGGATTCCCAACATGTGTTGCTTTAATTTGGTATCTTACATGTGTGATTTCATGAAAGTTTGATTTTTATAGTAATTTATTTGAATATGGCGCTCTGCATTTTCTCTGGCTTTTGGCCAGGTGGGACGCTAGCGTCCAACATATCCCAGAGAGGTTTAAAGGAGCTGATTTCAAAACTCTTCAACGGTAGGATACACGAGTAACCTCGAAAGGTGATTATAGAGAAGGGGAGGACACTTCCGTTTGCCTACTAATGAATTGACACTCCTTGACCACTCATCGGTTTCTGGGTCATGGAGGAGAGAGGACCGAGAAGACAGGATGGAGGACGGTCTTTTGCCCAAACAAGAATCTCCTCACATCCTCATCATTCCTTGCCATCAAAGACAGTAGTTCCCACTGCTTTCCTGCCATGTCAACGATATTTACTGTATGCCCAGTAGTACAAAAATAAGTTGACTAAAATACCATAACTTCTTGAATTTTCAACTACGTTACACAACTTCTGTTTCTCTTCCTGTTTCAAATGTCAGTAAAAATATAACCGACAAGGGAGCATGTGATGCCGCGGAGCTGAGCAGACGTTCACAAACCAAGCTCTTCAAAGTTCTTATTATTATGTACAGAACGTTGAAACAATATTTTAACATTGACTGATTAACTGTCAAGTACTTACCTTCCCAAAGAGCCATGGACCTCCGGCCAAGATGCAAGGATGACCAACATTTCCTTGATTCCCAAGATAATGATAATGCCACAGCTAGCAAGATTAGTATTAGCCCTCATAACTCAGACGACAGATCCAGCCTCTTCCGAGCCTGCCGGCATGCTTGCTACTCTCCTCTGGGAAATTCAAGATGTTAACAAAGGTCTTTCTCTGAAAATTGACAAGAAATCAGCTGAACGCCATTCTTCCATTGATGACCTGAAATCCTCCCTGAATGACCTCCTTTTGAGAACACCTGAGGCCAAGTTGCGCATTAGCACAGTTGAAGATACCGTCACTCGACATGACCAGGTTCTGATACAGCTGCAGAAGGACAATGCCTATCTCAAAACAAGGTGGACCATATGGAGAATGTTACGTAAGCCTCTAGGAAAAGGGAACGCAACACCCTGCTACAACTCAACTCCCTATGGAGTGAAAGATGAATGGGACTGTAGGTGCAGGTAAGGATGACAAAGGCATAGAATTTACCAAGTATTATTACTAAAAGAAGCTTTCATATCAAACCCGACGTCCCGAGTCATTGAAGTTAGTTAATCTAAAAGGACATAAACATACTGCCGCAGGACCGGTTACAAAATACTTCACAAAAAAACTATCTGAGAAACAACAGGACATCAGTGAAGCTCTCTCTGAGCAACAACTAACACAGAACATAACCATCAGCTCTCTTCTCCTACAAAGTAATGGGATACAGCTGTATCCTCCGACGAGAGGGCGGGGTCAGCTCCAATTAGCAATGGGGCTGACCAATCAGCTGCTTGGGGGAATTTCAGGAAGCCATCCTGAAACACACACATACAAACAAAACCACAACACAGAAACTGGGGAACGTAACAGAGAACCAAATCAGATGTAGCAATATCCGTATGGTGGGATTGAAAGTGGACAGCGAGGGCTGTGATCCGGTCAGTTTATTCACTCAATGGATGTCCTAGGCATATTCAACTTCACCAAGCCGCTGGAAATTGAACGCGCCCACAGAACATCAGCCCCGAAACCCCGGCCAGATGAGCCCCCACAGCCTGTCCTGATCAGGGTCCTCCGTTTCCAGGACAGGGAGAAGATACGTCGCAAGAAGTACAGATCTGCCACCAAAGCAATAAAGGAGAAGAACATCACCTGCTACCTCATTCACCCTGCGTGGATGAAAGTTCAGTACAATGGCCGAAGCAATCTCTTCGATACACCGGGAGAGGTGTTCACTTTTCTCAAAGAACTGAACCGAGTTTGATTCATAATGGTCTTTCTGTGGGATAAGATGCAGTTTATTGTTTTTTCTTATCTGTGCGATCCTGGTACTGAACTGCTGATGTCTTCTTGGAATTTGGATCCGTTTACCCCGTTATCCGGTCGCTACAGTTGATTTGGACATTTTCAACAGTTTTTTCCCCCCATGGTGAGTTCTATTACATTTATAGGATAGTATATTTTGGTTTAGTCAATATCCACTTCAACATCCACAAATTAGTAGGCTTAGGCCAACTGCTTTCCTACCATTTTATGTTTCTTCTTTCCTGAAAAGAGACTCAAGCAGCCCTTACTGTGGACAGTAAATATTCAGCCATAAATATTTATTTACAACGTTTGTTTTCAACATAGAGAGCTCATAGGTTTTAGTTTACGCCAAGGTTTAGCTAGTAAAGCAAGATGGAAAGCGAGTAACAATGCATCTTTTCATGTTTGATTGTTGGGAATGTGGTTTTAGTCTGACAATCAGGGTGGGTGGGTTTTTATTCTATGTTTACTGTTGTTTCCTTCCGAAAGAGACACATAGTTCAGTTAAAAAATAAAGTTTAAACATTACCTGACGATTTACATATGCAGGATTACCATTCGGTTATATATTTGAAATCCAACCTATGCTTAATCCATTAAAATATGTCACATTCAACATGAAAGGTCTTAACAGCTCAATTAAGAGGAAAATAATGTATACATAACTTAAGAAATTAAAGGCTGACATTGTGTTTTTACAATAAACTAAAGAAGGACTGGGTAGGACAAGTTTTTGTGTCCTCTTTTAACTCCAAAGCAAGAGTAACTGCACTTTTGATAAGTAGTCACATCCCCTTCTTGAAACTCCCCATCCCGGATCCGGGATCGTGACTAAAGCCTCAGGCTCATTAGCATAACGCAACATTAACGATTTCTGAAAATCGCAAATAAAATGAAAATAATGTGCCTACTCTCAAGCTTAGCCTTTTCTTAACAACACTGTCATCTCAGATTTTCAAAATATGCTTTTGAACCATAGCAATTCACTAATTTGTGTAAGAGTATGCTAAGCTAGCTTAGCATTTTGAGTAGCATTTAGCACGCAACATTTTCACAAAAACCAGATAACCAAATAAATAAAATCATTTAACTTTGAAGAGCTTCGGATGTTTTCAATGAGGAGACTCTCAGTTACATAGCAAATGTGCAGTTTTTCAAAAAAATATTATTTGTGTAGGACAAATCGCTCCGTTTTGTTCACGTTTGGCTATGAAAAAAACCTGTATACAGTTATAGCCTGAAGCTCATTAGCATAATGTAACGTTAACGATTTCTGAAAATCGCAAATAAAATGAAAATAATGCGCCTACTCTCAAGCTTAGCCTTTTCTTAACAACACTGTCATCTCAGATTTTCAAAATATGCTTTTGAACCATAGCAATTCACTAATTTGTGTAAGAGTATGCTAAGCTAGCTTAGCATTTTGAGTAGCATTTAGCACGCAACATTTTCACAAAAACCAGATAACCAAATAAATAAAATCATTTACCTTTGAAGAGCTTCGGATGTTTTCAATGAGACTCTCAGTTACATACCAAATGTGCAGTTTTTCCTGAAAGCGTCTTTGTGTAGGAGAAATCGCTCCGTTTTGTACATCACATTTGGCTACCGAAACGAACCGAAAATTCAGTCACCTACAACGTCAAACTTTTTCCGAATTAACTCCATAATATCGACCGAAACATGGCAAACGTTGTTTGGAATCAATCCTCAATGTGTTTTTTCACATATCTCTTCATTGATATATCGTTCGTGGAAGCCTGCATTCTTCTCTGAATTCTGTGGAAAAATACTTGCAGCTGACTTTTGCGCACCAATTTCGGCGCAGGACACCGGGCGGACACCTGGTAAGTGTGGTCTCTTATGGTCAATCTTCCAATGATATGCCTACAAATACGTCACAATGCTGCAGACACCTTGGGGAAACGACAGAAAGGGCTGACTCACTCCTCTCGCATTCACAGCCATATAAGGAGACAATGGAAAACTGAGCCTCAAAAATCCTGCTCATTTCCTGGATGCCGTTTCATCTTGGTTTTGCCTGTAGCTCACGTTCTAGGGCACGCACAGAAAATATCTTTGCAGTTCTGGAAACGTCAGAGTGTTTTCTTTCCAAAGCTACCAATTGTATGCATAGTCGAGCATCTTTTTGTGACAAAATATTGCGCTTAAAACGGGCACGTCTTTTTATCCAAAAATGATATAGCGCCCCCAGAGTTTCAACAGGTTAACAACACCATCTCTGATCCCTCAGGCAGGTTTGTTTTGGTGCAGGGGTATATGTTTTCAGAGTCTTGGACCCTATTGAATATTTAACTTTGATGATCACATGTTTATTCAGAATGTCTTCCTTCAGGTTGCTCAAGCACCACCAGGATGGCTACTGGCTGGAGGAGATTTACATTTTTGTTTCGATACAGTTCATGATAGGTCCTCTGATAAACCCTCCCTTCTTACCAAAGTCGCCAAGCTCACCATGTCAATCATGAAGGATATCAATTTACTAGACATCTGGAGACAGATGCACCCACAGGATAGGGACTACTCTTTTTATTCACACACACACACACATGCATAGATAACGTTTTAGTATCAACCAACTGTTTCATAGAGTGTTAGATACCGATTATCTCCCCAGATTGCTTAGTGACCATTCTCCTCTAGTATTATCAATCTCCATTCCTACCAAGGTAAATAGAGCATATACAGTAGATGGAGACTAAATTCTACACTCCTGAAGAAACCTGAGAATATCAATATTTTTACTTTGACAAACAAACCCTCTGCTCCTGACAGTTTCATCCTTTGAGACGCATCGGAAGCCTATCTGAGGGGACAGATCCTTTCCTATTCTAAAGGATTGAAGAGAAAACACGGTGCTGAACTGAATGTCCTTGAATCTGAAATATCTGAGCTAGAGAGAACCTACCAAAGAGGCCTGATTAAAGATCTATACAGGCTTTTGGTGAATAAAAAAACTGAAATATAATACTCTGAACACATATGAAGTTGAGAGGGCCATCACTAAATCAAAACAGTGTAACTACAAGCTTGAAGAGAAAGCACACAAAGTATTGGCATGGCAACTGAGCAGAGGAAAGTAATAGTGCTATAGAAATTAATGCTATAGAAACTCTTACTAAAGAGATTTTTTTGACCCTACTGAAATTAATGATACTTTTAAGAAATATTAAAGACCTCTACACTTCCCAATCAAGAAATGATCTATCAGAGATCAACTCTTTTCTCTCCTCTCTCAACCTCCCATGCCTATCAGGGGAAGACAGAGAGCCCCTCAGTGAACAGTTCTTAGTCCATGAATTGTGGAGGCCATTACTTCCTTACCTTCTAATAAATCTCCTTGGGAGGATGGTTTCCCTCCAGAGTTCTTATGGCGGCGGTCCCTGTACAGGGATCAAAATCAGCGGAAATTCCAGAGCGCCAACTAATAGTACTCGATACAACTCAAACTTTCATTAAAAGACACATGCAGGGTACTCAATTGAAGCTACACTCGTTGTGAATCTAGCCAACATGTCAGATTTTTTAAATGCTTTTCGGCGAAAGCAAGAGAAGCTATTATCTGATAGCATGCAACCCCCCAAAATACGTAAACAAAATAATTAGCGTAGCCGGCGCTACACAAAACGCAGAAATAAAATATAAAACATTCATTACCTTTGACGAGCTTCTTTGTTGGCACTCCTATATGTCCCACAAACATCACAATTGGGTCTTTTTTTTCGATTAAATCGGTCCATGTATACCCAAAATGTCCATTTATGAACACCATCAGATCCAGGAAAAAAATATTTTAATCTGGCACAACAAAACCCCTAGGTTTAGCCTGGATAAACTGACCCTTGATTATGGTCAAGGGGGCTTAAACCTCCCCAATTTCAGAATGTACTACTGGGCTGCGCAGCCTAGATTTCTAGCTCAGAGGTTTGACAATGGTCCTTCTCCCTCATGGTTATACATTGAAAAGTTTGAGGTAAATGATGACACTGGGGCAGAATTGTTTTACAAATGGACAGGAAATATATAAAAACCATCACAGACAACCCTTTAATTATATATACAGTCCTGTCATGGTGCAAACGGCATGAGCTGTTCAGATGAGAGTGATTTCATTCCCCTCAAACCCCTCTATGGAACAATAGATTGATTCCTATGTTTTTCCAGAATAGTAACTTTAGACCATGGTCTGATGAGGGGATCACTCTTCTGGAACATCGTTATGAGGAGGGAATTCTTATGTCTTTTGAACAGAACAGAAAGAAGCTGAACAGAAGCTGAAACAGAAATACCACTTGTCTAACAGGAACTTCTTTAGTTATTTACAACTACGATATTTTATTAGGGTGACTCCCAAGGGACAATGGAACCTACCTTAGATGTCACCTATTGAACTATTCTGCCATTCAGACAACCACTGTTCAAGACCGATTTCCCATGTTTACGATGTTCTTATGTCAGGACTATCACTGCCTGAGCTTGATAAACCCCAACTTAGATGGAAAAAGATCTGGGTATTAATCTTGATGACCTATGCAAGGATGGTGTTACATCCACACTGAACTCCAGATACAGACTGATCCAGTTTAATTTCCTCCATCAGCTCTATATCACCCCATCTAGATTGCAGAAGTTCAACTCTCTCCTCCCTATGTTTTAGATGTGGCTCAAATGAAGGAACATTCCTCCATTTCACTTTCAGTGTCTAAAATTATGGCGTTTCTGTCAGGGGGTATGCGATACCATATCCTCAATTCATGGGGTTGCATTCCTTTTAGATCGGAGGTCTGTCTACTGGGTAACTTTTTAATAATTCCAATCTTAGGCAAAGCTATACTATAAAGTTAACAGAAATATTGCTAGCAATTGCCAAGAAATGTATGACCTTGAAATGGAAATGGGATTCCCCCCTGCCAGTTGCAATGTGGCTATCAGAAGTTAATAGTTGTATTCCACTGGAGAAAACCAGTTACTGCTTGAGGAATAAGTTAGAGACATTTTACAGAATTTGGCAAACTTTTATTGATTATATGGAGAATCTCCCCTCCCCTCACATCACATTGATTTAATCTCTATATAATCCTCACGTAATGTTTCACACTTAATGTATAATATGTAGCCTATGATCCAATGTTTCCATATGATTCAATGACCATATGATCCAATGTTTCATTGTGACTTTTATTTATTGTATTTTTGTGTGTACACAAAAACACTCATTTGTTGTCTTGTAAGGTTATTGTCACTTTGTTTTATTGTTGTATAATATCTTTTCATTTTTGTTTTGAATGTTCTTAATTGGAAAATGCAAAAATTAAAATATTTAAAAAGAATAAAAAAACAACCAACAGTCATTCATTCAGCTTAGACCGCCATCATGCGGACAGGAAGAGAAACAAAATACAGTGTGCGCAATGCTACTAAAAGTACATTTCTACAACGTTATGGTAAAATTTAAACCAAAGTCAATGGTACAATGTATTTAGAACTTAACTTTTTACAGCTCCTAGACTGCATCTTTTAAAACTGACCATCTGTGTTTATATGCAATATATTTGGGGCTTTCTTCAAGTCTTCTGCATTAGATGGAGCCTTTGAGACATATCCTTCCATAACACAATGTGGTCAATCCATTTTAAACAGTCTATGGGCCAATTATTACATGGATAATTTAAAGTGAACACAATTGATACATTATTATAATTTTAAGCACATTCAGACATTAAAAACCCACACAGACATCCAAAAAGGTGTACTTTACACCATGTCAAGTTTATTTTACAGTATTTCAGAATATCTTTAGGTAAACATTTTTTTTTTCTTTTTTTCCCCAAAATGTTATATCAGTACTGCCACATTTTCATAAAATAGTTGTTCACTTCAGTCTTAAACTACAGTATAAATGGTGCAGTAAACCATATTTTGTAAGAATACAGGGATTGTAAAATCTGATGTCAGCATAGCCCATACAGGGTGGATTATACATGGTTAAGACGACACATGTATACTGAGCTTAATGGTAGATGCATGAACATGTCATCCTTCAGATTTATCATTTGTCAACTTTTTTTCTGTATACAAAATCACTCACAACAGGCAGGCAGGGGACAGCCTCAAGTGATACACAGAAGGCTCAGTGATATCGTCCGCGTTCCTCGCTGACTACATTGGAGACACATGCCAGATCTCACAATGACTGGAGAGGTGTTTAACATGTCACCTAACCACATACTATGATAAAGCAATCTGATGCCCGACTGCACAGTCTATAATGTGGCACACAATCATTGGTGGATGCAATGCATTGGGTGGCCTGGAACACGACCAGTTTCAGTTTTTAAAAAATACCATAGAAATTACATGTTTATCATCTGGACTGGAACACTGCACTCAGTCTAGTGAATCTGCATTGAGAGAAATACGGTATGAGTTCTAATGTTTGGTGCAAACATGGAGGGCTCTACATGTCTACGGCGAGCCTCTGCTACAAGCTATACATCATCCCCATAGGAAAGCCCAAAGTCCACTTTACTCAAAAAATGTATTTAGGCACCCATGAGATGATGACAAAGCTAGTAGGCTATAGAAGTCAGACTTTTCATAATTATTTTGTGGCACTGTGAATTTGGGATGTTTCAAAATGTAATCTGGCCAAAAAGCGTCAGTTGTCTTACACCTTCGCACTAGCCACTTACTGTATGGCGTGCTGTCTGATATGTGTACTGTACAGTATATCTCTCAAACCAGTTTTGCATTCTGCTCACTCATGCAAAAAACCCCGCTAGCGATTGCCAGGTTAACAGCTCTGCTCTACTTTCACTAAGGCACTCCGCCCCACCTCATATCCCATGTATCCTTCTGCTCCTCAATGACTCATATTCCTCCCCTCCCACAGTGGTGTGGTTCATATAGCACAGTAAAATGCATAGACATGGGAAATATAGAATGGGCAGCTAGAGTTCTCTGTTTCAAGTGCTGCTGATACATAGCCCATCTAAACATGACCATAGAAATAGAATCAAGATTGTTTATTTCTATGAACATGACTGATTGCATGATTGATAAACGTTGTGTATTATGACTCACAGAGCTCCTAAACAATTGGATTTAAACACCTTGAACGTTCCATTTGACTCGGTAATGGACAATTTTTAGTAAATTACGCAAATACACAACTGTTAGCTACAGGTAACTGCGAACACTTGAGTAAATGAGGGATACAAAGTATATAGAAAACAGGTGCTTCCACACAGGTGTGGTTCCTGAGTTAATTAAGCAGTTAACATCCCATTATGCTAATTGTCATGTATAAAAATGTTGGGCAGGCCAGTATTTTGGCCATTTGGCCCATCATCAGGGCACAAGTGGTCACTGAATGGTTTGATGATCATGATAATGATGTAAACCATATGTCATGGCCGTCTTAGTCACCAGATGTCAACCTAATTGAACACTTGTGGGAGATTCCAGAGCGATGCCTGAGACAGCATTTTCCACCAACATCAACAAAACACCAAATTATGGAATTTCTGGTGGAATCTATGCCAATGTGCATTGAAGCTGTTCTGGCTCGTCGTGGCCCAATGCCCTATTAAGACACGTTATGTTGGTGTTTCCTTTATTTAGGCAGTTACCAATACCCAGTGAGGATGTCAGCTCTATATTCTACTTCTAGAAGAATTTTGAGTCCCTGTTTGATGATGGTGGTTCATGCACAAGAACACTGAGGGACGATTCCTCTGCCCAGGCATTGCTGACATCAGATTTTACAATGCCTGGATTGGTATTTTACGTATCAGCTAACTGCATCATATGCTACAGCAATCTGTCAGTCAATGACACAGTCGATGACGTGGCACGTAACGTTTGAACAGGGGTATGTGACCTGCATCACTCTAGTCCCTTGTCAGCTGACTCCACACAGAGTCTTTAATATGTAGTATATAATAAAAGGCCATGGAAATATGAATCTTAAAATATGGTCCCGATATTTTTTTTTTTATGTTCTTCTAAAATATACCTACAACAATGCATAAAAAACACACTAGGCATATTTTTGGGAGATGACCAAATGTACATATTTTTCACATTTGTACATTTACAGTATGTACGATATATCAATAGGCATGTATGATGTCTGTCGACAGAGCTCTGTCCAAAAAGGTTCACCTTTCAGAAGGATTTTAAATTAACATCCCTCCCTACGTCTCCCTCAGTTCTATAATCTCATCATTCTCTCCATTGCACAGATTGGGACCCATATTTAGGTAGCCTGTTTTGTATTGTGGTTCGTGGGTTATTGTCGATGTGTAGTTGCCTGTGTCTGCACTCGTTGTCATAGCGTCATGTTCGTTTTGTTGTTTTTGTTTTTGTTTTCTTCGTGTTTTTTCGTAATTCAATAAAAGAATGGATTCACACCACGCTGCGCTTTGGTCTACTCCATACGGCGATCGTGACAGAATAACCCACCAACCAAGGACCAAGCAGCGTGGAAACATGCAGCAGCAGCAGCGGCAAAGTACACAGGACTCCTGGACATGGGAGGAGATTCTGGACGGCAAAGGACCCTGGACTCACCCGGGGGAATATCGCCGTCCCAAAGCAGAGCTGGAGGCAGCGAAAGCAGAGAGGCGTTGGTATGAGGAGGCAGCACGGCAGCGCAGCTGGAAGCCTGAGAGGCAGTCCCAAAAATGTATTGGGGGACGGCACATGGGGAGTGTGGCGAAGCCAGGTAGGAGACCTGCGCCAACTTCCCGTGCTTACCGGAGAGAGAGAGGGACCTGGCAGGCACCGTGTTATGCACACGCACGGTTTCCCCAGTGCGTGTGCATAGCCCGGTGCTCTACATCCCAGCTCCTCGTATTGGCTGGGCTAGAGTGGGCATCGAGCCAGGTGCCATGAAGCCGGCTCAGTGCATCTGGTCTCCAGTGTGTCTCCTCGGGCCGCCTTACGTCTCCTCCACCAGCCTTACGCATGGTGTCCCCGATTCGCCAGCACAACCCAATGCGGGCTATTCCACCTCGCCGCACTGGCCTGGCTACGTGGAGCATTCAACCAGGTAAGGTTGGGCAGGCTTGGTGCTCAAGAGCACCAGTGCGCCTTCACGGTCAGGTCTGTCCGGTGCCACCTCCATGTACCAGCCCTCTGGGGGCAGCCACCCGCACCAGGCTGTCTCTCCGTCTTCTGCCTACAGGTGCTCCCACCTGTCCAGCGCCGCCAGAGCCTTCCTCTTCTCCAGCGCCACCAGAGTCTCCCGTCTGTCCTGAGCCGCCAGAGTCTCCCGTCTGTCCTGAGCCGCCAGAGTCTCCCGTCTGTCCTGAGCCGCCAGAGTCTCCCGTCTGTCCTGAGCCGCCAGAGTCTCCCGTCTGTCCTGAGCCGCCAGAGTCTCCCGTCTGTCCTGAGCCGCCAGAGTCTCCCGTCTGTCCTGAGCCGCCAGAGTCTCCCGTCTGTCCTGAGCCGCCAGAGTCTCCCGTCTGTCCTGAGCCGCCAGAGTCTCCCGTCTGTCCTGAGCCGCCAGAGTCTCCCAGTCTGTCCTGAGCCGCCAGAGCCGCCAGTCTGCCCTGAGCCGCCAGAGCCGCCAGGCTGCCCTGAGCCGCCAGAGCCGCCAGTCTGTCCCGAGCCGCCAGAGCCGCCAGTCTGTCCCGAGCCGCCAGTCAGCCAGGACCTACCAGAGCCGTCAGCCAGCCAGGACCTGCCAGAGCCGTCAGCCAGCCAGGACCTGCCAGAGCCGTCAGCCAGCCAGGACCTGCCAGAGCCGTCAGCCAGCCAGGACCTGCTAGAGCCGTCAGCCAGCCAGGAGCTGCCAGAGCCGCTCCTCAGTCTGGAGCTGCCCCTCAGTTCGGAGCTGCCCCTCAGTCCAGAGGCGCTCCTCAATCCATTGGGGCATTTAATTAGGGTCTTAGTCCCAAGGTCGGAGTCTAGGGTCCCCACTCTAAAGAGGCCCTTGAAGAGGGAAATTACTATGGTGGAGTGGGGTCCATGTCCCGCGCCAGAGCTGCCACCGCAGCCAGATGCCCACCCAGACCCTCCCCTATAGGTTTAGGTTTTGCGGCCGGAGTCAGCACCTTAACGAAGGGACTGTCACACTCTGACCATTATTTGCGTTGTTTGTTTCTATGTTTTGTTTGGTCAGGGTGTGATATGAGTGGGCATTCTATGTTGCATGTCTAGTTAGTCTGTTTCTATGTGTTTTGGCCTGATATGGTTCTCAATCAGTGGCAGGTGTTTGTCGTTGTCTCTGATTGGGAACCATATTTAGGTAGCCTGATTTGTATTGTGGTTCGTGGGTTATTGTCTATGTGTAGTTGCTTGTGTCTGCACTCGTTGTCTTAGCGTCACGTTCGTTTATTTATTTATTTTTTAAGTGTTCTTCGTGTTTTTTCGTCATTCAATAAAAGAATGGATTAACACCACGCTGCGCTTTGGTCTACTCCAATGATGATTTGAAAAAAGATGCATGAAAGGCCTAGTTGTTAATGAAAGACTAATGAGGTGTGTGCACTCTGCTCTGCTTCTTGCGCAGGCTGCACACACTTCATCTGTCTATCATTCACAATTTGACAAGCACTTGATAATATTCTCTCATCAGACTTTTCTCAATTTAATATTGTCTTTACATATACTAAATAATATGTGTGAAATTAGTTTTGATTTAGAATGGACCATTTTCATGCACCTGTTAACTTCTTGCGACGAGCAATCCCATATCCGGGATCGTAATTATAGCCTCAAGCTCATTACCATAACGCAACGTTAACTATTCATGAAAATCGCAAATGAAATGAAATAAATATATTGGCTCTCAAGCTAAGCCTTTTGTTAAAACCTGTTAGAGATCAGGCTACTTTTTTCAACATTCTGTTAAAAATGGCGCAACATTTCAACGTCCTGTTACTCATGCCAGGGAATATAGTATATGCATATGATCAGTATGTGTGCATAGAAAACACTGAAGTTTCTAAAACTGGTTAACCTCTTACATCTATGGGGGCGCTATTTCATTTTTGGATGAAAAACGTTCCCGTTTTAAACAAGATATTTTGTCACAAAAAGATGCTCGACTATGCATATAATTGATACCATTCGAAAGAAAACACTCTGACGTGTCCAGAAATACCAAGATATTCTCTGTGCGTGCCCTAGAACGTGAGCTTCAGGCAAAACCAAGATGAGATGGCATCCAGGAAATGACAAGGATTTTTGAGGCTCTGTTTTCCATTGTCTCCTTATATGGCTGTGAATGCGAGAGGAATGAGTCAACCCTTTCTGTCGTTTCCTCAAGGTGTCTGCAGCATTGTGACGTATTTGTGGGCAGATCATTGGAAGATTGACCATAAGAGACCACATTTACCAGGTGTCCGCCCGGTGTCCTGCGCCGAAATTGGTGCACAAAAGTCACCTGCCAGTATTTTTCCATGCGATACAGAGAGGAAAGCAAGCTTCCACGAACTGCATATCAATGAAGAGATATGTGAAAAAACACCTTGAGGATTGATTCCAAACAACGTTTGCCATGTTTCGGTCGATATTATGTAGTTAATCCGGAAAAAGTTTTACGTTGTAGGTGACTGAATTTTCGGTTCGTTTCGGTAGCCAGACGCAATGTAGAAAACGGAACGATTTCTCCTACACACAGACGCTTTCAGGAAAAACTGCGCATTTGGTATGTAACTGACAGTCTCCTCATTGAAAACATCAGAAGCTCTTCAAAGGTAAATGATTTTATTTATTTGGTTATCTGGTTTTTGTGAAAATGTTGCGTGCTAAATGCTACTCAAAATGCTATGCTAGCTTTGCATACTCTTACACAAATTAGTCAATTTCTATGGTTCAAAAGCATATTTTGAAAATCTGAGATGACAGTGTTGTTAAGAAAAGGCTAAGCTTGAGAGCAGACGCATTATTTTCATTTTATTTGCGATTTTCAGAAATCGTTAACGTTGCGTTATGCTAATGAGCCTGAGGCTTTAGTCACAAACCCGGATCCGGGATGGGGAGTTTCAAGAAGTTAAATGATGTCTGTGACTATAACAGCACGTGTTTCGTGGTCAAAATCGCAAGGAAACCTGATCACAAAATCGACGAAGAAAAAATCAATCCGCAAGTCTCTGTATTGTCTATTGCAAGGTATAATAGATAGCGACGGGCTTACATTTCCTACAGCTTCCACACGATGTCGCCAGTGTTGTGAATTCTATGCAGCTAAATCCTTGGTCATATGAGTAATAGGCACAGCCTTTCGTCGGGTACACAGCAGGAAGAAATGGAAGGGGGAAAGTGGACTACATTTTCCAAACTTGTGCCTATTGAATACAGATCGCTCCGTGATCAATTTGATCGTTTATTAACGTTTACTAATACCTAAAGTTGGATTACAGAAGTAGTTTGAAGTGTTTTGTCAAAGTTTATAGGCAACTTTTTTAATTTAAAAAAATAACGTTGCGTATAGAAACTGTGTTTTTCCTGGATCACAGTCTTCATAAATGGACATTTTGGGTATACAAGGACCGATTTAAACGAAGAAAAGACCCAATTGTGATGTTTATGGGACATATAGGAGTGCCAACAAAGAAGCTCGTCAAAGGTAATGAATGTTTTATATTTTATTTCTGCGCTTTGTGTAGCGCCGGCTACGCTAATTCTTTTGTTTACGTCCCCTTCAGGTATTTCGGGGTGTTGCATGCTATCAGATAATAGCTTCTCATGCTTTTGCCGAAAAGCATTTTAAAAATCTGACTTGTTGGCTAGATTCACAACGAGTGTAGCTTCAATTGAGTACCCGGCATGTGTGTTTTAATGAACTTTTGAGTTTTAATGAGTGCTATTAGCATTTGGCGTAGCGCATTTGCATTTATTGTTGGCAAGGTGGGACGCTAGCGTGTCGGGTTGCCCAGAGAGGTTAACAACACTGTCATCTCAGATTTTCAAAATATGCTTTTGAACCATAGCTAAACAAGCATTTGTATAAGAGTATTGATAGCTAGCATAGCATTAAGCCTATAATTCAGGAGGCAACATTTTCACAAAAACAAGAAAAGCATTCAAATAAAATAATTTACCTTTAAAGAACTTCAGATGTTTTCAATGAGGAGACTCAGTTGATAGCAAATGTTCAGTTTTTCCAAAAAGATTATTTGTGTAGGAGAAATCGTTCCGTTTTGTTCATCACATTTGGCTAATAAAAAAACCGAAAATTCAGTCATTACAACTTTTTTCCAAATTAACTCCATAATATCGACAGAAACATGGCAAACGTTGTTTAGAATCAATCCTCAAGGTGTTTTTCACATATCTATCGATGATAAATCATTTGTGGCAGTTGACTTTCTCTTCTGAAGAAAATGGAAATGTGCATGCAGCTGGAGATTACGCAATAATTTTGACGGAGGACACCAGGCGGACACCTGGTAAATGTAGTCTCTTGTGGTCAATCTTCCAATGATATGCCTACAAATACGTCACAATGCTGCAGACACCTTGGGGAAACGACAGAAAGTGTAGGCTCATTCCTGGCGCATTCACAGCCATTTAAGGAGACATTGGAACACAGCGCCTTCCGAATCTGGGCCATTTCTTGTTTGAAATTTCATCTTGGTTTCGCCTGTAGCATCAGTTCTGGGGTACTCACAGATAATATCTTTGCAGTTTTGGAAATGTCAGTGTTTTCTTTCCATAGCTGTCAATTATATGCATAGTCGAGCATCTTTTCGTGACAAAATATCTTGTTTAAAACGGGAACGTTTTTCATCCAAAAATGAAATACTGCCCCCAGAGTTTCAAGAGTTTAAAGACCATATATAATGCACTTAAATAGCGAATGGAGGACTCTTTTCCCAAGGTTCATTTTCATGCCAGCCAGGTAGGCTACTCCGGTTGTAAAGTGAATCAATGTGCTTAAAATTAGGAAAAGTCTAGAAATAAACATAGTAGAGCTCGCCTATACAAAGCTTATGGGATTCTCCTCTTTGAAATAGAGGCCACCAAAACAGTTTTCTCATGCATTTGCATAGCATAGCCTATTAAAATGTTGCGGAACATGGGCTTAAAGGAACACTTATTTCATTCTATGCATCAACCAGCTATGAGGAGCTGGCTCTCCCTGTGCAAGAGCTAATCCTCTTCTACTCAAACTGAATGCAGGGCTCTCATGAAGTGTTTGATCAGATTTTTAATGGCATTTGCATTGAGGGACAATAGAGCGCTGAGTTCCAGGCCATTAGCGACTGACTGTTACAGTTCTTCTCAATTGCTAAAACACTAAAACCCATTGGCTGAACAAGGTTCTCAGTTGCCTGGACTCATTTAGCTAATTATGCAGTCAGGAGAGAACAAGTATTACACAGCCGATTTTGCAGGTTTTCCTACTTACAAAGCATGTAGAGGTCTGTACTTTTTAGCATAGGTACACTTCAACTGTGAGAGACAGAATCTAAAACAAAAATCCAGAAAATTACATTGTATGATTTTTAAGTAATCAATTTGCATTTTATTGCATGACCTAAGTATTTGATACATCAGAAAAGCTGAACTTAATACTTGGTACAGAAACCTTTGTTTGCAATTACAGAGATCATACGTTTCCGGTAGTTCTTGACAAGGTATGCACACACTGCAGCAGGGATTTTGGCCCACTCCTCCATACAGACCATCTCCAGATCCTTCATGTTTCGGGCCTGTCGCTGGGCAATACAGACTTTCAGCTCCCTCCAAAGATTTTCTATAGGGTTCAGGTCTGGAGACTGGCTAGGCCACTCCAGGACCTTGAGATGCTTCTTACGGAGCTACTCCTTAGTTGCCCTGGCTGTGTGTTTCGGGTCGTTGTCATGCTGGAAGACCCAGCCACGACCCATCTTCAATGCTCTTACTGAGGGAAGGAGGTTGTTGGCCACGATCTTGCGATACATGGCCCCATCCATCCTCCCCTCAATACGGTGCAGTCGTCCTGTCCCCTTTGCAGAAAAGCATCCCCAAAGAATGATGTTTCCACCTCCATGCTTCATGGTTGGGATGGTGTTCTTAGGGTTGTACGCATCCATCTTCTTCCTCCAAACACGGCGAATGGAGTTTAGACCAAAAATCTCTATTTTCGTCTCATCAGACCACATTACCTTCTCCCATTCCTCCTCTGGATCATCCAGATGGTTATTGGCAAACTTCAGAGGGGGGTGCAGGATTTTAATCCATGATGGCGTAGTGTGTTACTAATGGTTTTCTTTGCTTGCCTATTGTCCTGTAGCCCATCCCAGCCTTGCAGGTCTACAATTTTATCCCTGATGTCCTTACATAGCTCTCTGGTCTTGGCCTTTGTGGAGAGGATGGAGTCTGTTTGATTGAGTGTGTGGACAGGTGTCTTTTATACAGGTAACGAGTTCAAACAGGTGCAGTTAAAACAGGTAATGAATGGAGAACAGGGGGGCTTCTTAAAGAAAAACCAACAGGTCTGTGAGAGCCGGAATTCTTACTGGTTGGTAGGTGATGAGATCCTTGTGATTTTCTGGATTTCCAGTCTCTCACAGTTGATGTGTAACTATGATAAAAATTACAGACCTCTACGTGCTTTGTAAGTAGGAAAACCTGCAAAATCGGCAGTGTATCAAATACTTGTTCTCCCACTGTAACACCCAGCACCTTCTAAGATTAATTGCCAATCTAAGAGATATTTTATTTGAGCAGCAGGTTCAAGAGCAGCAGGGTCAAGAGCTAAATGAGAATCCCATTCCCACCTATGTGATAGTGTGGGACAATGTCAGTTTCCACCGAGCTGCTCAGGTAAGGGAATGGTTCAACATCAATGGGCAGTTTATGAACTTCTACCTCCCTCCATACTCGCCTTTCCTGAATCCGATTGAGGAGTTTCTCTCCTCTTGGATAGACAACCCTACACCAAATCTGCTGCAAGCCATGGATTTAGCCTGTGGTGATATAGGTGAGGAATCATGTCAGGGCTGGATACGGCACACAAGAGGCTTCTTCCCCCGTTGCCTCAGGAGGGACAATATTGCTTGTGATGTCGATGAAGTGCTCTGGCCTGACCCATCCCAAAGACAAGAAGAAGCACATTGATCACATGTTTACTCTTTTGATTGTTGTCCCTTTTAGTATTGTATACTGTAGTACAGTGCATTGTAGGCTGTATACTGTACAATGGACAAATTTTATGGCCCTGAACATTAAGCTTTCCATTTATTAACAGTACAGTGACTGTGACTGCTCAATTGATTTTGACTGGTTGCAGGTTCATATCAACAAAGCACAATAATTACAGTATCACAGAGACAAATGACAGGTTTGTGAGATGCAGGGTACAGTACTGTAAAAATAGGGGTACAAGGAGGAGGAAGAACAAAACTAAATTGCAAAGAGCCAAGCAGAGTAGTAATTTCTGATACAATTAGAGCTACTATGATAGAACATGTTTTCGTTCATCAAAAGACAATAACGGAAAAATATGAGAGAGAGAGAGAGAGAGATAAAAAATAAAATAAAATAACAAAAAACAGACAGTCACCCAGAAACAAGAAGATAGTCTGAGAGAGATAAATTGATAGAGCAAGAGAAGGAAAGCGCGAGAAAGATAAATAAATATGGGAGGTGTGTTTGGTGGATACCCACCATACTCAGGCACCTGTCCTGTGCCTCTCTTCAGCAGCAGTCTCACCCACCTCTCCCCCTGCCTTGATCAGCTCGATGGCCCGGGCGTGAGTCATGTCTCGGGTACTATTCCCATTTATCTCAATGATTTGATCCCCCACCTGAGAGATAGAGGGGAGAGGCAGTGAGATAGATTGAGAGAGAGGGGAGAGTGGGGGAGAGATAGAAATAGAGAGAGGGAGAGTTAGAGAGGAGAGACAAAGCGATTAAAAAGAGAAAGTAAGGATGGGACAGGATGAGCATAGAGAGGTCATACTGTATGAAGTACTGCATCACTATTGAGAGGGAAAATAATGTGGCTGCATTGCAGACAGGACAAGAAGTGATGTCACTTACCCTCATTCTACCATTGCGGATGGCCGGCCCATCCTCGGCGAGCCGCAGCACAAACAGATCCAACTTGTACTCCCGCTCCCCACGGATACTGAAGCCAAAACCCTTCACACTCTTCTCCAGTTCTACCGTGAAGTAGTCAAAGTCCTGTGCACAACACACAACCAATAACCAACATTCATTAAAGCCAATACATAGCCAACCAATAACCTGTCTGTAGTCTGGGTTGTGTAGTTTAACTTGTCTGTAATATGGGATTCTGGGGTGTGTTGTCTTACCTGTGGTGTGTAGTAGGGGATACTCGGATCGGCAGTGGTCTGAAGTCTGGGGTGAATCCCTAAATGCAACTGTCCACTGAGTGTTGTCTGAACCTCTTAAAGGTTAGGGTGCATTATTTCTACTTTTTGATGAAAAGCGTGCAAAATTTCAACGTCCTGCTACTCATGCCAGGAATATAGTATATGCATGTGATTAGTATGTGTGGATAGAAAACACTCTGAAGTTTCTAAAACTGGTTAAATCATGTCTGTGACTATAACAGAACTTGTGTAGCAGGCAAATCCCCAAGGAAAAACTGTTCAGAAAAAAAAATCCCTCTGGCAGTTCCATGTCTTGTCTATGGCAAGGGAAATTAGATAGCGCCCAGTTTACAGTTCCTACAACTTCCACAGGATGTCACCAGTATTTGGAATTGAGTTGAAGTTAATCTTTGGTGAAATGAAGAAGAGGCACTACCTGGCAGAGGTTACACTGTGGATAGTTATGAAAGAGAGAAAATCGTCCATGACTTGCTGCTATTGAATACAGATCGCCCCGTCAACAATTTGATCGATTATTAACGTTTACAAATACCTAAAGTTGGATTACAAAAGTAGTTTGAAATATTTTGGCAACGTTTGAAATTTTTTGTAATGACGTTGCGTTTTGGAAAGCTGTTTTTTTCTGGATCAGGCGGGTTTATAAATGGACATTTTGGGTATACATGGATGGAATTAATCGAAAAAAAGGACCAATTGTGATGTTTATGGGACATATTGGAGTGCCAACAAAGAAGCTCGTCAAAGGTAATGCATGTTTTATATTTTATTTCAGCGTTTTGTGTAGCGCCGGCTACGCTAATTATTTTGTTTATACATCTCGTTCAGGTGGTTCGGGGGGGAAGCTATCAGATAATAGCTTCTCATGCTTTCGCCGAAAATAATTTAAAAAATCTGACATGGCTGGTTTCACAACAAGTGTAGCTTTAATTGAGTACCCTGCATGTGTGATTTAATGAAAGTTTGAGTTTTAACTCGTACTATTTGAATTTGGTGCTCTGCATTTCCCCAGGCTATTGGCCACAAGAGACGCTAGCGTCTCTAATTCCCTAAGAGGGAATTCTGGGATTTATAGTCTTAACGATGTGTAGTAGTCTTACCTGTGGTCTGAAGTCTGGGGGAACTGTGCCAGTGAAAGCTGTGCAGTTTTTGAGTGTTGTTTGTGCTATGGCATTCTGTGCTAATTCTGGGCTATGGTACGGTGTGTACTGTAGTAGGGAAGTCTGGGATATTCAGTCTTACCTGTGGTCGGAAGTCTGGGGGAAACTGTGCTAGAGGGAACTGTGCAGAAAGTGATGTCGAGTGCTGTCTGTAGTCGTTAACTATAGTCGGATAATAGTTAACCCCTTAACATTATAAATCAGTATAAATCAGTATAAATGACAGCATAACATATTTTGTAGATTTTTACTACATTACGTAAAAAAATATTTGTGCTGCCTTTTTGTCACTGGTTACCTATATTTTAGATGACAATTCAGGCTTTCTAGAATGTAATTTCTGTATTTAATTTGCATATATAATCAAAGGGAGAAAAGGTTAATTGTCCATACAATTTATTATTACTTGTAATCAATTTTTTTATTTTTTTTATGTTTACCCATTTTCTCCCCAATTTCATGGTATCCAATTGTTTAGTAGCTACTATCTTGTCTCATCGCTACAACTCCCGCACGGGCTCGGGAGTTGCTTCTTGACCAGTTGCATCATCGCCTGGTATGTCAACTGCCCGGCATCTGACCGTAAGGCGCTACAGAGGGTAGTGCGTATGGCCCAGTATATCACTGGGGCCAAGCTTCCTGCCTTCCAGGACCTATATAATAGGCATGTCAGAGGAAGCCCCATAAATTGTCATAGACTGTTTTCTCTGCTACCGCACGGCAAGCGGTACCGGAGCACCAAGTCTAGGACTAAAGACTACTTAACAGCTTCTACCCCCAATCCATAAGAACAATTAATCAAATGGCCACCGTACTATTTACATTGACCCCCCCTCCCAATTGTGTTGTACACTGCTGCTACTCACTGTTTATTATCTATGTATAGTCACTTCACCCCTACCTACATGTACAAGTTACCTCGACTAAACCATACATTGACTCGGTACCGGTACCCTCTGTATATAGCGTCATTATTGTTATTGTTTAATGTGTTACTTTTTATTATTTTTTACTTTAGGTTTTTACTTTAGTTTAAATGGTAAATATTTTCTTCACTCTTCTTGTCAGCCATAATGGGTTTTGCGGCCGGCGGGATGCACAAAAACTGCCGAAGCTCCTCTGCAATTCCACCAGCCGTTATCATCAGCAGCTCTATACTGAGAAACATCTCGGCTCCCGGGGTAGAAACCTTGAGCTATCCTGGGTCTTGGGTACAGCACATTACTAGGCTGTGTCCTACTGTTTTAAGCTGAGAAGGATTTTAAAAAACTGATTGGAACTCTGAAAGACAAACATCCAATTATTTCATGACCAGTGATATTACTGAGTCGTGGCAGTGAAATATTCAGTATGTTGCTGGCGCTACACGACTGTCTAGGAGTCTGTAATTCTGTTTTGTAGTCAATCTTGTATTTATACAAATTCAAGCTAGCCAAATGGTATTTTCAAATAGGGGGTTACCAACTGGCATAGTATGCTTGAATTAGAGATTATGGTTATATCTGAAGCGTGCTAAATAAGACTGTGCTGGATAGTGATGTGTCTCTGACTGGTTATAATGATTTAAGACCTGACAGAGTTGGCAGAGGTGGTGGTGTCACCATATTTCTGTATCTGTCAAAAACGTCTAACACATTGTGATCTCTACAGCGCCATTGGCTGGTCATCATTGACCTTGCATAGGCTTAAACACTGGTATTGTCACACCTGCTCTCAATCTTGCTCTCTGGCGCTCGAGGGCGACAGACTGCCTATCATTACGCACACCTGTCACCATTGTTGCACACATCTGTGCTTCAATGGACCCACCTGGACTCCATCACTATGTTGATTGCCCCTCCTATATCTGTTTATTTGGTTAGATCCCTGTGTCAGCATTAATTTCATAGTGTGTTCCTGTCCAGACACTGTCCTGTCCTGTTCCATGTCTATGGTTAATTAAATGTTCTCTCCCTGTACCTGCTTCTCCTCCTTAGCGTAGATCCTCACAGAATGCTGACGCCCCTAAAATAAACATTTGGGAGTTTTGGTTGGTGACGTCGGGTCTGGGTGTTATCGCAGAGGGAACCGGGGGTGCTTCAGCTAGCTCATCAGGCTTACAACCCTTAGCTGGCTTGAGAGGTCGTCTTGCCTCGGTGGGCTCGGCAGGCACCCACACCCACGTCATGCTTCAGCTGGTCATCAGGCTCCCACGCTTCAGCCGGTTCGTTAGGCTCCCACGCCTCATTAGGATCATCGGGATTTCACGCCCCAGCCGGATCGTTAGGCTCCCACGCCTGAGCCGGCTCACCAGACTCCAACGCCTCTGCCGGTTCGTCAGGCTTCTACGCCCCCAGACGGCTTGTCCAGCGCCCATGCCTCGGTGGGATGCTGGGTGGCACCCTTAGGGGGGTACTGTCATGCCTGCTCCCGCTCTCCCTCTCTGGCGCCAGACTGCCTATCATTAGGCACACCTGTCACCATTGTTACATGCACCTGCGCTTCATTGGACAAACCTGGACTCCATCACTATGTTGATTGCCCCTCCTATATTCTGTCCAGATGCTGCCTTGTCCTGTTCCATGACCGTGGTTAATTAAATGTTCACTCCCCAGTTGTTTTTTAGTGAAATTTCATGTTTCTTTACAAAATATGTAATTGTTGTATTGTATGTGTGTCCATAGTTTTGTTCAATGATGTGTTAGTGTATGTAATTTGTTTTGTCAGAAACTTTGTTCCCCCTGCTGCTGTTGGACCAGGTCTCTCTTGAAAAAGAGAGAGTAAAAGAGAGTAAAAACCTGTATAAATACAAAAAATACATCTGTCTCTAAGCAATTTGAATGTCTAGTCCTAATTGTGGGCTTGGTAATAATGCCCCATTTACGCTAGCAGGAATTTATCACCCTCTCTCTGCCTCAACATGTGCTCTTAGCCAATGGTCTGACTTGCTATCCAACTATGTTAAATCTGAATTAGGAATTTTGGGTGATCTTAATCTGGATTGGTTGACTACTATCTCTGACTGGAGTGCTTTTAGTTTGTATGCCCCCAGCTCATGAAACAGCCTTCAGGCCACCTTGAAATTAGACTCGCTGGTCTCCATTGGAAAGTTTAGATGGAGTTTAAGGGAGGTCATATGTGAGAGTTGTGTTTGTTTTGATTCATCTTGTAAAATGTGTTTATTGTATTGATATGATTTATTGTATGTTCATGTTTACAGGGCTCCCTTGCAAATGAAACCCAGGTCTCAATGGTGACCAAACCTTTATAAAAAAAAAAAAATAAAAAATAAAGACTGTAAAAACGGGACACAATACATCTTTGCTTTGCACTCAGCATTAAGGAGTTAGTTTCGGTGTAAGGCCCTGTAATTGGAAAAAACAGCAACAGTCTATGGAGCATCTAGAGACCCCACAATTCTCTCTCTCTCTCTTTCACACTGTCTCTCTCACTCTCTCACACTCTCTCTCTCTCTCTCTCTCTCTCTCTCTCACACACTTTCTCTCTCACTCTCTCACACTCTCTCTCTCTCTCTCTCTCTCACACACACACTCTCTCACAATCTCTCTCTCACACACACTCTCTCACACACACTCTCTCTCTCGCTCTCTAACTCACTATCACTCACCTTCCTCTGGTATGATGTGAAGGGTGACAGTGAGACCGGCATCTTTGATGAGCTTGACAATGTCAGCGTGGGGCATGCTGATGATGGACTGCCCATTGACAGCCAGGATCCGGTCACCAATCTTCAGGCTCCCGCAGCGGTCTGCCGGGCTGCTCTCGACGATACGACCGATCTTATGGGGCACAGCTAGTAGGGTGGTAGAAGCAATGGTTGAAATGTTAGAAAAAGGAAGAATATGAGGATTGTCAAGTGCTGGACAGAAGAAGAAAAAAAGTAGTAATGTTTTCAACTTTGTAATCTGCTCTCAAGTGTTTTTTGAGAAGTGCACACAATGTTTTATCCTTCTGGGAAACTGATGAAACGCTGTCATATGTGTGACTCAGCAAACCATTGTGGGAGCATACTACAGAGGAATCAAATCAAATGTTATTAGTCACTTGCTCTGAATACAACAGGTGTAGACCTTGAAATGCTTACTTACGAGCCCCTAACCAACAGTGCAGTTAAAAAAAATATGAAAAATAAAAATAAATAAAAGTAATAAGTAATTAAAGAGCAGCAGTAAAATAACAATAGCGAGACTATATACAGGGGGTACCGGTACAGAGTCAATGTGCGGGGGCACCGGTTAGATGAGGTAATATGTACTGTAGGTCGAGTTATTAAAGGGACTATGCATAGATGATGTCGTGTATAATCATTTCAAAATAAGACACTTGAAGGAACTTTGAATTCAATTATAGACTTTTAATACAAAAGTATAGCAAGCCGGAGTGCTCCGCGGAACACACACCTTTTTCCAAGCATTCGCTCTGATTTATACACATACAACATCTGAGTCCGTCTGTTTTTAGTGTTCAGCTATTCTATACATCTATGGCCTCCTCTGGTCTCCTCTGCTATACAATAGACAATGTATTTTACCAGAATGGTAAATGCACTCTATAAGTGTATCTCTCTCTTGTGTTATAGTATTTATGTTCCTCCATATATGTCTTCTCCCAAAATGATAACAACAGAGAGTAGCAGCAGTGTAAAAGGGGAGGGGGCAATGCAAATACCCTGGGTAGCCATTTGATTAGATCTTCAGGAGTCTTATGGCTTGGGGGTAAGAAGCTGTTCAGAAGCCTCTTGGACCTAGACTTGGTACTCCAGTAATGCTTGACGTACGGTAGCAGAGAGAACAGTCTATGACTAGGGTGGCCGGAGTCTATCATACCTTAAGGGAACATTTTGACATTTGCTGTATGATTAGTGAGAAAGTCCATATTGCAAATGTACGGTCACTTACTAGACGTCCGAGAACGTTTCTAAAATTCGCGGTCGGCGTCGGGCCGTGCGGCAGGGCCGGACCTACCAGTAAGTCATCAAACAAACTTTCTCAGACATTTGGTTTCCGTTTTATAAAATAATCAAATTTTGGTCATTTTTCCGCTGTCCCGGAAAATCCCACCAGAGGGCATAAGCAATCATATTGCAATTGTACATAACATCACGAATCACGACGGGGCCTTATCTCCAAAATGGAAAATATTTCGAAGCCGAAACTTGGTGAGCGTAGGTTTGGCATAATGGGCAGTTGGCCCCGAACAAGATGGCGTCTAGGCCTCAACGGTTTTTGAGTTATGTTCATTTCTCTGGGATTAAAGGTCCAAAATGAAAATATAAATAATTTTTTCACTTCACGTCAAAGTCAAGGAGCCTCCGGTGTCAATAAAAAAAGAACCAGCCATCATTTAAGAGAAATCGTACAATGACAAATTGGTGATGCTCAAAGATAGGTGTTTTTTTTTAAACAGTTACAGATCCAGTTGCAGGGTGTTCATCCAAATCTTTTTAAAGTGTGCTGCGGAACTCTGCCAGATTTCTGTGATTTTCTATGATTTTCTGAAATAACACACACTCACTAAACCCACCGTAAATAACTCAGTTCTTAACATAAAGACTTATAACTCAGGATTCTGTAAAGGCATACGCCAATCAGGATGTCAGTTTATTTATAGCTTCCTGTGCCAACCGGAATTGCTTTAAATGGTGTCATAGTGACTGTTTCCAAGGGTTAAAAAGGTCAGATCTTTTCAAAACTTCATATGTGTGATTAGGCAACCCCTATAAACTGGAAGTCAGTCATTTCTCCCAACAGATGTCAAAGAAAAGCTCTCTCTCACACACACACACACACACACACAGCAAGGATGGAGTGACAAAGTGCGGTGCTTAAAGACACAGAGAGCAGGCAATGGCATTATCATAATCCCTAGGCCGTGCCGAGTTCAACGAGATGTCCCACTTGACAGTAGCTCGCTCGGTCTAAGCGCATCGACCATTGGAAAAGTAGGCCAAAAATGAAGCCTGCCACACAACCTCATTTGCTTTTGGGTGACAGTGAGAGAACCGTTAGGGTGAGAAACACAATTCGACCTCAGGTACGTTCCTAAGGTCCCCCCGATCCGTGCAAGCCTAACCTTGACCGTGTGGCATTAACCCTTCACAGTTAAAATAAGGTGTTTACATCAAACAGTTTGCATTGACTTCTCTCCCCATAGGAATACATTGCCTGCACCCCAAATTCAACCTGAAGCCTATATGGGTTATGAATTCCGTATGAACCTGTCTTCGGTAACAGTCCATCAGGCCAGTATGAGGTCTACTTGTGTTGATTCTAAGCTTCCTGGACCAACCGGAAGTGGTTAAAATCACCCTAAAAGTGTATATCCATACCCTGCCTACAGTTTGATAGACATAGTGCATTCAACCCTGTGTAAATCAGTCAGTTCTTAACGTAAAGACTTAAAACTCAGGATTCTGTAAAAGCATACCCCAATGAGGATATGTGTTGACTTATAGCTTCCTGTGCCAACCAGAAGTGCCATAATTGGTGTCTCAGGGGCTGTTTCAAAGGGTTAAAAAAGTCAGATCTGTCCAAAATTTCATATGTGTGATTAGGCAACCCCCATGAACTGTAAATCAGTCATTTTTCCCATAATATTTCAAAGGAAAACTAAATCACACAGACACACAACTTGGAAGGAGGGACGTATTGGGGTGCGTAGAGACAGACAGTGCCTGCAATAGTTAGCTTTGTTCAAGCTAAAAAATAACGTCAGACCTAAGAGTTCCAAAACTTTAGAATCCTGTTCTAGACCTCAGGTCGATAGTGTGTGGTGAGTTACGTGGCTCTAGAAGGTTCTCGGACCGAGAAACAGCCTCGTACATTTGCAATGACTTCAATTCATTTTTGCATCACGAAAATGATGACATTTAGAAATGTCCCAGAGTCGCAAGACTAGGTGCATTGCGACCGTCTCGGCTCATAGAGACGGAACCCAACATTTCTGTCCGATAGCTCATTCAAGGACAAGTCATGAAAAAAAGTGGATTTTCAGCACCAATTAGGGTTTTGCTCGGACACCAAATGACCTATCGAGCCGAAACTTGGGATTTGGGGTTGCCTCAGCTAGGCCTACTCATGACATATGAACTGGACCCGCAGCTGGAACGTAACTACGTGTTTTCCATTTTTATTATGGTTTGAATAGAATGCGTTGTGAATTTTGGGCCATCTCTGTAGTATGTGATAGTTGGCTACTAAACGAGTTGGAAAAAGTGGGTTTGGTGTCAGTTTGTATCAGTTTGGTGTCAGAATGATATCTAATTGACTGATGGACGGTGACTTGCTGGTGACTCTTGTCCATTTGCAATATGTTTAAACAGTGAGGTACCATCACCAAAGTGACATTCTGAAATCAACCCAAACGAGTGATGGAGAGGTACCAGAATCACTGCCCAGCCATCCCGAGTTCATCGGGCCAGTCAATTTCGCATTCTTGCACAATTTTTATAGCATGACAAATTTGTGATGGTAAATGCCCATTGAACCATATTGCAAATGCACAGTGACTTTGCAAAAGTGAGAAAACATAAACAAATGGACATAATGAAATCAACACAACAAGCGATGGAAAGGAGCAGCTATCACTGCCAGGCCATTCTGTGTTCATCAGGTCAGTAAATTTTGCAATTCTGCATGATTTTTGAGCATGCCAAAATCGTGATGGCAAATGCCCATTGAAACATATTGCAAATGCACGTGAAAAAAACATCACCAAATGGACATGATGAAATCAACACAACGAGTGATGGAAAGGAACAACTATCATTGCCCGGCCATCCTGTGTTCATCAGGTCAGTAAATTTTGCAATTCTGCATGATTTTTGAGCATGCCAAAATCATGATGGTAAATGCCCACTGAAACATATTGCAAATGCACGTGCACTTGTAATATGATTCAACAGTGAAAAAACATCACAAAATGGACATGATGAAGTCAACACAACGAGCGATGGAAAGGAGCAACTATCACTGCCAGGCCATCCTGTGTTCATCAGGCCAGTCAATTTTGCAATTCTGCATGATTTTTGAGCATGACAAATTTGTGATGGTAAATGCCCATTGAAACATATTGCAAATGCACGTACATTTGCAATATGATTCTATAGTGAAAAAAACATCACCGAATGGATATGATGAAATCAACACAACGAGTGATGGAAAGGAACAACAATCACTGCCCGGCCATCCCGAGTTCATCAGGCCAGCCAATTTTACATTTCTGCAGGATTTTTGAGCATGTCAAATTTCTTATGACATTTGAACCCCACAAAACATATGCCTTATGCACAAGTGAAAAAATAAAAATAAATAATGATAATAAAATACGACTAAAGTATGTTGATACAGTTCTTATACGTGTGTAATTGACATAAAATCCGAAATGAATTTCGAAAAACGGTCCAGAAAGCACTTTTTTAAGGTAGTGTGAAGTTTTTATAAAATTTTGCTATTTTTGACTTTTGACTTTTGACTTCCTATGAAATCCTATTCCATATGGAGAAAACATGTGCCTTATGCACAAGTTAAAACAAATATGATAATAAAATATGACAAGAGTATGTTGATACAGTTCTTATACATGTGTAATTGACCCAAAAATCGAAAGAATTTTGAAAAACGGTCCAGAAAGCACTTTTTTTAAGGGTGTGTGAAGTTTTTTATAAAATATTGCTATTTTTGACTTTTGACTCTTGCCTTCCTATGAAATCATATTGCAAACGGACAAAACATATGCCTTATGCGCAAGTAATAATAAAAAAAAATGATGATAATAAAATTGGCCAAAGTATTTTCATACAGTTCTTACATAAACAAGGTCAAATAATTGTTTGGTTGCACAAGTATATTTTTTACAGAACTGTTCAAACATGCTGATAGGGACAGTATGGTCAATTTTCAGCAAGTTGCAGCAATTGAACAACAGAATTAACCACGTTTCCATAACAAGGTCTAAAATTATGTTTGATGCACTCTGGATATTTTTACAGAACTGTTCAAACTAGATGAAGTCGCAGCAATAGAACTACAGAAATAACTTTTCCGTAAACAATGTCTAAATCATGTTTGGTTGCACTCTGGAAGTACATATTTTACGGTACTGTTCAAACTATAGATTGATAGGAAAACTATGGACAATTTTCAGCAAGTTGCAGCAATTGAACTAGAGAAATAACCACTTTTCCATAAACAAGGTCTAAAATCATGTTTGGGTGCACTCTGGATATGTTTTAAACATCTGTTCAAACAAGCTGATAGGGACAGTATGGTCAATTTTCAGCAAGCTGCAGCAATTGAACTACAGAAATAACCACTTTTCATAAACAAGGTCTAAATCATTGTTTGGTTGCACTCTGTAAGTATATTTTTTACAGAACTGTTCAAACAAGCTGATAGGGACGTTTTGTCAATTTTCAGCAAATTGCAGCAATTGACCTACAGAAATAACCACTTTTCCATAAACAAGGTCTAAAATCATGTTTGGGTGCACTCTGGATACAATGTTTTAAACATAACTGTTCAAACTAGATGATTAGGGACACTGTGGACAATTTTCAGCAAGCTGCAGCAATTGAACTACAGAAATAACCACTTTTCCATAAACAAGGTCTAAATCATGTTTGATTGCACTCTGAAAGTACATTTTTTACAGAACTGTTCAAACTGGATGGTAGGAACACTGTGGACAATTTTCAGCAAGTTGCAGCAATTGACCTACAGAAATAACCACTTCTCCATAAACAAGGACTAATATCATGTTTGGTTGCAATCTGGATACAATGTTTTAAACATAACTGTTCAAAACTAGATGATAGGGACAGTATGGTCAATTTTCAGCAAGTTGCAGCAATTGACCTACAGAAATAACCACCTACATAAACAAGGTCTAAAATCATGTTTGGTTGCAATCTGGATACAATGTTTTAATCACGACTGTTCAAAACTAGATGATAGGGACAGTATGGTTAATTTTCAGCAAGTTGCAGCAATTGAACAACAGAATTAACCACGTTTCCATAACAAGGTCTAAAATTATGTTTGATGCACTCTGGATACAGTGTTTTAAACATAACTGTTCAAAACTAGATGATAGGGACAGTATGGTTAATTTTCAGCAAGTTGCAGCAATTGAACTACAGAAATAAGCACTTTTCATAAACAAGGTCTAAAACTTTGTTTGGTTGCACTCTGTAAGTATATTTTTTACAGAACTGTTCAAACTAGATGAAGTTGCAGCAATAGAACTACAGAAATAACTTTTCCATAAACAAGGTCTAAATCATGTTTGGTTGCACTCTGGAAGTACATATTTTACAGAACTTTTCAAACTAGATGATTAGTGACACTGTGGACAATTTTCAGCAAGTTGCAGCAATTGAACTACAGAAATAACCACTTTTCCATAAACAAGGTCTAAATCATGTTTGATTGCACTCTGAAAGTACATTTTTTACAGAACTGTTCAAACTGGATGGTAGGAACACTGTGGACAATTTTCAGCAAGTTGCAGCAATTGAACTACAGAAATAACCACGTTTCCATAAACAAGATCTAAATCATGTTTGGTTGCACTCTGGAAGTACATATTTTACAGAACTGTTCAAACTATAGATTGATAGGAAAACTATGGACAATTTTCAGCAAGTTGCAGCAATTGAACTACAGAAATAACCACTTCTCCATAAACAAGGTCTAAAATCATGTTTGGTTGCAATCTGGATACAATGTTTTAAACATAACTGTTCAAATCTAGATGATAGGGACAGTATGGTTAATTTTCAGCAAGTTGCAGCAATTGAACAACAGAATTAACCACGTTTCCATAACAAAGTCTAAAATTGCGTTTGATGCACTCTGGATACAGTGTTTTAAACATAACTGTTCAAAACTAGATGATAGGGACAGTATGGTCAATTTTCAGCAAATTGCAGCAATTGAACTACAGAAATAACCACTTTTCATAAACAAGGTCTAAATCATTGTTTGGTTGCACTCTGTAAGTATATTTTTTACAGAACTGTTCAAACTAGATGAAGTTGCAACAATTGAACTACATAAATAACTTTTCCATAAACAAGGTCTAAAATCATGTTTGGGTGCACTCTGGATACAATGTTTTAAACATAACTGTTCAAACTAGATGATTAGGGACACTGTGGACAATTTTCAGCAAGTTGCAGCAATTGAACTACAGAAATAACCACTTTTCCAAAAACAAGGTCTAAATCATGTTTGATTGCACTCTGAAAGTACATATTTTACAGAACTGTTCAAACTAGATGATTAGTGACACTGTGGACAATTTTCAGCAAGTTGCAGCAATTGAACTACAGAAATAACCACTTTTCCATAAACAAGGTCTAAATCATGTTTGATTGCACTCTGAAAGTACATTTTTTACAGAACTGTTCAAACTGGATGGTAGGAACACTGTGGACAATTTTCAGCAAGTTGCAGCAATTGAACTACAGAAATAACCACGTTTCCATAAACAAGATCTAAATCATGTTTGGTTGCACTCTGAAGTACATATTTTACAGAACTGTTCAAACTATAGATTGATAGGAAAACTATGGACAATTTTCAGCAAGTTGCAGCAATTGAACTACAGAAATAACCACTTCTCCATAAACAAGGTCTAAAATCATGTTTGGTTGCAATCTGGATACGTTTTAAACATAACTGTTCAAATCTAGATGATAGGGACAGTATGGTTAATTTTCAGCAAGTTGCAGCAATTGAACAACAGAATTAACCACGTTTCCATAACAAAGTCTAAAATTGCGTTTGATGCACTCTGTATACAGTGTTTTAAACATAACTGTTCAAAACTAGATGATAGGGACAGTATGGTCAATTTTCAGCAAGTTGCAGCAATTGAACTACAGAAATAACCACTTTTCATAAACAAGGTCTAAATCATTGTTTGGTTGCACTCTGTAAGTATATTTTTTACAGAACTGTTCAAACTAGATGAAGTTGCAGCAATTGAACTACAGAAATAACCACTTTTCCATAAACAAGGTCTAAATCATGTTTGATTGCACTCTGAAAGTACATTTTTTACAGAACTGTTCAAACTGGATGGTAGGAAAACTATGGACAATTTTCAGCAAGTTGCAGCAATTGACCTACAGAAATAACCACTTCTCCATAAACAAGGTCTAAAATCATGTTTGGTTGCAATCTGGATACAATGTTTTAAACATAACTGTTCAAAACTAGATGATAGGGACAGTATGGTCAATTTTCAGCAAGTTGCAGCAATTGACCTACAGAAATAACCACCTACATAAACAAGGTCTAAAATCATGTTTGGTTGCAATCTGGATACAATGTTTTAAACGAACTGTTCAAAACTAGATGATAGGGACAGTATGGTTAATTTTCAGCAAGTTGCAGCAATTGAACAACAGAATAACCACGTTTCCATAACAAGGTCTAAAACTATGTTTGATGCACTCTGGATACAGTGTTTTAAACATAACTGTTCAAAACTAGATGATAGGGACAGTATGGTAAATTTTCAGCAAGTTGCAGCAATTGAACTACAGAAATAACCACTTTTCATAAACAAGGTCTAAAACTTTGTTTGGTTGCACTCTGTAAGTATATTTTTTACAGAACTGTTCAAACTAGATGAAGTTGCAGCAATAGAACTACAGAAATAACTTTTCCATAAACAAGGTCTAAATCATGTTTGGTTGCACTCTGGAAGTACATATTTTACAGAACTGTTCAAACTAGATGATTAGTGACACTGTGGACAATTTTCAGCAAGTTGCAGCAATTGAACTACAGAAATAACCACTTTTCCATAAACAAGGTCTAAATCATGTTTGATTGCACTCTGAAAGTACATTTTTTACAGAACTGTTCAAACTGGATGGTAGGAACACTGTGGACAATTTTCAGCAAGTTGCAGCAATTGAACTACAGAAATAACCACGTTTCCATAAACAAGATCTAAATCATGTTTGGTTGCACTCTGGAAGTACATATTTTACAGAACTGTTCAAACTATAGATTGATAGGAAAACTATGGACAATTTTCAGCAAGTTGCAGCAATTGAACTACAGAAATAACCACTTCTCCATAAACAAGGTCTAAAATCATGTTTGGTTGCAATCTGGATACAATGTTTTAAACATAACTGTTCAAATCTAGATGATTAGGGACACTGTGGACAATTTTCAGCAAGTTGCAGCAATTGAACTACAGAAATAACCACTTTTCCAAAAACAAGGTCTAAATCATGTTTGATTGCACTCTGAAAGTACATATTTTACAGAACTGTTCAAACTAGATGATTAGTGACACTGTGGACAATTTTCAGCAAGTTGCAGCAATTGAACTACAGAAATAACCACTTTTCCATAAACAAGGTCTAAATCATGTTTGATTGCACTCTGAAAGTACATTTTTTACAGAACTGTTCAAACTGGATGGTGGGAACACTAGGACAATTTTCAGCAAGTTGCAGCAATTGAACTACAGAAATAACCACGTTTCCATAAACAAGATCTAAATCATGTTTGGTTGCACTCTGGAAGTACATATTTTACAGAACTGTTCAAACTATAGATTGATAGGAAAACTATGGACAATTTTCAGCAAGTTGCAGCAATTGAACTACAGAAATAACCACTTCTCCATAAACAAGGTCTAAAATCATGTTTGGTTGCAATCTGGATACGTTTTAAACATAACTGTTCAAATCTAGATGATAGGGACAGTATGGTTAATTTTCAGCAAGTTGCAGCAATTGAACAACAGAATTAACCACGTTTCCATAACAAAGTCTAAAATTGCGTTTGATGCACTCTGTATACAGTGTTTTAAACACAACTGTTCAAAACTAGATGATAGGGACAGTATGGTCAATTTTCAGCAAGTTGCAGCAATTGAACTACAGAAATAACCACTTTTCATAAACAAGGTCTAAATCATTGTTTGGTTGCACTCTGTAAGTATATTTTTTACAGAACTGTTCAAACTAGATGAAGTTGCAACAATTGAACTACAGAAATAACTTTTCCATAAACAAGGTCTAAAATCATGTTTGGGTGCACTCTGGATACAATGTTTTAAACATAACTGTTCAAACTAGATGATTAGGGACACTGTGGACAATTTTCAGCAAGTTGCAGCAATTGAACTACAGAAATAACCACTTTTCCATAAACAAGGTCTAAATCATGTTTGATTGCACTCTGGAAGTACATATTTTACAGAACTGTTCAAACTATAGATTGATAGGAAAACTATGGACAATTTTCAACAAGTTGCAGCAAATGAACTAGAGAAATAACCACTTTTCCATAAACAAGGTCTAAAATCATGTTTGGGTGCACGCTGGATACGTTTTAAACATCTGTTCAAACTAGCTGATAGGGACAGTATGGTCAATTTTCAGCAAGTTGCAGCAATTGAACTACAGAAATAACCACTTCTCCATAAACAAGGTCTAAAATCATGTTTGGTTGCAATCTGGATACAATGTTTTAAACATAACTGTTCAAATCTAGATGATAGGGACAGTATGGTTAATTTTCAGCAAGTTGCAGCAATTGAACAACAGAAATAACCACTTCTCCATAAACAAGGTCTAAATCATGTTTGGTTGCACTCTGGAAGTACATATTTTACAGAACTGTTCAAACTATAGATTGATAGGAAAACTATGGACAATTTTCAACAAGTTGCAGCAATTGAACTAGAGAAATAACCACTTTTCCATAAACAAGGTCTAAAATCATGTTTGGGTGCACGCTGGATACGTTTTAAACATCTGTTCAAACTAGCTGATAGGGACAGTATGGTCAATTTTCAGCAAGTTGCAGCAATTGAACTACAGAAATAACCACTTCTCCATAAACAAGGTCTAAAATCATGTTTGGTTGCAATCTGGATACAATGTTTTAAACATAACTGTTCAAATCTAGATGATAGGGACAGTATGGTTAATTTTCAGCAAGTTGCAGCAATTGAACAACAGAATTAACCATGTTTCCATAACAAAGTCTAAAATTGTGTTTGATGCACTCTGGATACAATGTTTTAAACATAACTGTTCAAACTAGATGATTAGGGACACTGTGGACAATTTTCAGCAAGTTGCAGCAATTGAACTACAGAAATAACCACTTTTCATAAACAAGGTCTAAATCATTGTTTGGTTGCACTCTGTAAGTATATTTTTTACAGAACTGTTCAAACTACATGAAGTTGCAGCAATTGAACTTACAGAATTAACCACGTTTCCATAAACAAGGTCTAAAATCATGTTTGGGTGCACTCTGGATACAATGTTTTAAACATAACTGTTCAAACTAGATGATTAGGGACACTGTGGACAATTTTCAGCAAGTTGCAGCAATTGAACTACAGAAATAACCACTTTTCCATAAACAATGTCTAAATCATGTTTGATTGCACTCTGAAAGTACATTTTTTACAGAACTGTTCAAACTGGATGGTAGGAACACTGTGGACAATTTTCAGCAAGTTGAAGCATTTGAACTACAGAAATAACCACTTTTCCATAAACAAGGACTAAAATTATGTTTGATGCACTCTGGATATTTTTTACAGAACTGTTCAAACTAGATGAAGTTGCAGCAATAGAACTACAGAAATAACTTTTCCATAAACAAGGTCTAAATCATGTTTGGTTGCACTCTGGAAGTACATATTTTACAGAACTGTTCAAACTATAGATTGATAGGAAAACTATGGACAATTTTCAGCAAGTTGCAGCAATTGAACTAGAGAAATAACCACTTTTCCATAAACAAGGTCTAAAATCATGTTTGGTTGCAATCTGGATACAGTGTTTTAAACATAACTGTTCAAAACTAGATGATAGGGACAGTATGGTCAATTTTCAGCAAGCTGCAGCAATTGATCTACAGAAATAACCACTTCTCCATAAACAAGGTCTAAAATCATGTTTGGTTGCAATCTGGATACAATGTTTTAAACATAACTGTTCAAAACTAGATGATAGGGACAGTATGGTCAATTTTCAGCAAGTTGCAGCAATTGACCTACAGAAATAACCACTTCTCCATAAACAAGGTCTAAAATCATGTTTGGTTGCAATCTGGATACAATGTTTTAAACATAACTGTTCAAAACTAGATGATAGGGACAGTATGGTTAATTTTCAGCAAGTTGCAGCAATTGAACAACAGAATTAACCACGTTTCCATAACAAGGTCTAAAATTATGTTTGATGCACTCTGGATACAGTGTTTTAAACATAACTGTTCAAAACTAGATGATAGGGACAGTATGGTTAATTTTCAGCAAGTTGCAGCAATTGAACAACAGAAATAACCACGTTTCCATAACAAGGTCTAAAATTATGTTTGATGCACTCTGTAAGTATATTTTTTACAGAACTGTTCAAACTAGATGAAGTTGCAGCATTAGAACTACAGAAATAACTTTTCCATAAACAAGATCTAAATCATGTTTGGTTGCATTCTGGAAGTACATATTTTACAGAAGTGTTCAAACTATAGATTGATTGGAAAACTATGGACAATTTTCAGCAAGTTGCAGCAATTGAACAACAGAATTAACCACGTTTCCATAACAAGGTCTAAAATCATGTTTGGGTGCACTCTGGATACAATGTTTTAAACATAACTGTTCAAACTAGATGATTAGGGACACTGTGGGCAATTTTCAGCAAGCTGCAGCAATTGAACTACAGAAATAACCACTTTTCCATAAACAAGGTCTAAATCATGTTTGATTGCACTCTGAAAGTACATTTTTTACAGAACTGTTCAAACTGGATGGTAGGAACACTGGACAATTTTCAGCAAGTTGCAGCAATTTGAACTACAGAAATAACCACGTTTCCATAAACAAGGTCTAAATCATGTTTGGTTGCACTCTGGAAGTACATATTTTACAGAACTGTTCAAACTATAGATTGATAGGAAAACTATGGACAATTTTCAACAAGTTGCAGCAATTGAACTAGAGAAATAACCACTTTTCCATAAACAAGGTCTAAAATCATGTTTGGGTGCACGCTGGATACGTTTTAAACATCTGTTCAAACTAGCTGATAGGGACAGTATGGTCAATTTTCAGCAAGTTGCAGCAATTGAACTACAGAAATAACCACTTCTCCATAAACAAGGTCTAAAATCATGTTTGGTTGCAATCTGGATACAATGTTTTAAACATAACTGTTCAAATCTAGATGATAGGGACAGTATGGTTAATTTTCAGCAAGTTGCAGCAATTGAACAACAGAATTAACCACGTTTCCATAACAAAGTCTAAAATTGTGTTTGATGCACTCTGGATACAATGTTTTAAACATAACTGTTCAAACTAGATGATTAGGGACACTGTGGACAATTTTCAGCAAGTTGCAGCAATTGAACTACAGAAATAACCACTTTTCATAAACAAGGTCTAAATCATTGTTTGGTTGCACTCTGTAAGTATATTCTTTACAGAACTGTTCAAACTACATGAAGTTGCAGCAATTGAACTTACAGAATTAACCACGTTTCCATAAACAAGGTCTAAAATCATGTTTGGGTGCACTCTGGATACAATGTTTTAAACATAACTGTTCAAACTAGATGATTAGGGACACTGTGGACAATTTTCAGCAAGTTGCAGCAATTGAACTACAGAAATAACCACTTTTCCATAAACAATGTCTAAATCATGTTTGATTGCACTCTGAAAGTACATTTTTTACAGAACTGTTCAAACTGGATGGTAGGAACACTGTGGACAATTTTCAGCAAGTTGAAGCATTTGAACTACAGAAATAACCACTTTTCCATAAACAAGGACTAAAATTATGTTTGATGCACTCTGGATATTTTTTACAGAACTGTTCAAACTAGATGAAGTTGCAGCAATAGAACTACAGAAATAACTTTTCCATAAACAAGGTCTAAATCATGTTTGGTTGCACTCTGGAAGTACATATTTTACAGAACTGTTCAAACTATAGATTGATAGGAAAACTATGGACAATTTTCAGCAAGTTGCAGCAATTGAACTAGAGAAATAATCACTTTTCCATAAACAAGGTCTAAAATCATGTTTGGTTGCAATCTGGATACAATGTTTTAAACATAACTGTTCAAAACTAGATGATAGGGACAGTATGGTCAATTTTCAGCAAGCTGCAGCAATTGATCTACAGAAATAACCACTTCTCCATAAACAAGGTCTAAAATCATGTTTGGTTGCAATCTGGATACAATGTTTTAAACATAACTGTTCAAAACTAGATGATAGGGACAGTATGGTCAATTTTCAGCAAGTTGCAGCAATTGACCTACAGAAATAACCACTTCTCCATAAACAAGGTCTAAAATCATGTTTGGTTGCAATCTGGATACAATGTTTTAAACATAACTGTTCAAAACTAGATGATAGGGACAGTATGGTTAATTTTCAGCAAGTTGCAGCAATTGAACAACAGAATTAACCACGTTTCCATAACAAGGTCTAAAATTATGTTTGATGCACTCTGGATACAGTGTTTTAAACATAACTGTTCAAAACTAGATGATAGGGACAGTATGGTTAATTTTCAGCAAGTTGCAGCAATTGAACTACAGAAATAAGCACTTTTCATAAACAAGGTCTAAAACATTGTTTGGTTGCACTCTGTAAGTATATTTTTTACAGAACTGTTCAAACTAGATGAAGTTGCAGCAATAGAACTACAGAAATAACTTTTCCATAAACAAGGTCTAAATCATGTTTGGGTGCACTCTGGATACAATGTTTTAAACATAACTGTTCAAACTAGATGATTAGGGACACTGTGGACAATTTTCAGCAAGTTGCAGCAATTGAACTACAGAAATAACCACTTTTCCATAAACAAGGTCTAAATCATGTTTGATTGCACTCTGAAAGTACATTTTTTACAGAACTGTTCAAACTGGATGGTAGGAACACTGGACAATTTTCAGCAAGTTGCAGCAATTTGAACTACAGAAATAACCACGTTTCCATAAACAAGGTCTAAATCATGTTTGGTTGCACTCTGGAAGTACATATTTTACAGAACTGTTCAAACTATAGATTGATAGGAAAACTATGGACAATTTTCAACAAGTTGCAGCAATTGAACTAGAGAAATAACCACTTTTCCATAAACAAGGTCTAAAATCATGTTTGGGTGCACGCTGGATACGTTTTAAACATCTGTTCAAACTAGCTGATAGGGACAGTATGGTCAATTTTCAGCAAGTTGCAGCAATTGAACTACAGAAATAACCACTTCTCCATAAACAAGGTCTAAAATCATGTTTGGTTGCAATCTGGATACAATGTTTTAAACATAACTGTTCAAATCTAGATGATAGGGACAGTATGGTTAATTTTCAGCAAGTTGCAGCAATTGAACAACAGAAATAACCACTTCTCCATAAACAAGGTCTAAATCATGTTTGGTTGCACTCTGGAAGTACATATTTTACAGAACTGTTCAAACTATAGATTGATAGGAAAACTATGGACAATTTTCAACAAGTTGCAGCAATTGAACTAGAGAAATAACCACTTTTCCATAAACAAGGTCTAAATCATGTTTGGTTGCACTCTGGAAGTACATATTTTACAGAACTGTTCAAACTATAGATTGATAGGAAAACTATGGACAATTTTCAACAAGTTGCAGCAATTGAACTAGAGAAATAACCACTTTTCCATAAACAAGGTCTAAAATCATGTTTGGGTGCACGCTGGATACGTTTTAAACATCTGTTCAAACTAGCTGATAGGGACAGTATGGTCAATTTTCAGCAAGTTGCAGCAATTGAACTACAGAAATAACCACTTCTCCATAAACAAGGTCTAAAATCATGTTTGGTTGCAATCTGGATACAATGTTTTAAACATAACTGTTCAAATCTAGATGATAGGGACAGTATGGTTAATTTTCAGCAAGTTGCAGCAATTGAACAACAGAATTAACCACGTTTCCATAACAAAGTCTAAAATTGTGTTTGATGCACTCTGGATACAATGTTTTAAACATAACTGTTCAAACTAGATGATTAGGGACACTGTGGACAATTTTCAGCAAGTTGCAGCAATTGAACTACAGAAATAACCACTTTTCATAAACAAGGTCTAAATCATTGTTTGGTTGCACTCTGTAAGTATATTTTTTACAGAACTGTTCAAACTACATGAAGTTGCAGCAATTGAACTTACAGAATTAACCACGTTTCCATAAACAAGGTCTAAAATCATGTTTGGGTGCACTCTGGATACAATGTTTTAAACATAACTGTTCAAACTAGATGATTAGGGACACTGTGGACAATTTTCAGCAAGTTGCAGCAATTGAACTACAGAAATAACCACTTTTCCATAAACAAGGTCTAAATCATGTTTGATTGCACTCTGAAAGTACATTTTTTACAGAACTGTTCAAACTGGATGGTAGGAACACTGGACAATTTTCAGCAAGTTGCAGCAATTTGAACTACAGAAATAACCACGTTTCCATAAACAAGGTCTAAATCATGTTTGGTTGCACTCTGGAAGTACATATTTTACAGAACTGTTCAAACTATAGATTGATAGGAAAACTATGGACACTTTTCAACAAGTTGCAGCAATTGAACTAGAGAAATAACCACTTTTCCATAAACAAGGTCTAAAATCATGTTTGGGTGCACGCTGGATACGTTTTAAACATCTGTTCAAACTAGCTGATAGGGACAGTATGGTCAATTTTCAGCAAGTTGCAGCAATTGAACTACAGAAATAACCACTTCTCCATAAACAAGGTCTAAAATCATGTTTGGTTGCAATCTGGATACAATGTTTTAAACATAACTGTTCAAATCTAGATGATAGGGACAGTATGGTTAATTTTCAGCAAGTTGCAGCAATTGAACAACAGAAATAACCACTTCTCCATAAACAAGGTCTAAATCATGTTTGGTTGCACTCTGGAAGTACATATTTTACAGAACTGTTCAAACTATAGATTGATAGGAAAACTATGGACAATTTTCAACAAGTTGCAGCAATTGAACTAGAGAAATAACCACTTTTCCATAAACAAGGTCTAAATCATGTTTGGTTGCACTCTGGAAGTACATATTTTACAGAACTGTTCAAACTATAGATTGATAGGAAAACTATGGACAATTTTCAACAAGTTGCAGCAATTGAACTAGAGAAATAACCACTTTTCCATAAACAAGGTCTAAAATCATGTTTGGTTGCACGCTGGATACGTTTTAAACATCTGTTCAAACTAGCTGATAGGGACAGTATGGTCAATTTTCAGCAAGTTGCAGCAATTGAACTACAGAAATAACCACTTCTCCATAAACAAGGTCAAAAATCATGTTTGGTTGCAATCTGGATACAATGTTTTAAACATAACTGTTCAAATCTAGATGATAGGGACAGTATGGTTAATTTTCAGCAAGTTGCAGCAATTGAACAACAGAATTAACCATGTTTCCATAACAAAGTCTAAAATTGTGTTTGATGCACTCTGGATACAATGTTTTAAACATAACTGTTCAAACTAGATGATTAGGGACACTGTGGACAATTTTCAGCAAGTTGCAGCAATTGAACTACAGAAATAACCACTTTTCATAAACAAGGTCTAAATCATTGTTTGGTTGCACTCTGTAAGTATATTTTTTACAGAACTGTTCAAACTACATGAAGTTGCAGCAATTGAACTTACAGAATTAACCACGTTTCCATAAACAAGGTCTAAAATCATGTTTGGGTGCACTCTGGATACAATGTTTTAAACATAACTGTTCAAACTAGATGATTAGGGACACTGTGGACAATTTTCAGCAAGTTGCAGCAATTGAACTACAGAAATAACCACTTTTCCATAAACAATGTCTAAATCATGTTTGATTGCACTCTGAAAGTACATTTTTTACAGAACTGTTCAAACTGGATGGTAGGAACACTGTGGACAATTTTCAGCAAGTTGAAGCATTTGAACTACAGAAATAACCACTTTTCCATAAACAAGGACTAAAATTATGTTTGATGCACTCTGGATATTTTTTACAGAACTGTTCAAACTAGATGAAGTTGCAGCAATAGAACTACAGAAATAACTTTTCCATAAACAAGGTCTAAATCATGTTTGGTTGCACTCTGGAAGTACATATTTTACAGAACTGTTCAAACTATAGATTGATAGGAAAACTATGGACAATTTTCAGCAAGTTGCAGCAATTGAACTAGAGAAATAACCACTTTTCCATAAACAAGGTCTAAAATCATGTTTGGTTGCAATCTGGATACAGTGTTTTAAACATATCTGTTCAAACTAGCTGATAGGGAAAGTATGGTCAATTTTCAGGAAGTTGCAGCAATTGACCTACAGAAATAACTTTTCCATAAACAAGGTCTAAAATCATGTTTGGTTGCAATCTGGATACAATGTTTTAAACATAACTGTTCAAAACTAGATGATAGGGACAGTATGGTCAATTTTCAGCAAGTTGCAGCAATTGACCTACAGAAATAACCACTTCTCCATAAACAAGGTCTAAAATCATGTTTGGTTGCAATCTGGATACAATGTTTTAAACATAACTGTTCAAAACTAGATGATAGGGACAGTATGGTTAATTTTCAGCAAGTTGCAGCAATTGAACAACAGAATTAACCACGTTTCCATAACAAGGTCTAAAATTATGTTTGATGCACTCTGGATACAGTGTTTTAAACATAACTGTTCAAAACTAGATGATAGGGACAGTATGGTTAATTTTCAGCAAGTTGCAGCAATTGAACAACAGAAATAACCACGTTTCCATAACAAGGTCTAAAATTATGTTTGATGCACTCTGTAAGTATATTTTTTACAGAACTGTTCAAACTAGATGAAGTTGCAGCATTAGAACTACAGAAATACCTTTTCCATAAACAAGATCTAAATCATGTTTGGTTGCATTCTGGAAGTACATATTTTACAGAAGTGTTCAAACTATAGATTGATTGGAAAACTATGGACAATTTTCAGCAAGTTGCAGCAATTGAACTAGAGAAATAACCACTTTTCCATAAACAAGGTCTATAATCATGTTTGGGTGCACTCTGGAAGTACATATTTTACTGAACTGTTCAAACTATAGATTGATAGGAAAACTATGGAGAATTTTCAGCAAGTTGCAGCAATTGAACTAGAGAAATAACCACTTTTCCATAAACAAGGTCTATAATCATGTGCACTCTGGATACGTTTTAAACATCTGTTCAAACTAGCTGATAGGGACAGTATGGACAATTTTCAGCAAGTTGCAGCAATTGAACTACAGAAATAACCACTTTTCCATAAACAAGGTCTATAATCATGTTTGGGTGCACTCTGGATACGTTTTAAACATCTGTTCAAACTAGCTGATAGGGACAGTATGGTCAATTGTCAGCAAGTTGCAGCAATTGAACAACAGAAATAACCACGTTTCCATAACAAGGTCTAAAATTATGTTTGATGCACTCTGGATATTTTTTACATAACTGTTCAAACTAGATGAAGTTGCAGCAATAGAACTACAGAAATAACTTTTCCATAAACAAAGGTCTATATCATGTTTGGTTGCACTCTGGAAGTACATATTTTACAGAACTGTTCAAACTATAGATTGATAGGAAAACTATGGACAATTTTCAGCAAGTTGCAGCAATTGAACTAGAGAAATAACCACTTTTCGATAAACAAGGTCTATAATCATGTTTGGGTGCACTCTGGGTACGTTGTAAACATCTGTTCAAACTAGCTGATAGGGACAGTATGGTCAATTTTCAGCAAGTTGCAGCAATTGACCTACAGAAATAACCACACCACAGGAATTTAACAACTGCATAGGGCTATGTTTTGGATGACTGGCTGCAAATGTTTATTGAATTGTTTTATTTCTGCCTTTTCTATTCCAGACATTCTGAAATTCACTAAAGCATCCCATGTATGTGACTTCAGTCTTTCACTTTTCAATTAATGTCTAAAATCATGTTTGGTTGCAATCTGGATACAATGTTTTAAACATAACTGTTCAAAACTAGATGATAGGGACAGTATGGTTAATTTTCAGCAAGTTGCAGCAATTGAACAACAGAATTAAACCACGTTTCCATAACTAGGTCTAAAATTATGTTTGATGCACTCTTGATACAGTGTTTTAAACATAACTGTTCAAAACTAGATGATAGGGACAGTATGGTCAATTTTCAGCAAGTTGCAGCAATTGACCTACAGAAATAACCACTTCTCCATAAACAAGGTCTAAAATCATGTTTGGTTGCAATCTGGATACAATGTTTTAAACATAACTGTTCAAAACTAGATGATAGGGACAGTATGGTTAATTTTCAGCAAGTTGCAGCAATTGAACTACAGAAATAACCACTTTTCATAAACAAGGTCTAAATCATTGTTTGGTTGCACTCTGTAAGTATATTTTTTACAGAACTTTTCAAACAAGCTGATAGGGACATTTTGTCAATTTTCAGCAAGTTGCAGCAATTGACCTACAGAAATAACCACTTTTCCATAAAGAAGGTCTAAAATCATGTTTGGGTGCACGCTGGATACGTTTTAAACATCTGTTCAAACTAGCTGATAGGGACAGTATGGTCAATTTTAAGCAAGTTGCAGCAATTGACCTACAGAAATAACCACTTTTCATGAACAAGGTCTAAATCATTGTTTGGTTGCATTCTGTAAGTATATTTTTTACAGAACTGTTCAAACTAGATGAAGTTGCAGCAATTGAACTACAGAAATAACTTTTCCATAAACAAGGTCTAAATCATGTTTGATTGCACTCTGAAAGTACATTTTTTACAGAACTGTTCAAACTGGATGGTAGGAACGCTGTGGACAATTTTCAGCAAGTTGCAGCAATTGAACTACAGAAATAACCACTTTTCCATAAACAAGGTCTAAAACTATGTTACAATGTTTTAAACCATCTGTTCAAACTAGCTGATAGGTAGGGACAGTATGGTCAATTTTCAGCAAGTTGCAGCAATTGAACTACAGAAATAACCACTTTTCATAAACAAGGTCTAAAACATTGTTTGGTTGCTCTCTGTAAGTATATTTTTTACAGAACTGTTCAAACTAGATGAAGTTGCAGCAATAGAACTACAGAAATAACGTTTCCATAAACACGGTCTAAATCGTGTTTGATTGCACACTGAAAGTACATTTTTTACAGAACTGTTCAAACTGGATGTAAGGAACACTGGACAATTTTCAGCAAGTTGCAGCAATTGAACTACAGAAATAACCACTTCCATAAACAAGGTCTAAAAATTGTGTTTGATGCACTCTGGATACAATGTTTTACACCATCTGTTCAAACTAGCTGATAGGTAGGGACAGTATGGTCAATTTTCAGCAAGTTGCAGCAATTGAACTACAGAAATAACCACTTTTCATAAACAAGGTCTAAAACATTGTTTGGTTTGCACTCTGTAAGTATATTTTTTACATAACTGTTCAAACTAGATGAAGTTGCAGCAATAGAACTACAGAAATAACTTTTCCATAAACAAGGTCTAAAGTCATGTTTGGTTGCACTCTGGAAGTACATATTTTACAGAACTGTTCAAACTATAGATTGATAGGAAAACTATGGACAAATTTTCAGCAAGTTGCAGCAATTGAACTACAGAAATAACCACTTTTCCATAAACAAGGTCTAAAATCATGTCTGGGTGAACGCTGCATACGTTTTAAACATCTGTTCAAACTAGCTGATAGGTAGGGACAGTATGGTCAATTTTCAGCAAGTTGCAGCATTTGACCTACAGAAATAACCACTTCATAAACAAGGTCTAAAATCATGTTTGGTTGCAATCTGGATACAGTGTTTTAAACATAACTGTTCAAAACTAAGATGATAGGGACAGTATGTTTAATTTTCAGCAAGTTGCAGCAATTGAACTAAAGAAATAACCACTCTTCCTAAAAAAGGTCTAAAACATTGTTTGGTTGCACTCTGGAAGTACATATTTTACAGAACTGTTCAAACTATAGATTGATAGGTAAACTATGGACAATTTTCAGCAAGTTGCAGCAATTGAACTAGAGAAATAACCACTTTTCCATAAACAAGGTCTATAATCATGTGCACTCTGGATACGTTTTAAACATCTGTTCAAACTAGCTGATAGGGACAGTATGGTCAATTTTCAGCAAGTTGCAGCAATTGACCTACAGAAATAACCACTTTTCCATAAACAAGGTCTAAAATTGTGTTTGATGCACTCTGGATACGTTTTAAAACATCTGTTCAAACTAGCTGATCGGTAGGGACAGTATGGTCAATTTTCAGCAAGTTGCTGCAATTGACCTACAGAAATAACCACTTTTCCATAAACACGGTCTAAATCATGTTTGATTGCACACTGAAAGTACATTTTTTACAGAACTGTTCAAACTATAGATTGATAGGAAAACTATGGTCAATTTTCAGCAAGTTGCAGCAATTGACCTACAGAAATAACCACTTTTCCATAAACAAGGTCTAAAATCATGTTTGGGTGCAATCTGGATACAGTGTTTTAAACATAACTGTTCAAAACTAAGATGATAGGGACAGTATGGTTAATTTTCAGCAAGTTGCAGCAATTGAACTACAGAAATAACCACTTTTCATAAACAAGGTCTAAAACATTGTTTGGTTTGCACTCTGTAAGTATATTTTTTACATAACTGTTCAAACTAGATGAAGTTGCAGCAATAGAACTACAGAAATAACTTTTCCATAAACAAGGTCTAAATCATGTTTGGTTGCACTCTGGAAGTACATATTTTACAGAACTGTTCAAACTATAGATTGATAGGAAAACTATGGACAATTTTCAGCAAGTTGCAGCAATTGAACTACAGAAATAACCACTTTTCCATAAACAAGGTCTAAAATCATGTCTGGGTGCACGCTGCATACGTTTTAAACATCTGTTCAAACTAGCTGATAGGTAGGGACAGTATGGTCAATTTTCAGCAAGTTGCAGCAATTGACCTGCAGAAATAACCACTTTTCCATAAACAAGTTCTAAAATTATGTTTGATGCAATGTTTTAAACCATCTGTTCAAACTAGCTGATTAGTTAGGGACAGTATGGTCAATTTTCAGCAAGTTGCTGCAATTGACCTACAGAAATAACCACTTCATAAACAAGGTCTAAAATCATGTTTGGTTGCACTCTGGAAGTACATTTTTTACAGAACTGTTCAAACTATAGATTGATAGGAAAACTATGGACATTTTTCAGCAAGTTGCAGCAATTGAACTAGAGAAATAACCACTTTTCCATAAACAAGGTCTAAAATTATGTTTGATGCACTCTGTGTCAGGACCCGGTTATGAACCTGGGTCTCCAGAGTGAGAAACAGTCACTTAACCAACTGAGCCACGAATAGTCAGCAGAACCCAGAAGATGAGGCAGACACAGCAGTACTTAAGACGGTGTATTTAATAAAGTAAAAAGTCCTTCAAATACAAAAAAGGCAAATCCAAAAGGTGGTAGGTAAAGCACAAAAAAGCCTCAAGAGATACTCACAAATAAATAAACAAAAAAAACATAATTCCACAAGAGCGTCCACCGGAATCGACAAGAGCACACAGAACACTAGGGCTGGGTGCTAACATACAAACACAGAGCACAGAACTGAGGGAAACAAAGGGTTTAAAAAGAATCAGGGGAAACGAGGCACAGGTGCAAATAATAATGGGGATCAAGGGAAAAAACATAAGGTCAAAAAGCACAATGGGGGCATCTAGTGAAAAAACCCGGAACAACCCTGGCCAAATCCTGACACTCTGGATACAATGTTTTAAACCATCTGTTCAAACTAGCTGATAGGTAGGGACAGTATGGTCAATTTTCAGCAAGTTGCAGCAATTGACCTACAGAAATAACCACTTTTCCAAAAACAAGGTCTAAAATCATGTTTGGGTGCACGCTGCATACGTTTTAAACATCTGTTCAAACTAGCTGATAGGGACAGTATGGTCAATTTTCAGCAAGTTGCAGCAAATTACCTACAGAAATAACCACTTTTCCATAAACAAGGTCTAAAATTATGTTTGATGCACTCTGGATACAACGTTTTAAACCATCTGTTCAAACTAGCTGATAGGTAGGGACAGTATGGTCAATTTTCAGCAAGTTGCAGCAATTGACCTACAGAAATAACCACTTCATAAACAAGGTCTAAAATCATGTGCACTCTGGATACGTTTGAAACATCTGTTCAAACTAGCTGATAGAGACAGTATGGTCAATTTTCAGCAAGTTGCAGCAATTGACCTACAGAAATAACCACTTCAAAAACAAGGTCTAAAATCATGTTTGGTTGCAATCTGGATACAGTGTTTTAAACATAACTGTTCAAAACTAAGATGATAGGGACAGTATGGTTGATTTTCAGCAAGTTGCAGCAATTGAACTAGAGAAATAACCACTTTTCCATAAACAAGGTCTATAATCATGTGCACTCTGGATACGTTTTAAACATCTGTTCAAACTAGCTGATAGGGAAAGTATGGTCAATTTTCAGCAAGTTGCAGCAATTGACCTACAGAAATAACCACTTTTCCATAAACAAGGTCTAAAATCATGTTTGGGTGCACGCTGCATACGTTTTAAACATCTGTTCAAACTAGCTGATAAGGACAGTATGGTCAGTTTTCAGCAAGTTGCAGCAATTGACCTACAGAAATAACCACTTCATAAACAAGGTCTAAAATCATGTTTGGTTGCAATCTGGATACAGTGTTTTAAACTTAACTGTTCAAAACTAAGATGATAGGGACAGTATGGTTAATTTTCAGCAAGTTGCAGCAATTGAACTACAGAAATAACCACTTTTCCTAAACAAGGTCTAAAACATTGTTTGGTTGCACTCTGGAAGTACATATTTTACAGAACTGTTCAAACTATAGATTGATAGGAAAACTATGGACAATTTTCAGCAAGTTACAGCAATTGAACTAGAGAAATAACCACTTTTCCATAAACAAGGTCTATAATCATGTGCACTCTGGATACGTTTTAAACATCTGTTCAAACTAGCTTATAGGTAGGGACAGTATGGTCAATTTTCAGCAAGTTGCAGCAATTGACCTACAGAAATAACCACTTCATAAACAAGGTCTAAAATCATGTTTGGTTGCAATCTGGATACAGTGTTTTAAACATAACTGTTCAAAACTAAGATGATAGGGACAGTATGGTTAATTTTCAGCAAGTTGCAGCAATTGAACTACAGAAATAACCACTTTTCCATAAAAAAGGTCTATAATCATGTGCACTCTGGATACGTTTTAAACATCTGTTCAAACTAGCTGATAGGGACAGTATGGTCAATTTTCAGCAAGTTGCAGCAATTGACCTACAGAAATAACCACTTTTCCAAAAACAAGGTCTAAAATCATGTTTGGTTGCAATCTGGATACAGTGTTTTAAACATAACTGGTCAAAACTAAGATGATAGGGACAGTATGGTTAATTTTCAGCAAGTTGCAGCAATTGAACTAGAGAAATAACCACTTTTCCATAAACAAGGTCTATAATCATGTGCACTCTGGATACGTTTTAAACATCTGTTCAAACTAGCTAATAGGGACAGTATGGTCAATTTTCAGCAAGTTGCAGCAATTGACCTACAGAAATAACCACTTTTCCATAAACAAGGTCTAAAATCATGTTTGGGTGCACGCTGCATATACAATGTTTTAAACATCTGTTCAAACTAGCTGATAAGGACAGTATGGTCAGTTTTCAGCAAGTTGCAGCAATTGACCTACAGAAATAACCACTTCATAAACAAGGTCTAAAATCATGTTTGGTTGCAATCTGGATACAGTGTTTTAAACATAACTGTTCAAAACTAAGATGATAGGGACAGTATGGTTAATTTTCAGCAAGTTGCAGCAATTGAACTACAGAAATAACCACTTTTCCTAAACAAGGTCTAAAACATTGTTTGGTTGCACTCTGGAAGTACATATTTTACAGAACTGTTCAAACTATAGATTGATAGGAAAACTATGGACAATTTTCAGCAAGTTACAGCAATTGAACTAGAGAAATAACCACTTTTCCATAAACAAGGTCTATAATCATGTTTGGTTGCACTCTGGAAGTACATATTTTACAGAACTGTTCAAACTATAGATTGATTGGAAAACTATGGACAATTTTCAGCAAGTTGCAGCAATTGAACTAGAGAAATAACCACTTTTCCATAAACAAGGTCTATAATCATGTGCACTCTGGATACGTTTTAAACATCTGTTCAAACTAGCTGATAGGTAGGGACAGTATGGTCAATTTTCAGCAAGTTGCAGCAATTGACCTACAGAAATAACCACTTCATAAACAAGGTCTAAAATCATGTTTGGTTGCAATCTGGATACAGTGTTTTAAACATAACTGTTCAAAACTAAGATGATAGGGACAGTATGGTTAATTTTCAGCAAGTTGCAGCAATTGAACTACAGAAATAACCACTTTTGCATAAACAAGGTCTATAATCATGTGCACTCTGGATACGTTTTAAACATCTGTTCAAACTAGCTGATAGGGACAGTATGGTCAATTTTCAGCAAGTTGCAGCAATTGACCTACAGAAATAACCACTTTTCCAAAAACAAGGTCTAAAATCATGTTTGGGTGCACGCTGCATACGTTTTAAACATCTGTTCAAACTAGCTGATAGGGACAGTATGGTCAATTTTCAGCAAGTTGCAGCAATTGACCTACAGAAATAACCACTTTTCCATAAACAAGGTCTAAAATCATGTTTGGTTGCAATCTGGAGACTATGCTTTAAACATGTTTAAACTTAGGGACAGTTCAAACTAGATGATTAGGGACACTGTGGACATTTTTCAGCAAGTTGCAGCAATTGACCTACAGAAATAACCACTTTTCCATAAACAAGGTCTAAAATCATGTTTGGTTGCAATCTGGATACAGTGTTTTAAACATAACTGTTCAAAACTAAGATGATAGGGACAGTATGGTTAATTTTCAGCAAGTTGCTGCAATTGACCTACAGAAATAACCACTTCATAAACAAGGTCTAAAATCATGTTTGGTTGCACTCTGGAAGTACATATTTTACAGAACTGTTCAAACTATAGATTGATAATGAAAACTATGGACAATTTTCAGCAAGTTGCAGCAATTGAACTACAGAAATAACCACTTTTCCATAAACAATGTCTAAAATCATGTCTGGGTGCACGCTGCATACGTTTTAAACATCTGTTCAAACTAGCTGATAGGTAGGGACAGTATGGTCAATTTTCAGCAAGTTGCAGCAATTGACCTACAGAAATAACCACTTCATAAACAATGTCTAAAATCATGTTTGGTTGCAATCTGGATACAGTGTTTTAAACATAACTGTTCAAAACTAAGATGATAGGGACAGTATTTTCAGCAAGTTGCAGCAATTGAACTACAGAAATAACCACTCTTCCTAAACAAGGTCTAAAACATTGTTTGGTTGCACTCTGAAAGTACATATTTTACAGAACTGTTCAAACTATAGATTGATAGGAAAACTATGGACAATTTTCAGCAAGTTACAGCAATTGAACTAGAGAAATAACCACTTTTCCATAAACAAGGTCTAAATCATGTTTGGTTGCACTCTGGAAGTACATATTTTAAAGAACTGTTCAAACTATAGATTGATAGGAAAACTATGGACAATTTTTAGCAAGTTGCAGCAATTGAACTAGAGAAATAACCACTTTTCCATAAACAAGGTCTATAATCATGTTTGGTTGCACTCTGGAAGTACATATTTTACAGAACTGTTCAAACTATAGATTGATAGGAAAACTATGGACAATTTTCAGCAAGTTGCAGCAATTGAACTAGAGAAATAACCACTTTTCCATAAACAAGGTCTATAATCATGTGCACTCTGGATACGTTTTAAACATCTGTTCAAACTAGCTGATAGGGACAGTATGGTCAATTTTCAGCAAGTTGCAGCAATTGACATACAGAAATAACCACTTCATAAACAAGGTCTAAAATCATGTTTGGTTGCAATCTGGATACAGTGTTTTAAACATAACTGTTCAAAACTAAGATGATAGGGACAGTATGGTTAATTTTCAGCAAGTTGCAGCAATTGAACTACAGAAATAACCACTTCTCCATAAACAAGGTCTAAAATCATGTTTGGTTGCAATCTGGAGACTATGCTTTAAACATGTTTAAACGTAGGGACAGTTCAAACTAGATGATTAGGGACACTGTGGACATTTTTCAGCAAGTTGCAGCAATTGACCTACAGAAATAACCACTTTTCCATAAACAAGGTCTAAAATCATGTTTGGTTGCAATCTGGATACAGTGTTTTAAACATAACTGTTCAAAACTAAGATGATATGGACAGTATGGTTAATTTTCAGCAAGTTGCAGCAATTGACCTACAGAAATAACCACTTCATAAACAAGGTCTAAAATCATGTTTGGTTGCACTCTGGAAGTACATATTTTACAGAACTGTTCAAACTATAGATTGATAGGAAAACTATGGACAATTTTCAGCAAGTTGCAGCAATTGAACTACAGAAATAACCACTTTTCCATAAACAAGGTCTAAAATCATGTCTGGGTGCACGCTGCATACGTTTTAAACATCTGTTCAAACTAGCTGATAGGTAGGGACAGTATGGTCAATTTTCAGCAAGTTGCAGCAATTGACCTACAGAAATAACCACTTCATAAACAAGGTCTAAAATCATGTTTGGTTGCAATCTGGATACAGTGTTTTAAACATAACTGTTCAAAACTAAGATGATAGGGACAGTATGGTTAATTTTCAGCAAGTTGCAGCAATTGAACTACAGAAATAACCACTTTTCCTAAACAAGGTCTAAAACATTGTTTGGTTTGCACTCTGTAAGTATATTTTTTACATAACTGTTCAAACTAGATGAAGTTGCAGCAATTGAACTACAGAAATAACTTTTCCATAAACAAGGTCTATAATCATGTGCACTCTGGATACGTTTTAAACATCTGTTCAAACTAGCTGATAGGGACAGTATGGTCAATTTTCAGCAAGTTGCAGCAATTGACCTACAGAAATAACCACTTTTCCATAAACAAGGTCTAAAATCATGTTTGGGTGCACGCTGCATACGTTTTAAACATCTGTTCAAAGTAGCTGATAATGACAGTATGGTCAGTTTTCAGCAAGTTGCAGCAATTGACCTACAGAAATAACCACTTTTCCATAAACAAGGTCTAAAATTATGTTTGATGCACTCTGGATACAATGTTTTAAACCATCTGTTCAAACTAGCTGATAGGTAGGGACAGTATGGTCAATTTTCAGAAAGTTGCAGCAGTTGACCTACAGAAATAACCACTTCTCCATAAACAATGTCTAAAATCATGTTTGGTTGCAATCTGGATACAATGTTTTAAACATAACTGTTCAAAACTAAGATGATATAGGGACAGTATGGTTGATTTTCAGCAAGTTGCAGCAATTGAACTAGAGAAATAACCACTTTTCCATAAACAAGGTCTATAATCATGTTTGGTTGCACTCTGGAAGTACATATTTTACAGAACTGTTCAAACTATAGATTGATAGGAAAACTATGGACAATTTTCAGCAAGTTGCAGCAATTGAACTACAGAAATAACCAGTTTTCCATAAACAAGGTCTAAAATCATGTTTGATGCACTCTGGATACAATGTTTTAAACCATCTGTTCAAACTAGCTGATAGGTAGTGACAGTATGGTCAATTTTCAGCAAGTTGCAGCAATTGACCTACAGAAATAACCACTTCATAAACAATGTCTAAAATCATGTTTGGTTGCAATCTGGATACAGTGTTTTAAACATAACTGTTCAAAACTAAGATGATAGGGACAGTATGGTTGATTTTCAGCAAGTTGCAGCAATTGAACTACAGAAATAACCACTCTTCCTAAACAAGGTCTAAATGTTTGATTGCACTCTGAAAGTACATTTTTTACAGAACTGTTCAAACTGGATGGTAGGAAAACTATGGACAATTGTCTGCAAGTTGCAGCAATTGAACTACAGAATTAACCACTTTCCTAAACAAGGTCTAAAACTTGTTTGGTTGCACTCTGTAAGTATATTTTTTACATAACTGTTCATACTAGATAAAGTTGCAGCAATAGAACTACGAAAATAACTTTTCCATAAACAAGGTCTAAATCATGTTTGGTTGCACTCTGGAAGTACATATTTTACAGAACTGTTCAAACTATAGATTGATAGGAAAACTATGGAGAATTTTCAGCAAGTTGCAGCAATTGAACTACAGAAATAACCACTTTTCCATAAACAAGGTCTATAATCATGTTTGGGTGCACTCTGGATACGTTTTAAACATCTGTTCAAACTAGCTGATAGGGACAGTATGGTCAATTTTCAGCAAGTTGCAGCAATTGACCTACAGAAATAACCACTTCTCCATAAACAAGGTCTAAAATCATGTTTGGGTGCACGCTGCAAACATCTGTTCAAACTAGCTGATAAGGACAGTATGGTCAGTTTTCAGCAAGTTGCAGCAATTGACCTACAGAAATAACCACTTTTCCATAAACAAGGTCTAAAATCATGTTTGGGTGCACTCTGGATACGTTTTAAACATCTGTTCAAACTAGCTGATAAGGACAGTATGGTCAGTTTTCAGCAAGTTGCAGCAATTGACCTAGAAATAACCACTTCATAAACAAGGTCTAAAATCATGTTTGGTTGCAATCTGGATACAGTGTTTTAAACATAACTGTTCAAAACTAAGATGATAGGGACAGTATGGTTAATTTTCAGCAAGTTGCAGCAATTGAACTACAGAAATAACCACTTTTCCTAAACAAGGTCTAAAACATTGTTTGGTTTGCACTCTGTAAGTATATTTTTTACATAACTGTTCAAACTAGATGAAGTTGCAGCAATAGAACTACAGAAATAACTTTTCCATAAACAAGGTCTAAATCATGTTTGGTTGCACTCTGGAAGTACATATTTTACAGAACTGTTCAAACTATAGATTGATAGGAAAACTATGGACAATTTTCAGAAAGTTGCAGCAATTGAACTAGAGAAATAACCACTTTTCCATAAACAAGGTCTATAATCATGTGCACTCTGGATACGTTTTAAACATCTGTTCAAACTAGCTGATAGGGACAGTATGGTCAATTTTCAGCAAGTTGCAGCAATTGACCTACAGAAATAACCACTTCTCCATAAACAATGTCTAAAATCATGTTTGGTTGCAATCTGGATACAGTGTTTTAAACATAACTGTTCAAAACTAAGATGTTAGGGACAGTATGGTTGATTTACAGCAAGTTGCAGCAATTGAACTACAGAAATAACCACTCTTCCTAAACAAGGTCTAAAACATTGTTTGGTTGCACTCTGTAAGTATATTTTTTACATAACTGTTCAAACTAGATTAAGTTGCAGCAATAGAACTACAGAAATAACTTTTCCATAAACAAGGTCTAAAATCATGTTTGATGCACTCTGGATACAACGTTTTAAACCATCTGTTCAAACTAGCTGATAGGTAGGGACAGTATGGTCAATTTTCAGCAAGTTGCAGCAATTGACCTACAGAAATAACCACTTCATAAACAAGGTCTAAAATCATGTTTGGTTGCAATCTGGATACAGTGTTTTAAACATAACTGTTCAAAACTAAGATGATAGGGACAGTATGGTTGATTTTCAGCAAGTTGCAGCAATTGAACTAGAGAAATAACCACTTTTCCATAAACAAGGTCTAAATCATTTTTGGTTGCACTCTGGAAGTACATATTTTACAGAACTGTTCAAACTATAGATTGATAGGAAAACTATGGACAATTTTCAGCAAGTTGCAGCAATTGAACTACAGAAATAACCAGTTTTCCATAAACAAGGTCTAAAATTATGTTTGATGCACTCTGGATACAATGTTTTAAACCATCTGTTCAAACTAGCTGATAGGTAGTGACAGTATGGTCAATTTTCAGCAAGTTGCAGCAATTGACCTACAGAAATAACCACTTCATAAACAAGGTCTAAAATCATGTTTGGTTGCAATCTGGATACAGTGTTTTAAACATAACTGTTCAAAACTAAGATGATAGGGACAGTATGGTTAATTTTCAGCAAGTTGCAGCAATTGAACTACAGAAATAACCACTTTTCCTAAACAAGGTCTAAGTCATGTTTGATTGCACTCTGAAAGTACATTTTTTACAGAACTGTTCAAACTGGATGGTAGGAAAACTATGGACAATTGTCTGCAAGTTGCAGCAATTGAACTACAGAATTAACCACTCTTCCTAAACAAGGTCTAAAACATTGTTTGGTTGCACTCTGTAAGTATATTTTTTACATAACTGTTCATACTAGATAAAGTTGCAGCAATAGAACTACGAAAATAACTTTTCCATAAACAAGGTCTAAATCATGTTTGGTTGCACTCTGGAAGTACATATTTTACAGAACTGTTCAAACTATAGATTGATAGGAAAACTATGGACAATTTTCAGCAAGTTGCAGCAATTGAACTACAGAAATAACCACTTTTCCATAAACAAGGTCTATAATCATGTTTGGGTGCACTCTGGATACGTTTTAAACATCTGTTCAAACTAGCTGATAGGGACAGTATGGTCAATTTTCAGCAAGTTGCAGCAATTGACCTACAGAAATAACCACTTTTCCATAAACAAGGTCTAAAATCATGTTTGGGTGCACGCTGCATACGTTTTAAACATCTGTTCAAACTAGCTGATAAGGACAGTATGGTCAGTTTTCAGCAAGTTGCAGCAATTGACCTACAGAAATAACCACTTTTCCATAAACAAGGTCTAAAATCATGTTTGGGTGCACGCTGCATACGTTTTAAACATCTGTTCAAACTAGCTGATAAGGACAGTATGGTCAGTTTTCAGCAAGTTGCAGCAATTGACCTACAGAAATAACCACTTCATAAACAAGGTCTAAAATCATGTTTGGTTGCAATCTGGATACAGTGTTTTAAACATAACTGTTCAAAACTAAGATGATAGGGACAGTATGGTTAATTTTCAGCAAGTTGCAGCAATTGAACTACAGAAATAACCACTTTTCCTAAACAAGGTCTAAAACATTGTTTGGTTTGCACTCTGTAAGTATATTTTTTACATAACTGTTCAAACTAGATGAAGTTGCAGCAATAGAACTACAGAAATAACTTTTCCATAAACAAGGTCTAAATCATGTTTGGTTGCACTCTGGAAGTACATATTTTACAGAACTGTTCAAACTATAGATTGATAGGAAAACTATGGACAATTTTCAGCAAGTTGCAGCAATTGAACTAGAGAAATAACCACTTTTCCATAAACAAGGTCTATAATCATGTGCACTCTGGATACGTTTTAAACATCTGTTCAAACTAGCTGATAGGGACAGTATGGTCAATTTTCAGCAAGTTGCAGCAATTGACCTACAGAAATAACCACTTCTCCATAAACAATGTCTAAAATCATGTTTGGTTGCAATCTGGATACAGTGTTTTAAACATAACTGTTCAAAACTAAGATGATAGGGACAGTATGGTTGATTTTCAGCAAGTTGCAGCAATTGAACTACAGAAATAACCACTCTTCCTAAACAAGGTCTAAAACATTGTTTGGTTGCACTCTGTAAGTATATTTTTTACATAACTGTTCAAACTAGATAAAGTTGCAGCAATAGAACTACAGAAATAACTTTTCCATAAACAAGGTCTAAAATCATGTTTGATGCACTCTGGATACAACGTTTTAAACCATCTGTTCAAACTAGCTGATAGGTAGGGACAGTATGGTCAATTTTCAGCAAGTTGCAGCAATTGACCTACAGAAATAACCACTTCATAAACAAGGTCTAAAATCATGTTTGGTTGCAATCTGGATACAGTGTTTTAAACATAACTGTTCAAAACTAAGATGATAGGGACAGTATGGTTAATTTTCAGCAAGTTGCAGCAATTGAACTAGAGAAATAACCACTTTTCCATAAACAAGGTCTATAATCATGTTTGGTTGCACTCTGGAAGTACATATTTTACAGAACTGTTCAAACTATAGATTGATAGGAAAACTATGGACAATTTTCAGCAAGTTGCAGCAATTGAACTACAGAAATAACCACTTTTCCTAAACAAGGTCTATAATCATGTGCACTCTGGATACGTTTTAAACATCTGTTCAAACTAGTTGCAGCAATTGAACTACAGAAATAACCACTTTTCCATAAACAAGGTCTAAAATCATGTTTGGGTGCACGCTGCATACGTTTTAAACATCTGTTCAAACTAGCTGATAAGGACAGTATGGTCAGTTTTCAGCAAGTTGCAGCAATTGACCTACAGAAATAACCACTTTCCATAAACAAGGTCTAAAATCATGTTTGATGCACTCTGGATACAATGTTTTAAACATCTGTTCAAACTAGCTGATAGGGACAGTATGGTCAATTTTCAGCAAGTTGCAGCAATTGACCTACAGAAATAACCACTTCATAAACAAGGTCTAAAATCATGTTTGGTTGCAATCTGGATACAGTGTTTTAAACATAACTGTTCAAAACTAAGATGATAGGGACAGTATGGTTAATTTTCAGCAAGTTGCAGCAATTGAACTACAGAAATAACCACTTTTCCTAAACAAGGTCTAAAATATTGTTTGGTTTGCACTCTGTAAGTATATTTTTTACATAACTGTTCAAACTAGATGAAGTTGCAGCAATAGAACTACAGAAATAACTTTTCCATAAACAAGGTCTAAATCATGTTTGGTTGCACTCTGGAAGTACATATTTTACAGAACTGTTCAAACTATAGATTGATAGGAAAACTATGGACAATTTTCAGCAAGTTGCAGCAATTGAACTAGAGAAATAACCACTTTTCCATAAACAAGGTCTATAATCATGTTTGGTTGCACTCTGGAAGTACATTTTTAAACATCTGTTCAAACTAGATTGATAGGGAAAACTATGGTCAATTTTCAGCAAGTTGCAGCAATTGAACTACAGAAATAACCACTTTTCCATAAACAAGGTCTATAATCATGTTTGGTTGCACTCTGGAAGTACATATTTTACAGAACTGTTCAAACTATAGATTGATAGGAAAACTATGGACAATTTTCAGCAAGTTGCAGCAATTGAACTAGAGAAATAACCACTTTTCCATAAACAAGGTCTATAATCATGTGCAATACGTTTTAAACATCTGTTCAAACTAGATGATAGGGACAGTATGGTCAATTTTCAGCAAGTTGCAAAAATTGACCTACAGAAATAACCACTTCATAAACAAGGTCTAAAATCATGTTTGGTTGCAATCTGGATACAGTGTTTTAAACATATCTGTTCAAACTAGCTGATAGGGAAAGTATGGTCAATTTTCAGGAAGTTGCAGCAATTGACCTACAGAAATAACTTTTCCATAAACAAGGTCTAAATCATGTTTGGTTGCACTCTGGAAGTACATATTTTACAGAACTGTTCAAACTATAGATTGATAGGAAAACTATGGACAATTTTCAGCAAGTTGCAGCAATTGAACTAGAGAAATAACCACTTTTCCATAAACAAGGTCTATAATCATGTGCACTCTGGATACGTTTTAAACATCTGTTCAAACTAGCTGATAGGGACAGTATGGTCAATTTTCAGCAAGTTGCAGCAATTGACCTACAGAAATAACCACTTCATAAACAAGGTCTAAAATCATGTTTGGTTGCAATCTGGATACAGTGTTTTAAACATAACTGTTCAAAACTAAGATGATAGGGACAGTATGGTTAATTTTCAGCAAGTTGCAGCAATTGAACTACAGAAATAACCACTTTTCCTAAACAAGGTCTAAAACATTGTTTGGTTTGCACTCTGTAAGTATATTTTTTACATAACTGTTCAAACTAGATGAAGTTGCAGCAATAGAACTACAGAAATAACTTTTCCATAAACAAGGTCTAAATCATGTTTGGTTGCACTCTGGAAGTACATATTTTACAGAACTGTTCAAACTATAGATTGATAGGAAAACTATGGACAATTTTCAGCAAGTTGCAGCAATTGAACTAGAGAAATAACCACTTTTCCATAAACAAGGTCTATAATCATGTTTGGTTGCACTCTGGAAGTACATTTTTAAGAATCTGTTCAAACTAGATGATAGGAAAACTATGGACAATTTTCAGCAAGTTGCAGCAATTGAACTACAGAAATAACCACTTTTCCATAAACAAGGTCTAAAATCATGTTTGGGTGCACGCTGCATACGTTTTAAACATCTGTTCAAACTATAGATTGATAGGAAAACTATGGACAATTTTCAGCAAGTTGCAGCAATTGAACTACAGAAATAACCACTCTTCCATAAACAAGGTCTATAATCATGTGCACTCTGGATACGTTTTAAACATCTGTTCAAACTAGCTGATAGGGAAAGTATGGTCAATTTTCAGCAAGTTGCAGCAATTGACCTACAGAAATAACCACTTCATAAACAATGTCTAAAATCATGTTTGGTTGCAATCTGGATACAGTGTTTTAAACATAACTGTTCAAAACTAAGATGATAGGGACAGTATGGTTGATTTTCAGCAAGTTGCAGCAATTGAACTACAGAAATAACCACTCTTCCTAAACAAGGTCTAAAACATTGTTTGGTTGCACTCTGAAAGTACATATTTTACAGAACTGTTCAAACTATAGATTGAAAGGAAAACTATGTACAATTTTCAGCAAGTTGCAGCAATTGAACTAGAGAAATAACCACTTTTCCATAAACAAGGTCTATAATCATGTGCACTCTGGATACGTTTTAAACATCTGTTCAAACTAGCTGATAGGGACAGTATGGTCAATTTTCAGCAAGTTGCAGCAGTTGACCTACAGAAATAACCACTTCATAAACAAGGTCTAAAATCATGTTTGGTTGCAATCTGGATACAGTGTTTTAAACATAACTGTTCAAAACTAAGATGATAGGGACAGTATGGTTAATTTTCAGCAAGTTGCAGCAATTGAACTACAGAAATAACCACTTTTCCTAAACAAGGTCTAAAACATTGTTTGGTTTGCACTCTGTAAGTATATTTTTTACATAACTGTTCAAACTAGATGAAGTTGCAGCAATAGAACTACAGAAATAACTTTTCCATAAACAAGGTCTAAATCATGTTTGGTTGCACTCTGGAAGTACATATTTTACAGAACTGTTCAAACTATAGATTGATAGGAAAACTATGGACAATTTTCAGCAAGTTGCAGCAATTGAACTAGAGAAATAACCACTTTTCCATAAACAAGGTCTATAATCATGTTTGGTTGCACTCTGGATACATTTTAAACATATCTGTTCAAACTAGCTGATAGGGAAAGTATGGTCAATTTTCAGGAAGTTGCAGCAATTGACCTACAGAAATAACTTTTCCATAAACAAGGTCTAAATCATGTTTGGTTGCACTCTGGAAGTACATATTTTACAGAACTGTTCAAACTATAGATTGATAGGAAAACTATGGACAATTTTCAGCAAGTTGCAGCAATTGAACTAGAGAAATAACCACTTTTCCATAAACAAGGTCTATAATCATGTGCACTCTGGATACGTTTTAAACATCTGTTCAAACTAGCTGATAGGGACAGTATGGTCAATTTTCAGCAAGTTGCAGCAATTGACCTACAGAAATAACCACTTCATAAACAAGGTCTAAAATCATGTTTGGTTGCAATCTGGATACAGTGTTTTAAACATAACTGTTCAAAACTAAGATGATAGGGACAGTATGGTTAATTTTCAGCAAGTTGCAGCAATTGAACTACAGAAATAACCACTTTTCCTAAACAAGGTCTAAAACATTGTTTGGTTTGCACTCTGTAAGTATATTTTTTACATAACTGTTCAAACTAGATGAAGTTGCAGCAATAGAACTACAGAAATAACTTTTCCATAAACAAGGTCTGAATCATGTTTGGTTGCACTCTGGATACAATGTTTTAAACATAACTGTTCAAAACTAGATGATAGGGACAGTATGGTTAATTTTCAGCAAGTTGCAGCAATTGACCTACAGAAATAACCACTTCATAAACAAGGTCTAAAATCATGTTTGGTTGCAATCTGGATACAATGTTTTAAACATAACTGTTCAAAACTAGATGATAGGGACAGTATGGTTAATTTTCAGCAAGTTGCAGCAATTGAACTACAGAAATAACTTTTCCATAAACAAGGTCTAAATCATGTTTGGTTGCACTCTGAAAGTACATTTTTTACATAACTGTTCAAACTAGATGAAGTTGCAGCAATAGAACTACAGAAATAACTTTTCCATAAACAAGGTCTAAATCATGTTTGGTTGCACTCTGGAAGTACATATTTTACAGAACTGTTCAAACTATAGATTGATAGGAAAACTATGGACAATTTTCAGCAAGTTGCAGCAATTGAACTAGAGAAATAACCACTTTTCCATAAACAAGGTCTATAATCATGTGCACTCTGGATACGTTTTAAACATCTGTTCAAACTAGCTGATAGGGACAGTATGGTCAATTTTCAGCAAGTTGCAGCAATTGACCTACAGAAATAACCACTTCTCCATAAACAATGTCTAAAATCATGTTTGGTTGCAATCTGGATACAATGTTTTAAACATAACTGTTCAAAACTAGATGATAGGGACAGTATGGTTAATTTTCAGCAAGTTGCAGCAATTGACCTACAGAAATAACCACTTCATAAACAAGGTCTAAAATCATGTTTGGTTGCAATCTGGATACAGTGTTTTAAACATAACTGTTCAAAACTAAGATGATAGGGACAGTATGGTTAATTTTCAGCAAGTTGCAGCAATTGAACTACAGAAATAACCACTTTTCCTAAACAAGGTCTAAAACATTGTTTGGTTTGCACTCTGTAAGTATATTTTTTACATAACTGTTCAAACTAGATGAAGTTGCAGCAATAGAACTACAGAAATAACTTTTCCATAAACAAGGTCTAAATCATGTTTGGTTGCACTCTGGATACAATGTTTTAAACATAACTGTTCAAAACTAGATGATAGGGACAGTATGGTTGATTTTCAGCAAGTTGCAGCAATTGAACTACAGAAATAACTTTTCCATAAACAAGGTCTAAATCATGTTTGGTTGCACTCTGGATACAATGTTTTAAACATAACTGTTCAAAACTAGATGATAGGGACAGTATGGTTAATTTTCAGCAAGTTTGCAGCAATTGAACTACAGGAATAACCACTTTTCCTAAACAAGGTTTGGTTTGGTTTGCACTCTGAAAGTATATTTTTTACATAACTGTTCAAACTAGATGAAGTTGCAGCAATAGAACTACAGAAATAACTTTTCCATAAACAAGGTCTAAATCATGTTTGGTTGCACTCTGGAAGTACATATTTTACAGAACCGTTCAAACTATAGATTGATAGGAAAACTATGGACAATTTTCAGCAAGTTGCAGCAATTGAACTAGAGAAATAACCACTTTTCCATAAACAAGGTCTATAATCATGTGCACTCTGGATACGTTTTAAACATCTGTTCAAACTAGCTGATAGGGACAGTATGGTCAATTTTCAGCAAGTTGCAGCAATTGACCTACAGAAATAACCACTTCTCCATAAACAATGTCTAAAATCATGTTTGGTTGCAATCTGGATACAGTGTTTTAAACATAACTGTTCAAAACTAAGATGATAGGGACAGTATGGTTAATTTTCAGCAAGTTGCAGCAATTGAACTACAGAAATAACCACTTTTCCTAAACAAGGTCTAAAACATTGTTTGGTTTGCACTCTGTAAGTATATTTTTTACATAACTGTTCAAACTAGATGAAGTTGCAGCAATAGAACTACAGAAATAACTTTTCCATAAACAAGGTCTGAATCATGTTTGGTTGCACTCTGGATACAATGTTTTAAACATAACTGTTCAAAACTAGATGATAGGGACAGTATGGTTAATTTTCAGCAAGTTGCAGCAATTGACCTACAGAAATAACCACTTCATAAACAAGGTCTAAAATCATGTTTGGTTGCAATCTGGATACAGTGTTTTAAACATAACTGTTCAAAACTAAGATGATAGGGACAGTATGGTTAATTTTCAGCAAGTTGCAGCAATTGAACTACAGGAATAACCACTTTTCCTAAACAAGGTTTGGTTTGGTTTGCACTCTGTAAGTATATTTTTTACATAACTGTTCAAACTAGATGAAGTTGCAGCAATAGAACTACAGAAATAACTTTTCCATAAACAAGGTCTAAATCATGTTTGGTTGCACTCTGGAAGTACATATTTTACAGAACTGTTCAAACTATAGATTGATAGGAAAACTATGGACAATTTTCAGCAAGTTGCAGCAATTGAACTAGAGAAATAACCACTTTTCCATAAACAAGGTCTATAATCATGTGCACTCTGGATACGTTTTAAACATCTGTTCAAACTAGCTGATAGGGACAGTATGGTCAATTTTCAGCAAGTTGCAGCAATTGACCTACAGAAATAACCACTTCTCCATAAACAATGTCTAAAATCATGTTTGGTTGCAATCTGGACACAATGTTTTAAACATAACTGTTCAAAACTAGATGATAGGGACAGTATGGTTAATTTTCAGCAAGTTGCAGCAATTGACCTACAGAAATAACCACTTCATAAACAAGGTCTAAAATCATGTTTGGTTGCAATCTGGATACAGTGTTTTAAACATAACTGTTCAAAACTAAGATGATAGGGACAGTATGGTTGATTTTCAGCAAGTTGCAGCAATTGAACTACAGAAATAACCACTTTTCCTAAACAAGGTCTAAAACATTGTTTGGTTTGCACTCTGTAAGTATATTTTTTACATAACTGTTCAAACTAGATGAAGTTGCAGCAATAGAACTACAGAAATAACTTTTCCATAAACAAGGTCTAAATCATGTTTGGTTGCACTCTGGAAGTACATATTTTACAGAACTGTTCAAACTATAGATTGATAGGAAAACTATGGATAATTTTCAGCAAGTTGCAGCAATTGAACTAGAGAAATAACCACTTTTCCATAAACAAGGTCTATAATCATGTGCACTCTGGATACGTTTTAAACATCTGTTCAAACTAGCTGATAGGGACAGTATGGTCAATTTTCAGCAAGTTGCAGCAATTGAACTACAGAAATAACTTTTCCATAAACAAGGTCTAAATCATGTTTGATTGCACTCTGAAAGTACATTTTTTGAACAGAACTGTTCAAACTAGATGATAGGAAAACTATGGACAATTTTCAGCAAGTTGCAGCAATTGAACTACAGAAATAACCACTTTTCCATAAACAAGGTCTAAAATCATGTTTGGTTGCACTCTGGATACGTTTTTAAACATCTGTTCAAACTAGCTGATAAGGACAGTATGGTCATTTTCAGCAAGTTGCAGCAATTGACCTACAGAAATAACCACTTTTCCATAAACAAGGTCTAAAATCATGTTTGATGCACTCTGGATACAATGTTTTAAACATCTGTTCAAACTAGCTGATGATAGGGACAGTATGGTCAATTTTCAGCAAGTTGCAGCAATTGACCTACAGAAATAACCACTTCATAAACAAGGTCTAAAATCATGTTTGGTTGCAATCTGGATACAGTGTTTTAAACATAACTGTTCAAAACTAAGATGATAGGGACAGTATGGTTGATTTTCAGCAAGTTGCAGCAATTGAACTACAGAAATAACCACTTTTCCTAAACAAGGTCTAAAACATTGTTTGGTTTGCACTCTGTAAGTATATTTTTTACATAACTGTTCAAACTAGATGAAGTTGCAGCAATAGAACTACAGAAATAACTTTTCCATAAACAAGGTCTAAATCATGTTTGGTTGCACTCTGGAAGTACATATTTTACAGAACTGTTCAAACTATAGATTGATAGGAAAACTATGGACAATTTTCAGCAAGTTGCAGCAATTGAACTAGAGAAATAACCACTTTTCCATAAACAAGGTCTATAATCATGTGCACTCTGGATACGTTTTAAACATCTGTTCAAACTAGCTGATAGGGACAGTATGGTCAATTTTCAGCAAGTTGCAGCAATTGACCTACAGAAATAACCACTTTCCATAAACAAGGTCTAAAATCATGTTTGGTTGCACTCTGGAAGTACAATTTTTAAACATAACTGTTCAAACTAGCTGATAGGGACAGTATGGTCAATTTTCAGCAAGTTGCAGCAATTGACCTACAGAAATAACCACTTCTCCATAAACAATGTCTAAAATCATGTTTGGTTGCAATCTGGATACAGTGTTTTAAACATAACTGTTCAAAACTAGATGATAGGGACAGTATGGTTGATTTTCAGCAAGTTGCAGCAATTGAACTACAGAAATAACCACTTTTCCTAAACAAGGTCTAAAACATTGTTTGGTTTGCACTCTGTAAGTATATTTTTTACATAACTGTTCAAACTAGATGAAGTTGCAGCAATAGAACTACAGAAATAACTTTTCCATAAACAAGGTCTAAAATCATGTTTGGTTGCACTCTGGATACAATGTTTTAAACATAACTGTTCAAAACTAGATGATAGGGACAGTATGGTTAATTTTCAGCAAGTTGCAGCAATTGACCTACAGAAATAACCACTTCATAAACAAGGTCTAAAATCATGTTTGGTTGCAATCTGGATACAATGTTTTAAACATAACTGTTCAAAACTAGATGATAGGGACAGTATGGTTAATTTTCAGCAAGTTTGCAGCAATTGAACTACAGGAATAACCACTTTTCCTAAACAAGGTTTGGTTTGGTTTGCACTCTGAAAGTATATTTTTTACATAACTGTTCAAACTAGATGAAGTTGCAGCAATAGAACTACAGAAATAACTTTTCCATAAACAAGGTCTAAATCATGTTTGGTTGCACTCTGGAAGTACATATTTTACAGAACCGTTCAAACTATAGATTGATAGGAAAACTATGGACAATTTTCAGCAAGTTGCAGCAATTGAACTAGAGAAATAACCACTTTTCCATAAACAAGGTCTATAATCATGTGCACTCTGGATACGTTTTAAACATCTGTTCAAACTAGCTGATAGGGACAGTATGGTCAATTTTCAGCAAGTTGCAGCAATTGACCTACAGAAATAACCACTTCTCCATAAACAATGTCTAAAATCATGTTTGGTTGCAATCTGGATACAATGTTTTAAACATAACTGTTTAAAACTAGATGATAGGGACAGTATGGTTAATTTTCAGCAAGTTGCAGCAATTGACCTACAGAAATAACCACTTCATAAACAAGGTCTAAAATCATGTTTGGTTGCAATCTGGATACAGTGTTTTAAACATAACTGTTCAAAACTAAGATGATAGGGACAGTATGGTTGATTTTCAGCAAGTTGCAGCAATTGAACTACAGAAATAACCACTTTTCCTAAACAAGGTCTAAAACATTGTTTGGTTTGCACTCTGTAAGTATATTTTTTACATAACTGTTCAAACTAGATGAAGTTGCAGCAATAGAACTACAGAAATAACTTTTCCATAAACAAGGTCTAAATCATGTTTGGTTGCACTCTGGAAGTACATATTTTACAGAACTGTTCAAACTATAGATTGATAGGAAAACTATGGACAATTTTCAGCAAGTTGCAGCAATTGAACTAGAGAAATAACCACTTTTCCATAAACAAGGTCTATAATCATGTGCACTCTGGATACGTTTTAAACATCTGTTCAAACTAGCTGATAGGGACAGTATGGTCAATTTTCAGCAAGTTGCAGCAATTGACCTACAGAAATAACCACTTCATAAACAAGGTCTAAAATCATGTTTGGTTGCAGAAATACACAGAAACTGTTCAAACTAGATGATAGGGACAGTATGGTTGATTTTCAGCAAGTTGCAAATTGAACTAAGAAATAACCACTTCTCCATAAACAAGGTCTAAAATCATGTTTGGTTGCAATCTGGATACAGTGTTTTAAACATAACTGTTCAAAACTAGATGATAGGGACAGTATGGTTGATTTTCAGCAAGTTGCAGCAATCCTGAACTACAGAAATAACCACTTTTCCTAAACAAGGTCTAAAACATTGTTTGGTTGCACTCTGTAAGTATATTTTTTACATAACTGTTCAAACTAGATGAAGTTGCAGCAATAGAACTACAGAAATAACTTTTCCATAAACAAGGTCTAAATCATGTTTGGTTGCACTCTGGATACATTTTTTAAACATAACTGTTCAAACTAGATGATAGGGACAGTATGGTTAATTTTCAGCAAGTTGCAGCAATTGAACTACAGAAATAAACAAGGTTTGGTTTGTTTGTTTGCACTTTCCTAAACAAGGTCTAAACAAGGTCTAAATCATGTTTGGTAGCACTCTGGAAGTACATATTTTACAGAACTGTTCAAACTATAGATTGATAGGAAAACTATGGACAATTTTCAGCAAGTTGCAGCAATTGAACTAGAGAAATAACCACTTTTCCATAAACAAGGTCTATAATCATGTGCACTCTGGATACGTTTTAAACATCTGTTCAAACTAGCTGATAGGGACAGTATGGTCAATTTTCAGCAAGTTGCAGCAATTGACCTACAGAAATAACCACTTCTCCATAAACAATGTCTAAAATCATGTTTGGTTGCAATCTGGATACAATGTTTTAAACATAACTGTTCAAAACTAGATGATAGGGACAGTATGGTTAATTTTCAGCAAGTTGCAAATATTGACCTACAGAAATAACCACTTCATAAACAAGGTCTAAAATCATGTTTGGTTGCAATCTGGATACAGTGTTTTAAACATAACTGTTCAAAACTAAGATGATAGGGACAGTATGGTTGATTTTCAGCAAGTTGCAGCAATTGAACTACAGAAATAACCACTTTTCCTAAACAAGGTCTAAAACATTGTTTGGTTTGCACTCTGTAAGTATATTTTTTACATAACTGTTCAAACTAGATAAGTTGCAGCAATAGAACTACAGAAATAACTTTTCCATAAACAAGGTCTAAATCATGTTTGGTTGCACTCTGGAAGTACATATTTTAAACAGAACTGTTCAAACTATAGATGATAGGGAAAGTATGGACAATTTTCAGCAAGTTGCAGCAATTGAACTACAGAAATAACCACTTTCCATAAACAAGGTCTAAATCATGTTTGGTTGCAAAGTACATAGAACTGTTCAAACTATAATTGATAGGAAAACTATGGACAATTTTCAGCAAGTTGCAGCAATTGAACTAGAGAAATAACCACTTTTCCATAAACAAGGTCTATAATCATGTTCTGGATAAAACATCTGTTCAAACTAGCTGATAGGGACAGTATGGTCAATTTTCAGCAAGTTGCAGCAATTGACCTACAGAAATAACCACTTCTCCATAAACAATGTCTAAAATCATGTTTGGTTGCAATCTGGATACAATGTTTTAAACATAACTGTTCAAAACTAGATGATAGGGACAGTATGGTTAATTTTCAGCAAGTTGCAGCAATTGACCTACAGAAATAACCACTTCATAAACAAGGTCTAAAATCATGTTTGGTTGCAATCTGGATACAGTGTTTTAAACATAACTGTTCAAAACTAAGATGATAGGGACAGTATGGTTGATTTTCAGCAAGTTGCAGCAATTGAACTACAGAAATAACCACTTTTCCTAAACAAGGTCTAAAACATTGTTTGGTTTGCACTCTGTAAGTATATTTTTTACATAACTGTTCAAACTAGATGAAGTTGCAGCAATAGAACTACAGAAATAACTTTTCCATAAACAAGGTCTAAATCATGTTTGGTTGCACTCTGGAAGTACATATTTTACAGAACTGTTCAAACTATAGATTGATAGGAAAACTATGGACAATTTTCAGCAAGTTGCAGCAATTGAACTAGAGAAATAACCACTTTTCCATAAACAAGGTCTATAATCATGTGCACTCTGGATACGTTTTAAACATCTGTTCAAACTAGCTGATAGGGAAAGTATGGTCAATTTTCAGCAAGTTGCAGCAATAGAACTACAGAAATAACTTTTCCATAAACAAGGTCTAAATCATGTTTGATTGCACTCTGAAAGTACATTTTTTACAGAACTGTTCAAACTGGATGGTAGGAAAACTATGGACAATTTTCAGCAAGTTGCAGCAATTGAACTACAGAAATAACCACTTTTCCATAAACAAGGTCTAAAATCATGTTTGGTTGCAATCTGGATACGTTTTTAAACATCTGTTCAAACTAGCTGATAGGGACAGTATGGTCAATTTTCAGCAAGTTGCAGCAATTGACCTACAGAAATAACCACTTTTCCATAAACAAGGTCTAAAATCATGTTTGATTGCACTCTGGATACAATGTTTTAAACATCTGTTCAAACTAGCTGATAGATAGGGACAGTATGGTCAATTTTCAGCAAGTTGCAGCAATTGACCTACAGAAATAACCACTTCATAAACAAGGTCTAAAATCATGTTTGGTTGCAATCTGGATACAGTGTTTTAAACATAACTGTTCAAAACTAAGATGATAGGGACAGTATGGTTGATTTTCAGCAAGTTGCAGCAATTGAACTACAGAAATAACCACTTTTCCTAAACAAGGTCTAAAACATTGTTTGGTTTGCACTCTGTAAGTATATTTTTTACATAACTGTTCAAACTAGATGAAGTTGCAGCAATAGAACTACAGAAATAACTTTTCCATAAACAAGGTCTAAATCATGTTTGGTTGCACTCTGGAAGTACATATTTTACAGAACTGTTCAAACTATAGATTGATAGGAAAACTATGGACAATTTTCAGCAAGTTGCAGCAATTGAACTAGAGAAATAACCACTTTTCCATAAACAAGGTCTATAATCATGTGCACTCTGGATACGTTTTAAACATCTGTTCAAACTAGCTGATAGGGACAGTATGGTCAATTTTCAGCAAGTTGCAGCAATTGACCTACAGAAATAACCACTCTTCCTAAACAAGGTCTAAATCATGTTTGATTGCACTCTGAAAGTACATTTTTTACAGAACTGTTCAAACTGGATGGTAGGAAAACTATGGACAATTTTCAGCAAGTTGCAGCAATTGAACTACAGAAATAACCACTTTTCCATAAACAAGGTCTAAAATCATGTTTGGTTGCACTCTGCATACGTTTTAAACATCTGTTCAAACTAGCTGATAGGGACAGTATGGACAATTTTCAGCAAGTTGCAGCAATTGAACTACAGAAATAACCACTTTTCCATAAACAAGGTCTATAATCATGTTTGGTTGCAATCTGGATACAATGTTTTAAACATAACTGTTCAAACTAGCTGATAGGGACAGTATGGTTAATTTTCAGCAAGTTGCAGCAATTGACCTACAGAAATAACCACTTCATAAACAAGGTCTTAAATCATGTTTGGTTGCAATCTGGATACAATGTTTTAAACATAACTGTTCAAAACTAAGATGATAGGGACAGTATGGTTGATTTTCAGCAAGTTGCAGCAATTGAACTACAGGAATAACCACTTTTCCTAAACAAGGTTTGGTTTGGTTTGCACTCTGTAAGTATATTTTTTACATAACTGTTCAAACTAGATGAAGTTGCAGCAATAGAACTACAGAAATAACTTTTCCATAAACAAGGTCTAAATCATGTTTGGTTGCACTCTGGAAGTACATATTTTACAGAACTGTTCAAACTATAGATTGATAGGAAAACTATGGACAATTTTCAGCAAGTTGCAGCAATTGAACTAGAGAAATAACCACTTTTCCATAAACAAGGTCTATAATCATGTGCACTCTGGATACGTTTTAAACATCTGTTCAAACTAGCTGATAGGGACAGTATGGTCAATTTTCAGCAAGTTGCAGCAATTGACCTACAGAAATAACCACTTCTCCATAAACAATGTCTAAAATCATGTTTGGTTGCAATCTGGATACAATGTTTTAAACATAACTGTTCAAAACTAGATGATAGGGACAGTATGGTTAATTTTCAGCAAGTTGCAGCAATTGACCTACAGAAATAACCACTTCATAAACAAGGTCTAAAATCATGTTTGGTTGCAATCTGGATACAGTGTTTTAAACATAACTGTTCAAAACTAAGATGATAGGGACAGTATGGTTGATTTTCAGCAAGTTGCAGCAATTGAACTACAGAAATAACCACTTTTCCTAAACAAGGTCTAAAACATTGTTTGGTTTGCACTCTGTAAGTATATTTTTTACATAACTGTTCAAACTAGATGAAGTTGCAGCAATAGAACTACAGAAATAACTTTTCCATAAACAAGGTCTAAATCATGTTTGGTTGCACTCTGGAAGTACATATTTTAAACAGAACTGTTCAAACTATAGATTGATAGGAAAACTATGGTTAATTTTCAGCAAGTTGCAGCAATTGAACTACAGAAATAACCACTTTTCCATAAACAAGGTCTAAATATGTTTGGTTGCAATCTGGATACAATGTTTTAAACATCTGTTCAAACTAGATGATAGGGACAGTATGGTCAATTTTCAGCAAGTTGCAGCAATTGAACTACAGAAATAACCACTTCCATAAACAAGGTCTAAAATCATGTTTGGTTGCACTCTGGATACATTGTTTTAAACATAACTGTTCAAAACTAGATGATAGGGACAGTATGGTTAATTTTCAGCAAGTTGCAGCAATTGAACTACAGAAATAACCACTTTTCCAAACAAGGTCTAAAACATGTTTGGTTTGCTAAAATCATAACTGTTCAAACTAGATGAAGTTGCAGCAATCTGAAATAACTTTTCCATAAACAAGGTCTAAATTGTTTGGTTGCAAACATGTTTTAAACATAACTGTTCAAAACTAGATGATAGGGACAGTATGGTCAATTTTCAGCAAGTTGCAGCAATTGACCTACAGAAATAACCACTTCATAAACAAGGTCTAAAATCATGTTTGGTTGCAATCTGGATACAGTGTTTTAAACATAACTGTTCAAAACTAAGATGATAGGGACAGTATGGTTAATTTTCAGCAAGTTGCAGCAATTGAACTACAGGAATAACCACTTTTCCTAAACAAGGTTTGGTTTGGTTTGCACTCTGTAAGTATATTTTTTACATAACTGTTCAAACTAGATGAAGTTGCAGCAATAGAACTACAGAAATAACTTTTCCATAAACAAGGTCTAAATCATGTTTGGTTGCACTCTGGAAGTACATATTTTACAGAACTGTTCAAACTATAGATTGATAGGAAAACTATGGACAATTTTCAGCAAGTTGCAGCAATTGAACTAGAGAAATAACCACTTTTCCATAAACAAGGTCTATAATCATGTGCACTCTGGATACGTTTTAAACATCTGTTCAAACTAGCTGATAGGGACAGTATGGTCAATTTTCAGCAAGTTGCAGCAATTGACCTACAGAAATAACCACTTCTCCATAAACAATGTCTAAAATCATGTTTGGTTGCAATCTGGATACAATGTTTTAAACATAACTGTTCAAAACTAGATGATAGGGACAGTATGGTTGATTTTCAGCAAGTTGCAGCAATTGACCTACAGAAATAACCACTTCATAAACAAGGTCTAAAATCATGTTTGGTTGCAATCTGGATACAGTGTTTTAAACATAACTGTTCAAAACTAAGATGATAGGGACAGTATGGTTAATTTTCAGCAAGTTGCAGCAATTGAACTACAGAAATAACCACTTTTCCTAAACAAGGTCTAAAACATTGTTTGTTTGCACTCTGTTAGTATATTTTTTACATAACTGTTCAAACTAGATGAAGTAGCAATAGAACTTTTTTCCATAAACAAGGTCTAAATCTGTTTGGTTGCAAACTAGCATAACTGTTCAAAACTAGATGATAGGGACAGTATGGTTAATTTTCAGCAAGTTGCAGCAATTGACCTACAGAAATAACCACTTCATAAACAAGGTCTTAAATCATGTTTGGTTGCAATCTGGATACAATGTTTTAAACATAACTGTTCAAAACTAGATGATAGGGACAGTATGGTTAATTTTCAGCAAGTTGCAGCAATTGAACTACAGGAATAACCACTTTTCCTAAACAAGGTCTAAAACATTGTTTGGTTTGCACTCTGTAAGTATATTTTTTACATAACTGTTCAAACTAGATGAAGTTGCAGCAATAGAACTACAGAAATAACTTTTCCATAAACAAGGTCTAAATCATGTTTGGTTGCACTCTGGAAGTACATATTTTACAGAACTGTTCAAACTATAGATTGATAGGAAAACTATGGACAATTTTCAGCAAGTTGCAGCAATTGAACTAGAGAAATAACCACTTTTCCATAAACAAGGTCTATAATCATGTGCACTCTGGATACGTTTTAAACATCTGTTCAAACTAGCTGATAGGGACAGTATGGTCAATTTTCAGCAAGTTGCAGCAATTGACCTACAGAAATAACCACTTCTCCATAAACAATGTCTAAAATCATGTTTGGTTGCAATCTGGATACAATGTTTTAAACATAACTGTTCAAAACTAGATGATAGGGACAGTATGGTTGATTTTCAGCAAGTTGCAGCAATTGACCTACAGAAATAACCACTTCATAAACAAGGTCTAAAATCATGTTTGGTTGCAATCTGGATACAGTGTTTTAAACATAACTGTTCAAAACTAAGATGATAGGGACAGTATGGTTGATTTTCAGCAAGTTGCAGCAATTGAACTACAGAAATAACCACTTTTCCTAAACAAGGTCTAAAACATTGTTTGGTTTGCACTCTGTAAGTATATTTTTTACATAACTGTTCAAACTAGATGAAGTTGCAGCAATAGAACTACAGAAATAACTTTTCCATAAACAAGGTCTAAATCATGTTTGGTTGCACTCTGGAAGTACATATTTTACAGAACTGTTCAAACTATAGATTGATAGGAAAACTATGGACAATTTTCAGCAAGTTGCAGCAATTGAACTAGAGAAATAATCACTTTTCCATAAACAAGGTCTATAATCATGTGCACTCTGGATACGTTTTAAACATCTGTTCAAACTAGCTGATAGGGACAGTATGGTCAATTTTCAGCAAGTTGCAGCAATTGACCTACAGAAATAACCACTTCTCCATAAACAATGTCTAAAATCATGTTTGGTTGCAATCTGGATACAATGTTTTAAACATAACTGTTCAAAACTAGATGATAGGGACAGTATGGTTAATTTTCAGCAAGTTGCAGCAATTGACCTACAGAAATAACCACTTCATAAACAAGGTCTAAAATCATGTTTGGTTGCAATCTGGATACAGTGTTTTAAACATAACTGTTCAAAACTAAGATGATAGGGACAGTATGGTTGATTTTCAGCAAGTTGCAGCAATTGAACTACAGAAATAACCACTTTTCCTAAACAAGGTCTAAAACATTGTTTGGTTTGCACTCTGTAAGTATATTTTTTACATAACTGTTCAAACTAGATGAAGTTGCAGCAATAGAGCACTAGAAATAACTTTTCCATAAACAAGGTCTAAATCATGTTTGGTTGCACTCTGGATACAATGTTTTAAACATAACTGTTCAAAACTAGATGATAGGGAAGTATGGTTAAATTTTCAGCAAGTTGCAGCAATTGACCTACAGAAATAACCACTTCATAAACAAGGTCTAAAATCATGTTTGGTTGCAATCTGGATACAATGTTTTAAACATAACTGTTCAAAACTAGATGATAGGGACAGTATGGTTAATTTTCAGCAAGTTTGCAGCAATTGAACTACAGAAATAACCACTTTTCCTAAACAAGTTATATTTTTTACATAACTGTTCAAACTAGATGAAGTTGCAGCAATAGAACTACAGAAATAACTTTTCCATAAACAAGGTCTAAATCATGTTTGGTTGCACTCTGGAAGTACATATTTTACAGAACTGTTCAAACTATAGATTGATAGGAAAACTATGGACAATTTTCAGCAAGTTGCAGCAATTGAACTAGAGAAATAACCACTTTTCCATAAACAAGGTCTATAATCATGTGCACTCTGGATACGTTTTAAACATCTGTTCAAACTAGCTGATAGGGACAGTATGGTCAATTTTCAGCAAGTTGCAGCAATTGACCTACAGAAATAACCACTTCTCCATAAACAATGTCTAAAATCATGTTTGGTTGCAATCTGGATACAATGTTTTAAACATAACTGTTCAAAACTAGATGATAGGGACAGTATGGTTGATTTTCAGCAAGTTGCAGCAATTGACCTACAGAAATAACCACTTCATAAACAAGGTCTAAAATCATGTTTGGTTGCAATCTGGATACAGTGTTTTAAACATAACTGTTCAAAACTAAGATGATAGGGACAGTATGGTTGATTTTCAGCAAGTTGCAGCAATTGAACTACAGAAATAACCACTTTTCCTAAACAAGGTCTAAAACATTGTTTGGTTTGCACTCTGTAAGTATATTTTTTACATAACTGTTCAAACTAGATGAAGTTGCAAAATAGAACTACAGAAATAACTTTTCCATAAACAAGGTCTAAATCATGTTTGGTTGCACTCTGGAAGTACATATTTTAAACAGAACTGTTCAAACTATAGATTGAAGGAAAACTAGAAAGTTGCAGCAATTGACTTAGAAAATAACCACTTTTCCATAAACAAGGTCTAAATCATGTTTGGTTGCACTCTGGAAGTACATTTTTACACATCTGTTCAAACTAGATGATAGGACTATGGACAATTTTCAGCAAGTTGCAGCAATTGAACTAGAGAAATAACCACTTTTCCATAAACAAGGTCTAAATCATGTTTGACACAGTGCATAATTGACTGACAGAAATAACCACAACTTTAAACAAGGTCTAAAATCATGTTTGGTTGCAGCTGGATACAGTGTTTTAAACATAACTGTTCAAAACTAATATGGACAGTATGGTTGATTTTCAGCAAGTTGCAGCAATTGAACTACAGAAATAACCACTTTTCCATAAACAAGGTCTAAAATCATGTTTGGTTTGGGTTGGATAAGTTTAAACACTTTGCAACCTGTTCAAGGGACAGTGTTTTAAGTTGCAACTGTAAACAGGTCTAAAACTCTGTTTGATGATTGGTTGACAGTATGAAAATATCAATTTTCAAAAACTAGCTGAGCAAGTTGCAGCAATTGAACTACAGAAATAACCACTTTTCCATAAACAAGGTCTAAAATCATGTTTGGTTGCACTCTGGATACATTTTTAAACATACTGTTCAAACTATAGATGATAGGGACAGTATGGCAAGTTGCAGCAATTTTTCAGCAAGTTGCAGCAATTGAATGAACTACAGAAATAACCACTTTTCCATAAACAAGGTCTAAAATCATGTTGCACTCTGAAAAATAACCACATTTTAATAACTGTTCAAACTGCTGATAAAGTTGATAGGGACAGTATGGTTGATTTTCAGCAAGTTGCAGCAATTGACTAGAGAAATAACCACTTTTTCCATAAACAAGGTCTAAAATCATGTTTGGTTGCACTAAACAATTTCTAAAATCATGTTGCAAATCTGAACCTACATTTTTAAAATGTCTGTTCAAACTAATCTGATAGGGATAGGGAGTATGGTCAATTTTCAGCAAGTTGCAGCAATTGAAATAACCAGAAAACAAGGTCTAAACATTTTCCATAAACAAGGTCAGTATAAAGTTGCAGTGTTGAACTGGTTTCTTAAACCCTAAACATGTCAACTCTGGATACGTTTTTAACATAATGGTTCAAACTAGATGATAGTTGCAGGAATAGAACTACAGAAATAACCACTTTTCCATAAACAAGGTCTATGCATGTTTGAGTTTGGACAGCAAGTTCTTTCCCCAAAATCTTGCATTGCCACCTTTGTTCAAACTAGCTGAGAAATATGGTTTAATTTTCAGCAAGTTGCAGCAATTGAACTACAGAAATAACCACTTTTCCATAAACAAGGTCTAAATCATGTTTGATTGCACTCTGGTACATAACTAGGAAAACTGATGATAATACAATGGTTCAAACTTTCAGCAAGTTGCAGCAATTGAACTACAGAAATAACCACTTTTCCATAAACAAGGTCTAAATCATGTTTGGTTGCACTCAAAGTATTCATTTTGTTGACTGTTCAACTCTGATCCGCAGATACAGTGTTTTAAACAAAAATTTTCTGCAAGTGATAGGACAGCAATTTTCAGCAAGTTGCAGCAGAAAAATAACCACTTTTCCATAAACAAGGTCTAAAATCATGTTTGGTTGCACTCTGGATGTTTTAAACATCTGTTCAAACTAGATGATAGGGACAGTATGGTTGATTTTCAGCAAGTTGCAGCAATTGAACCTACAGAAATAACCACTTTTCCATAAACAATTCTAAAATATGTTTGGTTGTTCATGGCATAAACAATAGTCTAAAATCATGTTTGGTTGCAATCTGGACCTACAGAAATAACCACTTCTCCATAAAGTGTTTTAAACATAACTGTTTTTAAACTGTTCAAAACTAAGATAGGGACAGTATGGTTGATTTTCAGCAAGTTGCAGCAATTGAACTACAGAAATAACCACTTTTCCTAAACAAGGTCTAAAACATTGTTTGGTTTGCACTCTGTAAGTATATTTTTTAGCAAACTAGTAACTGTTCAAACTAGAAAACTATGGTCCCTCAAGTTGCAGCAATAGAACTACAGAAATAACTTTTCCATAAACAAGGTCTAAATCATGTTTGGTTGCACTCTGGAAGTACATATTTTACAGAACTGTTCAAACTATAGATTGATAGGAAAACTATGGACAATTTTCAGCAAGTTGCAGCAATTGAACTAGAGAAATAACCACTTTTCCATAAACAAGGTCTATAATCATGTGCACTCTGGATACGTTTTAAACATCTGTTCAAACTAGCTGATAGGGAAAGTATGGTCAATTTTCAGGAAGTTGCAGCAATTGACCTACAGAAATAACTTTTCCATAAACAAGGTCTAAATCATGTTTGATTGCACTCTGAAAGTACATTTTTAAGAACTGTTCAAACTGTTTAGGAAAACTATGGACAATTTTCAGCAAGTTGCAGCAATTGAACTACAGAAATAACCACTTTTCCATAAACAAGGTCTAAAATCATGTTTGATGCACTCTGGATACGTTTTATACATCTGTTCAAACTAGCTGATAGGGACAGTATGGTCAATTTTCAGCAAGTTGCAGCAATTGACCTACAGAAATAACCACTTCATAAACAATGTCTAAAATCATGTTTGGTTGCAATCTGGATACAGTGTTTTAAACATAACTGTTCAAAACTAAGATGATAGGGACAGTATGGTTGATTTTCAGCAAGTTGCAGCAATTGAACTACAGAAATAACCACTTTTCCTAAACAAGGTCTAAAACATTGTTTGGTTTGCACTCTGTAAGTATATTTTTTACATAACTGTTCAAACTAGATGAAGTTGCAGCAATAGAACTACAGAAATAACTTTTCCATAAACAAGGTCTAAATCATGTTTGGTTGCACTCTGGAAGTACATATTTTACAGAACTGTTCAAACTATAGATTGATAGGAAAACTATGGACAATTTTCAGCAAGTTGCAGCAATTGAACTAGAGAAATAACCACTTTTCCATAAACAAGGTCTAAATCATGTTTGATTGCACTCTGAAAGTACATTTTTTACAGAACTGTTCAAACTGGATGGTAGGAAAACTATGGACAATTTTCAGCAAGTTGCAGCAATTGAACTAGAGAAATAACCACTTTTCCATAAACAAGGTCTATAATCATGTGCACTCTGGATACGTTTTAAACATCTGTTCAAACTAGCTGATAAGGGACAGTATGGTCAATTTTCAGCAAGTTGCAGCAATTGACCTACAGAAATAACCACTTCTCCATAAACAATGTCTAAAATCATGTTTGGTTGCAATCTGGATACAGTGTTTTAAACATAACTGTTCAAAACTAGATGGTTGATTTTCAGCAAGTTGCAGCAATTGAACTACAGAAATAACCACTCTTCCATAAACAAGGTCTAAAACATTGTTTGGTTTGCACTCTGTAACAATATTTTTTACATAACTGTTCAAACTAGATGAAGTTGCAGCAATTGACCTACAGAAATAACCACTTCATAAACAAGGTCTAAAATCATGTTTGGTTGCAATCTGGATACAGTGTTTTAAACATAACTGTTCAAAACTAAGATGATAGGGACAGTATGGTTGATTTTCAGCAAGTTGCAGCAATTGAACTACAGGAATAACCACTTTTCCTAAACAAGGTCTAAAACATTGTTTGGTTTGCACTCTGTAAGTATATTTTTTACATAACTGTTCAAACTAGATGAAGTTGCAGCAATAGAACTACAGAAATAACTTTTCCATAAACAAGGTCTAAATCATGTTTGGTTGCACTCTGGAAGTACATATTTTACAGAACTGTTCAAACTATAGATTGATAGGAAAACTATGGACAATTTTCAGCAAGTTGCAGCAATTGAACTAGAGAAATAACCACTTTTCCATAAACAAGGTCTATAATCATGTGCACTCTGGATACGTTTTAAACATCTGTTCAAACTAGCTGATAGGGACAGTATGGTCAATTTTCAGCAAGTTGCAGCAATTGACTACAGAAATAACCACTTTCCTAAACAAGGTCTAAATCATGTTTGGTTGCACTCTGAAAGTACATTTTTTACAGAACTGTTCAAACTGGATGATAGGAAAACTATGGACAATTTTCAGCAAGTTGCAGCAATTGAACTACAGAAATAACCACTTTTCCATAAACAAGGTCTAAAATCATGTTTGGTTGCACTCTGGATACGTTTTTAAACATCTGTTCAAACTAGCTGATAGGACAGTATGGTCAATTTTCAGCAAGTTGCAGCAATTGAACTACAGAAATAACCACTTTTCCATAAACAAGGTCTAAAATTTGTTTGATGCACTCTGGATACAATGTTTTAAACATCTGTTCAAACTAGCTGATAGGGAAAGTATGGTCAATTTTCAGCAAGTTGCAGCAATTGACCTACAGAAATAACCACTTCATAAACAAGGTCTAAAATCATGTTTGGTTGCAATCTGGATACAGTGTTTTAAATATAACTGTTCAAACTAAGATGATAGGGACAGTATGGTTGATTTTCAGCAAGTTGCAGCAATTGAACTACAGAAATAACCACTTTTCCTAAACAAGGTCTAAAACATTGTTTGGTTTGCACTCTGTAAGTATATTTTTTACATAACTGTTCAAACTAGATGAAGTTGCAGCAATAGAACTACAGAAATAACTTTTCCATAAACAAGGTCTAAATCATGTTTGGTTGCACTCTGGAAGTACATATTTTACAGAACTGTTCAAACTATAGATTGATAGGAAAACTATGGACAATTTTCAGCAAGTTGCAGCAATTGAACTAGAGAAATAACCACTTTTCCATAAACAAGGTCTATAATCATGTGCACTCTGGATACGTTTTAAACATCTGTTCAAACTAGCTGATAGGGACAGTATGGTCAATTTTCAGCAAGTTGCAGCAATTGACCTACAGAAATAACCTTTCCATAAACAAGGTCTAAATCATGTTTGATTGCACTCTGAAAGTACATTTTTTACAGAACTGTTCAAACTGGATGGTAGGAAAACTATGGACAATTTTCAGCAAGTTGCAGCAATTGAACTACAGAAATAACCACTTTTCCATAAACAAGGTCTATAATCATGTTTGGTTGCACTCTGGATACGTTTTAAACATCTGTTCAAACTAGCTGATAGGGACAGTATGGTCAATTTTCAGCAAGTTGCAGCAATTGACCTACAGAAATAACCACTTCTCCATAAACAAGGTCTAAAATTATGTTTGATGCACTCTGGATACAATGTTTTAAACCATCTGTTCAAACTAGCTGATAGTTAGGGAAAGTATGGTCAATTTTCAGCAAGTTGCAGCAATTGACCTACAGAAATAACCACTTCATAAACAAGGTCTAAAATCATGTTTGGTTGCAATCTGGATACAGTGTTTTAAACATAACTGTTCAAAACTAAGATGATAGGGACAGTATGGTTGATTTTCAGCAAGTTGCAGCAATTGAACTACAGGAATAACCACTTTTCCTAAACAAGGTTTGGTTTGGTTTGCACTCTGTAAGTATATTTTTTACATAACTGTTCAAACTAGATGAAGTTGCAGCAATAGAACTACAGAAATAACTTTTCCATAAACAAGGTCTAAATCATGTTTGGTTGCACTCTGGAAGTACATATTTTACAGAACTGTTCAAACTATAGATTGATAGGAAAACTATGGACAATTTTCAGCAAGTTGCAGCAATTGAACTAGAGAAATAACCACTTTTCCATAAACAAGGTCTAAATCATGTTTGAACTCTGGAAAGTACATTTTTTACATAACTGTTCAAACTAGATAATCATGAACTACAGAAATAACTTTTCCATAAACAAGGTCTAAATCATGTTTGGTTGCACTCTGAAGTACATATTTTACAGAACTGTTCAAACTAGATGATAGGAAAACTATGGACAATTTTCAGCAAGTTGCAGCAATTGAACTACAGAAATAACCACTTTTCCTAAACAAGGTCTAAATCATGTTTGGTTGCACTCTGAAAGTACATTTTTTACAGAACTGTTCAAACTAGGATGATAGGAAAACTATGGACAATTTTCAGCAAGTTGCAGCAATTGAACTAGAAAATAACCACTTTTCCATAAACAAGGTCTATAATCATGTTTGCACTCTGGATACGTTTTAAACATCTGTTCAAACTAGCTGATAGGGACAGTATGGTCAATTTTCAGCAAGTTGCAGCAATTGACCTACAGAAATAACCACTTCTCCATAAACAATGTCTAAAATCATGTTTGGTTGCAATCTGGATACAATGTTTTAAACATAACTGTTCAAACTAGCTGATAGGGACAGTATGGTTGATTTTCAGCAAGTTGCAGCAATTGACCTACAGAAATAACCACTTCATAAACAAGGTCTAAAATCATGTTTGGTTGCAATCTGGATACAGTGTTTTAAACATAACTGTTCAAAACTAAGATGATAGGGACAGTATGGTTGATTTTCAGCAAGTTGCAGCAATTGAACTACAGAAATAACCACTTTTCCTAAACAAGGTTTGTTTGGTTTGCACTCTGTAAGTATATTTTTTACATAACTGTTCAAACTAGATGAAGTTGCAGCAATAGAACTACAGAAATAACCACTTCTCCATAAACAATGTCTAAAATCATGTTTGGTTGCAATCTGGATACAGTGTTTTAAACATAACTGTTCAAAACTAGATGATAGGGACAGTATGGTTGATTTTCAGCAAGTTGCAGCAATTGACCTACAGAAATAACCACTTCATAAACAAGGTCTAAAATCATGTTTGGTTGCAATCTGGATACAGTGTTTTAAACATAACTGTTCAAAACTAGATGATAGGGACAGTATGGTTGATTTTCAGCAAGTTGCAGCAATTGAACTACAGAAATAACCACTCTTCCTAAACAAGGTCTAAAACATTGTTTGGTTTGCACTCTGTAAGTATATTTTTTACATAACTGTTCAAACTAGATGAAGTTGCAGCAATAGAACTACAGAAATAACTTTTCCATAAACAAGGTCTAAATCATGTTTGGTTGCACTCTGGAAGTACATATTTTACAGAACTGTTCAAACTATAGATTGATAGGAAAACTATGGACAATTTTCAGCAAGTTGCAGCAATTGAACTAGAGAAATAACCACTTTTCCATAAACAAGGTCTATAATCATGTGCACTCTGGATACGTTTTAAACATCTGTTCAAACTAGCTGATAGGGACAGTATGGTCAATTTTCAGGAAGTTGCAGCAATTGACCTACAGAAATAACTTTTCCATAAACAAGGTCTAAATCATGTTTGATTGCACTCTGAAAGTACATTTTTTACAGAACTGTTCAAACTAGCTGATAGGGACAGTATGGTCAATTTTCAGCAAGTTGCAGCAATTGACCTACAGAAATAACCACTTCTCCATAAACAATGTCTAAAATCATGTTTGGTTGCACTCTGGATACGTGTAAACATCTGTTCAAACTAGCTGATAGGACAGTATGGTCAATTTTCAGCAAGTTGCAGCAATTGACCTACAGAAATAACCACTTTTCCATAAACAAGGTCTAAAATCATGTTTGATGCACTCTGGATACAATGTTTTAAACATCTGTTCAAACTAGCTGATAGGGACAGTATGGTCAATTTTCAGCAAGTTGCAGCAATTGACCTACAGAAATAACCACTTCATAAACAATGTCTAAAATCATGTTTGGTTGCAATCTGGATACAGTGTTTTAAACATAACTGTTCAAAACTAAGATGATAGGGACAGTATGGTTGATTTTCAGCAAGTTGCAGCAATTGAACTACAGAAATAACCACTTTTCCTAAACAAGGTCTAAAACATTGTTTGGTTTGCACTCTGTAAGTATATTTTTTACATAACTGTTCAAACTAGATGAAGTTGCAGCAATAGAACTACAGAAATAACTTTTCCATAAACAAGGTCTAAATCATGTTTGGTTGCACTCTGGAAGTACATATTTTACAGAACTGTTCAAACTATAGATTGATAGGAAAACTATGGACAATTTTCAGCAAGTTGCAGCAATTGAACTACAGAAATAACTTTTCCATAAACAAGGTCTAAATCATGTTTGATTGCACTCTGAAAGTACATATTTTACAGAACTGTTCAAACTATAGATTGAAAGGAAAACTATGTACAATTTTCAGCAAGTTGCAGCAATTGAACTAGAGAAATAACCACTTTTCCATAAACAAGGTCTATAATCATGTGCACTCTGGATACGTTTTAAACATCTGTTCAAACTAGCTGATAGGGACAGTATGGTCAATTTTCAGCAAGTTGCAGCAGTTGACCTACAGAAATAACCACTTCTCCATAAACAATGTCTAAAATCATGTTTGGTTGCAATCTGGATACAATGTTTTAAACATAACTGTTCAAAACTAGATGATAGGGACAGTATGGTTGATTTTCAGCAAGTTGCAGCAATTGACCTACAGAAATAACCACTTCATAAACAAGGTCTAAAATCATGTTTGGTTGCAATCTGGATACAGTGTTTTAAACATAACTGTTCAAAACTAAGATGATAGGGACAGTATGGTTGATTTTCAGCAAGTTGCAGCAATTGAACTAGAGAAATAACCACTTTTCCTAAACAAGGTCTAAAACATTGTTTGGTTTGCACTCTGTAAGTATATTTTTTACATAACTGTTCAAACTAGATGAAGTTGCAGCAATAGAACTACAGAAATAACTTTTCCATAAACAAGGTCTAAATCATGTTTGGTTGCACTCTGAAAGTACATATTTTACAGAACTGTTCAAACTATAGATTGATAGGAAAACTATGGACAATTTTCAGCAAGTTGCAGCAATTGAACTAGAGAAATAACCACTTTTCCATAAACAAGGTCTATAATCATGTGCACTCTGGATACGTTTTAAACATCTGTTCAAACTAGCTGATAGGGAAAGTATGGTCAATTTTCAGGAAGTTGCAGCAATTGACCTACAGAAATAACTTTTCCATAAACAAGGTCTAAATCATGTTTGATTGCACTCTGAAAGTACATTTTTTGCAGAACTGTTCAAACTGGATGATAGGAAAACTATGGACAATTTTCAGCAAGTTGCAGCAATTGACCTACAGAAATAACCACTTTTCCATAAACAAGGTCTAAAATTATGTTTGATGCACTCTGGATACGTTTTAAACATCTGTTCAAACTAGCTGATAGGGACAGTATGGTCAATTTTCAGCAAGTTGCAGCAATTGACCTACAGAAATAACCACTTCTCCATAAACAAGGTCTAAAATCATGTTTGGTTGCACTCTGGATACAATGTTTTAAACATCTGTTCAAACTAGCTGATAGGTACAGTATGGTCAATTTTCAGCAAGTTGCAGCAATTGACCTACAGAAATAACCACTTCTCCATAAACAATGTCTAAAATCATGTTTGGTTGCAATCTGGATACAGTGTTTTAAACATAACTGTTCAAAACTAAGATGATATAGGGACAGTATGGTTGATTTTCAGCAAGTTGCAGCAATTGAACTACAGAAATAACCACTTTTCCTAAACAAGGTCTAAAACATTGTTTGGTTTGCACTCTGTAAGTATATTTTTTACATAACTGTTCAAACTAGATGAAGTTGCAGCAATAGAACTACAGAAATAACTTTTCCATAAACAAGGTCTAAATCATGTTTGGTTGCACTCTGGAAGTACATATTTTACAGAACTGTTCAAACTATAGATTGATAGGAAAACTATGGACAATTTTCAGCAAGTTGCAGCAATTGAACTAGAGAAATAACCACTTTTCCATAAACAAGGTCTAAATCATGTTTGATTGCACTCTGAAAGTACATTTTTTACAGAACTGTTCAAACTATAGATTGATAGGAAAACTATGGACAATTTTCAGCAAGTTGCAGCAATTGAACTAGAGAAATAACCACTTTTCCATAAACAAGGTCTAAAATCATGTTTGGTTGCAATCTGGATACAGTGTTTTAAACATATCTGTTCAAACTAGCTGATAGGGACAGTATGGTCAATTTTCAGCAAGTTGCAGCAGTTGACCTACAGAAATAACCACTTCTCCATAAACAATGTCTAAAATCATGTTTGGTTGCAATCTGGATACAGTGTTTTAAACATAACTGTTCAAAACTAGATGATAGGGACAGTATGGTTGATTTTCAGCAAGTTGCAGCAATTGAACTACAGAAATAACCACTTTTCCTAAACAAGGTCTAAAACATTGTTTGGTTTGCACTCTGTAAGTATATTTTTTACATAACTGTTCAAACTAGATGAAGTTGCAGCAATAGAACTACAGAAATAACTTTTCCATAAACAAGGTCTAAATCATGTTTGGTTGCACTCTGGAAGTACATATTTTACAGAACTGTTCAAACTATAGATTGATAGGAAAACTATGGACAATTTTCAGCAAGTTGCAGCAATTGAACTAGAGAAATAACCACTTTTCCATAAACAAGGTCTATAATCATGTGCACTCTGGATACGTTTTAAACATCTGTTCAAACTAGCTGATAGGGACAGTATGGTCAATTTTCAGCAAGTTGCAGCAATTGACCTACAGAAATAACCACTTTTCCATAAACAAGGTCTAAAATCATGTTTGGTTGCACTCTGGATACAATGTTTTAAACATAACTGTTCAAACTAGCTGATAGGGACAGTATGGTCAATTTTCAGCAAGTTGCAGCAATTGACCTACAGAAATAACCACTTCCATAAACAAGGTCTAAAATCATGTTTGGTTGCAATCTGGATACAGTGTTTTAAACATAACTGTTCAAAACTAAGATGATAGGGACAGTATGGTTGATTTTCAGCAAGTTGCAGCAATTGAACTACAGAAATAACCACTTTTCCTAAACAAGGTCTAAAACATTGTTTGGTTTGCACTCTGTAAGTATATTTTTTACATAACTGTTCAAACTAGATGAAGTTGCAGCAATAGAACTACAGAAATAACTTTTCCATAAACAAGGTCTAAATCATGTTTGGTTGCACTCTGGAAGTACATATTTTACAGAACTGTTCAAACTATAGATTGATAGGAAAACTATGGACAATTTTCAGCAAGTTGCAGCAATTGAACTAGAGAAATAACCACTTTTCCATAAACAAGGTCTATAATCATGTGCACTCTGGATACGTTTTAAACATCTGTTCAAACTAGCTGATAGGGAAAGTATGGTCAATTTTCAGGAAGTTGCAGCAATTGACCTACAGAAATAACTTTTCCATAAACAAGGTCTAAATCATGTTTGGTTGCACTCTGGAAGTACATATTTTACAGAACTGTTCAAACTGGATGGTAGGAAAACATGGACAATTTTCAGCAAGTTGCAGCAATTGAACTACAGAAATAACCACTTTTCCATAAACAAGGTCTAAAATCATGTTTGGTTGCACTCTGGATACAGTTTTTAAACATCTGTTCAAACTAGCTGATAGGGACAGTAGTCAATTTTCAGCAAGTTGCAGCAATTGACCTACAGAAATAACCACTTTTCCATAAACAAGGTCTAAAATCATGTTTGGTTGCACTCTGGATACAATGTTTTAAACATCTGTTCAAACTAGCTGATAGGGACAGTATGGTCAATTTTCAGCAAGTTGCAGCAATTGACCTACAGAAATAACCACTTCATAAACAAGGTCTAAAATCATGTTTGGTTGCAATCTGGATACAGTGTTTTAAACATAACTGTTCAAAACTAAGATGATAGGGACAGTATGGTTGATTTTCAGCAAGTTGCAGCAATTGAACTACAGAAATAACCACTTTTCCTAAACAAGGTCTAAAACATTGTTTGGTTTGCACTCTGTAAGTATATTTTTTACATAACTGTTCAAACTAGATGAAGTTGCAGCAATAGAACTACAGAAATAACTTTTCCATAAACAAGGTCTAAATCATGTTTGGTTGCACTCTGGAAGTACATATTTTACAGAACTGTTCAAACTATAGATTGATAGGAAAACTATGGACAATTTTCAGCAAGTTGCAGCAATTGAACTAGAGAAATAACCACTTTTCCATAAACAAGGTCTAAATCATGTTTGATTGCACTCTGAAAGTACATTTTTTAAGAACTGTTCAAACTAGATAGGAAAACTATGGACAATTTTCAGCAAGTTGCAGCAATTGAACTAGAGAAATAACCACTTTTCCATAAACAAGGTCTATAATCATGTTTGCACTCTGGATACGTTTTAAACATCTGTTCAAACTAGCTGATAGGGACAGTATGGTCAATTTTCAGCAAGTTGCAGCAGTTGACCTACAGAAATAACCACTTCTCCATAAACAATGTCTAAAATCATGTTTGGTTGCAGTCTGGATACAATGTTTTAAACATAACTGTTCAAAACTAGATGATAGGTACAGTATGGTTGATTTTCAGCAAGTTGCAGCAATTGAACTACAGAAATAACCACTTTTCCTAAACAAGGTCTAAAACATTGTTTGGTTTGTACTCTGTAAGTATATTTTTTACATAACTGTTCAAACTAGATGAAGTTGCAGCAATAGAACTACAGAAATAACTTTTCCATAAACAAGGTCTAAATCATGTTTGGTTGCACTCTGGAAGTACATATTTTACAGAACTGTTCAAACTATAGATTGATAGGAAAACTATGGACAATTTTCAGCAAGTTGCAGCAATTGAACTAGAGAAATAACCACTTTTCCATAAACAAGGTCTATAATCATGTGCACTCTGGATACGTTTTAAACATCTGTTCAAACTAGCTGATAGGGACAGTATGGTCAATTTTCAGCAAGTTGCAGCAATTGACTACAGAAATAACCACTTTCCATAAACAAGGTCTAAATCATGTTTGGTTGCACTCTGAAAGTACATTTTTTTACAGAACTGTTCAAACTAGGATGGTAGGAAAACTATGGATTTTCAGCAAGTTGCAGCAATTGAACTACAGAAATAACCACTTTTCCAAAACAAGGTCTAAAATCATGTTTGGTTGCACTCTGGATACGTTTTAAACATCTGTTCAAACTAGATGATAGGGACAGTATGGTCAATTTTCAGCAAGTTGCAGCAATTGACTACAGAAATAACCACTTTTCCATAAACAAGGTCTAAAATCATGTTTGGTTGCACTCTGGATACGTTTTAAACATCTGTTCAAACTAGCTGATAGGGAAAGTATGGTCAATTTTCAGCAAGTTGCAGCAATTGACCTACAGAAATAACCACTTCATAAACAATGTCTAAAATCATGTTTGGTTGCAATCTGGATACAGTGTTTTAAACATAACTGTTCAAAACTAAGATGATAGGGACAGTATGGTTGATTTTCAGCAAGTTGCAGCAATTGAACTACAGAAATAACCACTTTTCCATAAACAAGGTCTAAAATCATGTTTGGTTTGCACTCTGTAAGTATATTTTTTACATAACTGTTCAAACTAGATGAAGTTGCAGCAATAGAACTCAGAAATAACTTTTCCATAAACAAGGTCTAAATCATGTTTGATTGCACTCTGAAAGTACATATTTTACAGAACTGTTCAAACTATAGATTGATAGGAAAACTATGTACAATTTTCAGCAAGTTGCAGCAATTGAACTAGAGAAATAACCACTTCTCCATAAACAATGTCTAAAATCATGTTTGGTTGCAAAAACAAGGTCTAAATCATGTTTGCACTCTGGAAGTACATTTTTTACAAACTGTTCAAACTAGATTGATAGGAAGTATGGTCAATTTTCAAACAAGTTGCAGCAATTGAAATTGAACTACAGAAATAACCACTTTTCCATAAACAAGGTCTATAATCATGTTTGGTTGCACTCTGGAAGTACATATTTTACAGAACTGTTCAAACTATAGATTGATAGGAAAACTATGGACAATTTTCAGCAAGTTGCAGCAATTGAACTAGAGAAATAACCACTTTTCCATAAACAAGGTCTATAATCATGTGCACTCTGGATACGTTTTAAACATCTGTTCAAACTAGCTGATAGGGACAGTATGGTCAATTTTCAGCAAGTTGCAGCAATTGACCTACAGAAATAACCACTTCTCCATAAACAATGTCTAAAATCATGTTTGGTTGCAATCTGGATACAGTGTTTTAAACATATCTGTTCAAACTAGCTGATAGGGACAGTATGGTCAATTTTCAGCAAGTTGCAGCAATTGACCTACAGAAATAACCACTTCATAAACAATGTCTAAAATCATGTTTGGTTGCAATCTGGATACAGTGTTTTAAACATAACTGTTCAAAACTAAGATGATAGGGACAGTATGGTTGATTTTCAGCAAGTTGCAGCAATTGAACTACAGAAATAACCACTTTTCCTAAACAAGGTCTAAAACATTGTTTGGTTTGCACTCTGTAAGTATATTTTTTACATAACTGTTCAAACTAGATGAAGTTGCAGCAATAGAACTACAGAAATAACTTTTCCATAAACAAGGTCTAAATCATGTTTGGTTGCACTCTGGAAGTACATATTTTACAGAACTGTTCAAACTATAGATTGATAGGAAAACTATGGACAATTTTCAGCAAGTTGCAGCAATTGAACTAGAGAAATAACCACTTTTCCATAAACAAGGTCTATAATCATGTGCACTCTGGATACGTTTTAAACATCTGTTCAAACTAGCTGATAGGGACAGTATGGTCAATTTTCAGCAAGTTGCAGCAATTGACCTACAGAAATAACCACTTCTCCATAAACAATGTCTAAAATCATGTTTGGTTGCAATCTGGATACAGTGTTTTAAACATAACTGTTCAAAACTAGATGATAGGGACAGTATGGTTGATTTTCAGCAAGTTGCAGCAATTGAACTACAGAAATAACCACTTTTCCTAAACAAGGTCTAAAACATTGTTTGGTTTGCACTCTGTAAGTATATTTTTTACATAACTGTTCAAACTAGATGAAGTTGCAGCAATAGAACTACAGAAATAACTTTTCCATAAACAAGGTCTAAATCATGTTTGGTTGCACTCTGGAAGTACATATTTTACAGAACTGTTCAAACTATAGATTGATAGGAAAACTATGGACAATTTTCAGCAAGTTGCAGCAATTGAACTAGAGAAATAACCACTTTTCCATAAACAAGGTCTATAATCATGTGCACTCTGGATACGTTTTAAACATCTGTTCAAACTAGCTGATAGGGACAGTATGGTCAATTTTCAGCAAGTTGCAGCAATTGACCTACAGAAATAACCACTTCTCCATAAACAATGTCTAAAATCATGTTTGGTTGCAATCTGGATACAATGTTTTAAACATAACTGTTCAAACTAGCTGATAGGGACAGTATGGTTGATTTTCAGCAAGTTGCAAAATTGACCTACAGAAATAACCACTTCATAAACAAGGTCTAAAATCATGTTTGGTTGCAATCTGGATACAGTGTTTTAAACATAACTGTTCAAAACTAAGATGATAGGGACAGTATGGTTGATTTTCAGCAAGTTGCAGCAATTGAACTACAGAAATAACCACTTTTCCTAAACAAGGTCTAAAACATTGTTTGGTTGCACTCTGTAAGTATATTTTTTACATAACTGTTCAAACTAGATTTGCAGCAATAGAACTACAGAAATAACTTTTCCATAAACAAGGTCTAAATCATGTTTGATTGCACTCTGAAAGTACATATTTTACAGAACTGTTCAAACTATAGATTGATAGGAAAACTATGGACAATTTTCAGCAAGTTGCAGCAATTGAACTAGAGAAATAACCACTTTTCCATAAACAAGGTCTATAATCATGTGCACTCTGGATACGTTTTAAACATCTGTTCAAACTAGCTGATAGGGACAGTATGGTCAATTTTCAGCAAGTTGCAGCAATTGACCTACAGAAATAACCACTTCTCCATAAACAATGTCTAAAATCATGTTTGGTTGCAATCTGGATACAGTGTTTTAAACATAACTGTTCAAAACTAGATGATAGGGACAGTATGGTTGATTTTCAGCAAGTTGCAGCAATTGAACTACAGAAATAACCACTTTTCCTAAACAAGGTCTAAAACATTGTTTGGTTTGCACTCTGTAAATATTTTTTACATAACTGTTCAAACTAGATAAAGTTGCAGCAATAGAACTACAGAAATAACTTTTCAATAAACAAGGTCTAAATCATGTTTGGTTGCACTCTGGAAGTACATATTTTACAGAACTGTTCAAACTATAGATTGATAGGAAAACTATGGACAATTTTCAGCAAGTTGCAGCAATTGAACTAGAGAAATAATCACTTTTCCATAAACAAGGTCTATATTCATGTGCACTCTGGATACGTTTAAACATCTGTTCAAACTAGCTGATAGGGAAAGTATGGTCAATTTTCAGCAAGTTGCAGCAATTGACCTACAGAAATAACCACTTCTCCATAAACAATGTCTAAAATCATGTTTGGTTGCAATCTGGATACAGTGTTTTAAACATAACTGTTCAAAACTAGATGATAGGGACAGTATGGTTGATTTTCAGCAAGTTGCAGCAATTGAACTACAGAAATAACCACTTTTCCTAAACAAGGTCTAAAACATTGTTTGGTTTGCACTCTGTAAGTATATTTTTTACATAACTGTTCAAACTAGATGAAGTTGCAGCAATAGAACTACAGAAATAACTTTTCCATAAACAAGGTCTAAATCATGTTTGGTTGCACTCTGGAAGTACATATTTTACAGAACTGTTCAAACTATAGATTGATAGGAAAACTATGGACAATTTTCAGCAAGTTGCAGCAATTGAACTAGAGAAATAACCACTTTTCCATAAACAAGGTCTATAATCATGTGCACTCTGGATACGTTTTAAACATCTGTTCAAACTAGCTGATAGGGACAGTATGGTCAATTTTCAGCAAGTTGCAGCAATTGACCTACAGAAATAACCACTTCTCCATAAACAATGTCTAAAATCATGTTTGGTTGCAATCTGGATACAATGTTTTAAACATAACTGTTCAAAACTAGATGATAGGGACAGTATGGTTAATTTTCAGCAAGTTGCAGCAATTGACCTACAGAAATAACCACTTCATAAACAAGGTCTAAAATCATGTTTGGTTGCAATCTGGATACAGTGTTTTAAACATAACTGTTCAAAACTAAGATGATAGGGACAGTATGGTTGATTTTCAGCAAGTTGCAGCAATTGAACTACAGAAATAACCACTCTTCCTAAACAAGGTCTAAAACATTGTTTGGTTGCACTCTGTAAGTATATTTTTTACATAACTGTTCAAACTAGATAAAGTTGCAGCAATAGAACTACAGAAATAACTTTTCCATAAACAAGGTCTAAATCATGTTTGATTGCACTCTGAAAGTACATATTTTACAGAACTGTTCAAACTATAGATTGATAGGAAAACTATGGACAATTTTCAGCAAGTTGCAGCAATTGAACTAGAGAAATAACCACTTTTCCATAAACAAGGTCTATAATCATGTGCACTCTGGATACGTTTTAAACATCTGTTCAAACTAGCTGATAGGGACAGTATGGTCAATTTTCAGCAAGTTGCAGCAATTGACCTACAGAAATAACCACTTCTCCATAAACAATGTCTAAAATCATGTTTGGTTGCAATCTGGATACAGTGTTTTAAACATAACTGTTCAAAACTAGATGATAGGGACAGTATGGTTGATTTTCAGCAAGTTGCAGCAATTGAACTACAGAAATAACCACTTTTCCTAAACAAGGTCTAAAACATTGTTTGGTTTGCACTCTGTAAGTATATTTTTTACATAACTGTTCAAACTAGATGAAGTTGCAGCAATAGAACTACAGAAATAACTTTTCCATAAACAAGGTCTAAATCATGTTTGATTGCACTCTGAAAGTACATTTTTTGCAGAACTGTTCAAACTGGATAAAGTTGCAGCAATAGAACTACAGAAATAACTTTTCCATAAACAAGGTCTAAATCATGTTTGGTTGCACTCTGAAAGTACATATTTTACAGAACTGTTCAAACTATAGATTGATAGGAAAACTATGGACAATTTTCAGCAAGTTGCAGCAATTGAACTAGAGAAATAACCACTTTTCCATAAACAAGGTCTATAATCATGTGCACTCTGGATACGTTTTAAACATCTGTTCAAACTAGCTGATAGGGACAGTATGGTCAATTTTCAGCAAGTTGCAGCAATTGACCTACAGAAATAACCACTTCTCCATAAACAATGTCTAAAATCATGTTTGGTTGCAATCTGGATACAATGTTTTAAACATAACTGTTCAAAACTAGATGATAGGGACAGTATGGTTGATTTTCAGCAAGTTGCAAAAATTGACCTACAGAAATAACCACTTCATAAACAAGGTCTAAAATCATGTTTGGTTGCAATCTGGATACAGTGTTTTAAACATAACTGTTCAAAACTAAGATGATAGGGACAGTATGGTTGATTTTCAGCAAGTTGCAGCAATTGAACTACAGAAATAACCACTTTTCCTAAACAAGGTCTAAAACATTGTTTGGTTTGCACTCTGTAAGTATATTTTTTACATAACTGTTCAAACTAGATGAAGTTGCAGCAATAGAACTACAGAAATAACTTTTCCATAAACAAGGTCTAAATCATGTTTGGTTGCACTCTGAAAGTACATATTTTACAGAACTGTTCAAACTATAGATTGATAGGAAAACTATGGACAATTTTCAGCAAGTTGCAGCAATTGAACTAGAGAAATAACCACTTTTCCATAAACAAGGTCTATAATCATGTGCACTCTGGATACGTTTTAAACATCTGTTCAAACTAGCTGATAGGGACAGTATGGTCAATTTTCAGCAAGTTGCAGCAATTGACCTACAGAAATAACCACTTCTCCATAAACAATGTCTAAAATCATGTTTGGTTGCAATCTGGATACAGTGTTTTAAACATAACTGTTCAAAACTAGATGATAGGGACAGTATGGTTGATTTTCAGCAAGTTGCAGCAATTGAACTACAGAAATAACCACTTTTCCTAAACAAGGTCTAAAACATTGTTTGGTTTGCACTCTGTAAGTATATTTTTTACATAACTGTTCAAACTAGATGAAGTTGCAGCAATAGAACTACAGAAATAACTTTTCCATAAACAAGGTCTAAATCATGTTTGGTTGCACTCTGGAAGTACATATTTTACAGAACTGTTCAAACTATAGATTGATAGGAAAACTATGGACAATTTTCAGCAAGTTGCAGCAATTGAACTAGAGAAATAACCACTTTTCCATAAACAAGGTCTATAATCATGTGCACTCTGGATACGTTTTAAACATCTGTTCAAACTAGCTGATAGGGACAGTATGGTCAATTTTCAGCAAGTTGCAGCAATTGACCTACAGAAATAACCACTTCTCCATAAACAATGTCTAAAATCATGTTTGGTTGCAATCTGGATACAGTGTTTTAAACATAACTGTTCAAAACTAGATGATAGGGACAGTATGGTTGATTTTCAGCAAGTTGCAGCAATTGAACTACAGAAATAACCACTTTTCCTAAACAAGGTCTAAAACATTGTTTGGTTTGCACTCTGTAAGTATATTTTTTACATAACTGTTCAAACTAGATGAAGTTGCAGCAATAGAACTACAGAAATAACTTTTCCATAAACAAGGTCTAAATCATGTTTGGTTGCACTCTGGAAGTACATATTTTACAGAACTGTTCAAACTATAGATTGATAGGAAAACTATGGACAATTTTCAGCAAGTTGCAGCAATTGAACTAGAGAAATAACCACTTTTCCATAAACAAGGTCTATAATCATGTGCACTCTGGATACGTTAAACATCTGTTCAAACTAGCTGATAGGGACAGTATGGTCAATTTTCAGCAAGTTGCAGCAATTGACCTACAGAAATAACCACTTCTCCATAAACAATGTCTAAAATCATGTTTGGTTGCAATCTGGATACAGTGTTTTAAACATAACTGTTCAAAACTAGATGATAGGGACAGTATGGTTGATTTTCAGCAAGTTGCAGCAATTGAACTACAGAAATAACCACTTTTCCTAAACAAGGTCTAAAACATTGTTTGGTTTGCACTCTGTAAGTATATTTTTTACATAACTGTTCAAACTAGATGAAGTTGCAGCAATAGAACTACAGAAATAACTTTTCCATAAACAAGGTCTAAATCATGTTTGGTTGCACTCTGGAAGTACATATTTTACAGAACTGTTCAAACTATAGATTGATAGGAAAACTATGGACAATTTTCAGCAAGTTGCAGCAATTGAACTAGAGAAATAACCACTTTTCCATAAACAAGGTCTATAATCATGTGCACTCTGGATACGTTTTAAACATCTGTTCAAACTAGCTGATAGGGACAGTATGGTCAATTTTCAGCAAGTTGCAGCAATTGACCTACAGAAATAACCACTTCTCCATAAACAATGTCTAAAATCATGTTTGGTTGCAATCTGGATACAATGTTTTAAACATAACTGTTCAAAACTAGATGATAGGGACAGTATGGTTGATTTTCAGCAAGTTGCAAAAATTGACCTACAGAAATAACCACTTCATAAACAAGGTCTAAAATCATGTTTGGTTGCAATCTGGATACAGTGTTTTAAACATAACTGTTCAAAACTAAGATGATAGGGACAGTATGGTTGATTTTCAGCAAGTTGCAGCAATTGAACTACAGAAATAACCACTCTTCCTAAACAAGGTCTAAAACATTGTTTGGTTGCACTCTGTAAGTATATTTTTTACATAACTGTTCAAACTAGATGAAGTTGCAGCAATAGAACTACAGAAATAACTTTTCCATAAACAAGGTCTAAATCATTGTTTGGTTTGCACTCTGAAAGTACATATTTTACAGAACTGTTCAAACTATAGATTGATAGGAAAACTATGGACAATTTTCAGCAAGTTGCAGCAATTGAACTAGAGAAATAACCACTTTTCCATAAACAAGGTCTATAATCATGTGCACTCTGGATACGTTTTAAACATCTGTTCAAACTAGCTGATAGGGACAGTATGGTCAATTTTCAGCAAGTTGCAGCAGTTGACCTACAGAAATAACCACTTCTCCATAAACAATGTCTAAAATCATGTTTGGTTGCAATCTGGATACAGTGTTTTAAACATAACTGTTCAAAACTAGATGATAGGGACAGTATGGTTGATTTTCAGCAAGTTGCAGCAATTGAACTACAGAAATAACCACTTTTCCTAAACAAGGTCTAAAACATTGTTTGGTTTGCACTCTGTAAGTATATTCTTTACATAACTGTTCAAACTAGATGAAGTTGCAGCAATAGAACTACAGAAATAACTTTTCCATAAACAAGGTCTAAATCATGTTTGATTGCACTCTGAAAGTACATTTTTTGCAGAACTGTTCAAACTAGATAAAGTTGCAGCAATAGAACTACAGAAATAACTTTTCCATAAACAAGGTCTAAATCATGTTTGGTTGCACTCTGGAAGTACATATTTTACAGAACTGTTCAAACTATAGATTGATAGGAAAACTATGGACAATTTTCAGCAAGTTGCAGCAATTGAACTAGAGAAATAACCACTTTTCCATAAACAAGGTCTATAATCATGTGCACTCTGGATACGTTTTAAACATCTGTTCAAACTAGCTGATAGGGACAGTATGGTCAATTTTCAGCAAGTTGCAGCAATTGACCTACAGAAATAACCACTTCTCCATAAACAATGTCTAAAATCATGTTTGGTTGCAATCTGGATACAATGTTTTAAACATAACTGTTCAAAACTAGATGATAGGGACAGTATGGTTGATTTTCAGCAAGTTGCAAAAATTGACCTACAGAAATAACCACTTCATAAACAAGGTCTAAAATCATGTTTGGTTGCAATCTGGATACAGTGTTTTAAACATAACTGTTCAAAACTAAGATGATAGGGACAGTATGGTTGATTTTCAGCAAGTTGCAGCAATTGAACTACAGAAATAACCACTTTTCCTAAACAAGGTCTAAAACATTGTTTGGTTTGCACTCTGTAAGTATATTTTTTACATAACTGTTCAAACTAGATGAAGTTGCAGCAATAGAACTACAGAAATAACTTTTCCATAAACAAGGTCTAAAACATTGTTTGGTTGCACTCTGAAAGTACATATTTTACAGAACTGTTCAAACTATAGATTGATAGGAAAACTATGTACAATTTTCAGCAAGTTGCAGCAATTGAACTAGAGAAATAACCACTTTTCCATAAACAAGGTCTATAATCATGTGCACTCTGGATACGTTTTAAACATCTGTTCAAACTAGCTGATAGGGACAGTATGGTCAATTTTCAGCAAGTTGCAGCAGTTGACCTACAGAAATAACCACTTCTCCATAAACAATGTCTAAAATCATGTTTGGTTGCAGTCTGGATACAATGTTTTAAACATAACTGTTCAAAACTAGATGATAGGGACAGTATGGTTGATTTTCAGCAAGTTGCAGCAATTGAACTACAGAAATAACCACTTTTCCTAAAAAGGTCTAAAACATTGTTTGGTTTGCACTCTGTAAGTATATTTTTTACATAACTGTTCAAACTAGATGAAGTTGCAGCAATAGAACTACAGAAATAACTTTTCCATAAACAAGGTCTAAATCATGTTTGGTTGCACTCTGGAAGTACATATTTTACAGAACTGTTCAAACTATAGATTGATAGGAAAACTATGGACAATTTTCAGCAAGTTGCAGCAATTGAACTAGAGAAATAACCACTTTTCCATAAACAAGGTCTATAATCATGTGCACTCTGGATACGTTTTAAACATCTGTTTAGCTGATAGGGACAGTATGGTCAATTTTCAGCAAGTTGCAGCAATTGACCTACAGAAATAACCACTTCTCCATAAACAATGTCTAAAATCATGTTTGGTTGCAATCTGGATACAGTGTTTTAAACATAACTGTTCAAAACTAGATGATAGGGACAGTATGGTTGATTTTCAGCAAGTTGCAGCAATTGAACTACAGAAATAACCACTTTTCCTAAACAAGGTCTAAAACATTGTTTGGTTTGCACTCTGTAAGTATATTTTTTACATAACTGTTCAAACTAGATGAAGTTGCAGCAATAGAACTACAGAAATAACTTTTCCATAAACAAGGTCTAAATCATGTTTGGTTGCACTCTGGAAGTACATATTTTACAGAACTGTTCAAACTATAGATTGATAGGAAAACTATGGACAATTTTCAGCAAGTTGCAGCAATTGAACTAGAGAAATAACCACTTTTCCATAAACAAGGTCTATAATCATGTGCACTCTGGATACGTTTTAAACATCTGTTCAAACTAGCTGATAGGGACAGTATGGTCAATTTTCAGCAAGTTGCAGCAATTGACCTACAGAAATAACCACTTCTCCATAAACAATGTCTAAAATCATGTTTGGTTGCAATCTGGATACAATGTTTTAAACATAACTGTTCAAAACTAGATGATAGGGACAGTATGGTTGATTTTCAGCAAGTTGCAGCAATTGACCTACAGAAATAACCACTTCATAAACAATGTCTAAAATCATGTTTGGTTGCAATCTGGATACAGTGTTTTAAACATAACTGTTCAAAACTAAGATGATAGGGACAGTATGGTTGATTTTCAGCAAGTTGCAGCAATTGAACTACAGAAATAACCACTCTTCCTAAACAAGGTCTAAAACATTGTTTGGTTGCACTCTGTAAGTACATTTTTTACATAACTGTTCAAACTAGATAAAGTTGCAGCAATAGAACTACAGAAATAACTTTTCCATAAACAAGGTCTAAAACATTGTTTGGTTGCACTCTGAAAGTACATATTTTACAGAACTGTTCAAACTATAGATTGAAAGGAAAACTATGTACAATTTTCAGCAAGTTGCAGCAATTGAACTAGAGAAATAACCACTTTTCCATAAACAAGGTCTATAATCATGTGCACTCTGGATACGTTTTAAACATCTGTTCAAACTAGCTGATAGGGACAGTATGGTCAATTTTCAGCAAGTTGCAGCAATTGACCTACAGAAATAACCACTTCTCCATAAACAATGTCTAAAATCATGTTTGGTTGCAATCTGGATACAGTGTTTTAAACATAACTGTTCAAAACTAGATGATAGGGACAGTATGGTTGATTTTCAGCAAGTTGCAGCAATTGAACTACAGAAATAACCACTTTTCCTAAACAAGGTCTAAAACATTGTTTGGTTTGCACTCTGTAAGTATATTTTTTACATAACTGTTCAAACTAGATGAAGTTGCAGCAATTTCCATAAACAAGGTCTAAATCATGTCTAAACATATTTTTCACATTTTTTGCAGAACTGTTCAAACTAGATGAAGTTGCAGCAATAGAACTACAGAAATAACTTTTCCATAAACAAGGTCTAAATCATGTTTGGTTGCACTCTGGAAGTACATATTTTACAGAACTGTTCAAACTATAGATTGATAGGAAAACTATGGACAATTTTCAGCAAGTTGCAGCAATTGAACTAGAGAAATAACCACTTTTCCATAAACAAGGTCTATAATCATGTGCACTCTGGATACGTTTTAAACATCTGTTCAAACTAGCTGATAGGGACAGTATGGTCAATTTTCAGCAAGTTGCAGCAATTGACCTACAGAAATAACCACTTCTCCATAAACAATGTCTAAAATCATGTTTGGTTGCAATCTGGATACAATGTTTTAAACATAACTGTTCAAAACTAAGATGATAGGGACAGTATGGTTGATTTTCAGCAAGTTGCTGAAAAGGTCTAAAATCATGTTTGGTTGCAATCTGGATACAGTGTTTTAAACATAACTGTTCAAAACTAAGATGATAGGGACAGTATGGTTAATTTTCAGCAAGTTGCAGCAATTGAACTACAGAAATAACCACTTTTCCTAAACAAGGTCTAAAACATTGTTTGGTTGCACTCTGTAAGTATATTTTTTACATAACTGTTCAAACTAGATAAAGTTGCAGCAATAGAACTACAGAAATAACTTTTCCATAAACAAGGTCTAAATCATGTTTGATTGCACTCTGAAAGTACATATTTTACAGAACTGTTCAAACTATAGATTGATAGGAAAACTATGGACAATTTTCAGCAAGTTGCAGCAATTGAACTAGAGAAATAACCACTTTTCCATAAACAAGGTCTATAATCATGTGCACTCTGGATACGTTTTAAACATCTGTTCAAACTAGCTGATAGGGACAGTATGGTCAATTTTCAGCAAGTTGCAGCAGTTGACCTACAGAAATAACCACTTCTCCATAAACAATGTCTAAAATCATGTTTGGTTGCAATCTGGATACAGTGTTTTAAACATAACTGTTCAAAACTAGATGATAGGGACAGTATGGTTGATTTTCAGCAAGTTGCAGCAATTGAACTACAGAAATAACCACTTTTCCTAAACAAGGTCTAAAACATTGTTTGGTTTGCACTCTGTAAGTATATTTTTTACATAACTGTTCAAACTAGATGAAGTTGCAGCAATAGAACTACAGAAATAACTTTTCCATAAACAAGGTCTAAATCATGTTTGGTTGCACTCTGGAACTGTTCAAACTAGATAAAGTTGCAGCAATAGAACTACAGAAATAACTTTTCCATAAACAAGGTCTAAATCATGTTTGGTTGCACTCTGAAAGTACATATTTTACAGAACTGTTCAAACTATAGATTGATAGGAAAACTATGGACAATGCAAGTTGCAGCAATTGAACTAGAGAAATAACCACTTTTCCATAAACAAGGTCTATAATCATGTGCACTCTGGATACGTTTTAAACATCTGTTCAAACTAGCTGATAGGGACAGTATGGTCAATTTTCAGCAAGTTGCAGCAATTGACCTACAGAAATAACCACTTCTCCATAAACAATGTCTAAAATCATGTTTGGTTGCAATCTGGATACAATGTTTTAAACATAACTGTTCAAAACTAGATGATAGGGACAGTATGGTTGATTTTCAGCAAGTTGCAAAAATTGACCTACAGAAATAACCACTTCATAAACAAGGTCTAAAATCATGTTTGGTTGCAATCTGGATACAGTGTTTTAAACATAACTGTTCAAAACTAAGATGATAGGGACAGTATGGTTGATTTTCAGCAAGTTGCAGCAATTGAACTACAGAAATAACCACTTTCCTAAACAAGGTCTAAAACATTGTTTGGTTTGCACTCTGTAAGTATATTTTACATAACTGTTCAAACTAGATAAAGTTGCAGCAATAGAACTACAGAAATAACCACTTTTCCATAAACAAGGTCTAAAACATTGTTTGGTTGCACTCTGGAAGTACATATTTTACAGAACTGTTCAAACTATAGATTGATAGGAAAACTATGGACAATTTTCAGCAAGTTGCAGCAATTGAACTAGAGAAATAACCACTTTTCCATAAACAAGGTCTATAATCATGTGCACTCTGGATACGTTTTAAACATCTGTTCAAACTAGCTGATAGGGACAGTATGGTCAATTTTCAGCAAGTTGCAGCAGTTGACCTACAGAAATAACCACTTCTCCATAAACAATGTCTAAAATCATGTTTGGTTGCAATCTGGATACAGTGTTTTAAACATAACTGTTCAAAACTAGATGATAGGGACAGTATGGTTGATTTTCAGCAAGTTGCAGCAATTGAACTACAGAAATAACCACTTTTCCTAAACAAGGTCTAAAACATTGTTTGGTTTGCACTCTGTAAGTATATTTTTTACATAACTGTTCAAACTAGATGAAGTTGCAGCAATAGAACTACAGAAATAACTTTTCCATAAACAAGGTCTAAATCATGTTTGGTTGCACTCTGGAAGTACATATTTTACAGAACTGTTCAAACTATAGATTGATAGGAAAACTATGGACAATTTTCAGCAAGTTGCAGCAATTGAACTAGAGAAATAACCACTTTTCCATAAACAAGGTCTATAATCATGTGCACTCTGGATACGTTTTAAACATCTGTTCAAACTAGCTGATAGGGACAGTATGGTCAATTTTCAGCAAGTTGCAGCAATTGACCTACAGAAATAACCACTTCTCCATAAACAATGTCTAAAATCATGTTTGGTTGCAATCTGGATACAGTGTTTTAAACATAACTGTTCAAAACTAGATGATAGGGACAGTATGGTTGATTTTCAGCAAGTTGCAGCAATTGAACTACAGAAATAACCACTTTTCCTAAACAAGGTCTAAAACATTGTTTGGTTTGCACTCTGTAAGTATATTTTTTACATAACTGTTCAAACTAGATGAAGTTGCAGCAATAGAACTACAGAAATAACTTTTCCATAAACAAGGTCTAAATCATGTTTGGTTGCACTCTGGAAGTACATATTTTACAGAACTGTTCAAACTATAGATTGATAGGAAAACTATGGACAATTTTCAGCAAGTTGCAGCAATTGAACTAGAGAAATAACCACTTTTCCATAAACAAGGTCTATAATCATGTGCACTCTGGATACGTTTTAAACATCTGTTCAAACTAGCTGATAGGGACAGTATGGTCAATTTTCAGCAAGTTGCAGCAATTGACCTACAGAAATAACCACTTCTCCATAAACAATGTCTAAAATCATGTTTGGTTGCAATCTGGATACAATGTTTTAAACATAACTGTTCAAAACTAGATGATAGGGACAGTATGGTTGATTTTCAGCAAGTTGCAAAAATTGACCTACAGAAATAACCACTTCATAAACAAGGTCTAAAATCATGTTTGGTTGCAATCTGGATACAGTGTTTTAAACATAACTGTTCAAAACTAAGATGATAGGGACAGTATGGTTGATTTTCAGCAAGTTGCAGCAATTGAACTACAGAAATAACCACTCTTCCTAAACAAGGTCTAAAACATTGTTTGGTTGCACTCTGTAAGTATATTTTTTACATAACTGTTCAAACTAGATAAAGTTGCAGCAATAGAACTACAGAAATAACTTTTCCATAAACAAGGTCTAAATCATGTTTGATTGCACTCTGAAAGTACATATTTTACAGAACTGTTCAAACTATAGATTGATAGGAAAACTATGGACAATTTTCAGCAAGTTGCAGCAATTGAACTAGAGAAATAACCACTTTTCCATAAACAAGGTCTATAATCATGTGCACTCTGGATACGTTTTAAACATCTGTTCAAACTAGCTGATAGGGACAGTATGGTCAATTTTCAGCAAGTTGCAGCAATTGACCTACAGAAATAACCACTTCTCCATAAACAATGTCTAAAATCATGTTTGGTTGCAATCTGGATACAGTGTTTTAAACATAACTGTTCAAAACTAGATGATAGGGACAGTATGGTTGATTTTCAGCAAGTTGCAGCAATTACAGAAATAACCACTTTTCCTAAACAAGGTCTAAAATCATTGTTTGGTTGCACTCTGTAAGTATATTTTTTAAACATAACTGTTCAAACTAGATTTTCAGAAGTTGCAGCAATTGAACTACAGAAATAACTTTTCCATAAACAAGGTCTAAATCATGTTTGGTTGCACTCTGAAAGTACATATTTTTTAGAACTGTTCAAACTAGATAAGTTGCAGCAATAGAACTACAGAAATAACTTTTCCATAAACAAGGTCTAAATCATGTTTGGTTGCACTCTGGAAGTACATATTTTACAGAACTGTTCAAACTATAGATTGATAGGAAAACTATGGACAATTTTCAGCAAGTTGCAGCAATTGAACTAGAGAAATAACCACTTTTCCATAAACAAGGTCTATAATCATGTGCACTCTGGATACGTTTTAAACATCTGTTCAAACTAGCTGATAGGGACAGTATGGTCAATTTTCAGCAAGTTGCAGCAATTGACCTACAGAAATAACCACTTCTCCATAAACAATGTCTAAAATCATGTTTGGTTGCAATCTGGATACAATGTTTTAAACATAACTGTTCAAAACTAGATGATAGGGACAGTATGGTTAATTTTCAGCAAGTTGCAAAATTGACCTACAGAAATAACCACTTCATAAACAAGGTCTAAAATCATGTTTGGTTGCAATCTGGATACAGTGTTTTAAACATAACTGTTCAAAACTAAGATGATAGGGACAGTATGGTTGATTTTCAGCAAGTTGCAGCAATTGAACTACAGAAATAACCACTTCCTAAACAAGGTCTAAAACATTGTTTGGTTGCACTCTGTAAGTATATTTTTTACATAACTGTTCAAACTAGATAAAGTTGCAGCAATAGAACTACAGAAATAACTTTTCCATAAACAAGGTCTAAATCATGTTTGATTGCACTCTGAAAGTACATATTTTACAGAACTGTTCAAACTATAGATTGATAGGAAAACTATGGACAATTTTCAGCAAGTTGCAGCAATTGAACTAGAGAAATAACCACTTTTCCATAAACAAGGTCTATAATCATGTGCACTCTGGATACGTTTTAAACATCTGTTCAAACTAGCTGATAGGGACAGTATGGTCAATTTTCAGCAAGTTGCAGCAATTGACCTACAGAAATAACCACTTCTCCATAAACAATGTCTAAAATCATGTTTGGTTGCAATCTGGATACAGTGTTTTAAACATAACTGTTCAAAACTAGATGATAGGGACAGTATGGTTGATTTTCAGCAAGTTGCAGCAATTGAACTACAGAAATAACCACTTTTCCTAAACAAGGTCTAAAACATTGTTTGGTTTGCACTCTGTAAGTATATTTTTACATAACTGTTCAAACTAGATGAAGTTGCAGCAATAGAACTACAGAAATAACTTTTCCATAAACAAGGTCTAAATCATGTTTGGTTGCACTCTGGAAGTACATATTTTACAGAACTGTTCAAACTATAGATTGATAGGAAAACTATGGACAATTTTCAGCAAGTTGCAGCAATTGAACTAGAGAAATAACCACTTTTCCATAAACAAGGTCTATAATCATGTGCACTCTGGATACGTTTTAAACATCTGTTCAAACTAGCTGATAGGGACAGTATGGTCAATTTTCAGCAAGTTGCAGCAGTTGACCTACAGAAATAACCACTTCTCCATAAACAATGTCTAAAATCATGTTTGGTTGCAATCTGGATACAATGTTTTAAACATAACTGTTCAAACTAGCTGATAGGGACAGTATGGTTGATTTTCAGCAAGTTGCAAAAATTGACCTACAGAAATAACCACTTCATAAACAAGGTCTAAAATCATGTTTGGTTGCAATCTGGATACAGTGTTTTAAACATAACTGTTCAAAACTAAGATGATAGGGACAGTATGGTTGATTTTCAGCAAGTTGCAGCAATTGAACTACAGAAATAACCACTCTTCCTAAACAAGGTCTAAAACATTGTTTGGTTGCACTCTGTAAGTATATTTTTTACATAACTGTTCAAACTAGATAAAGTTGCAGCAATAGAACTACAGAAATAACTTTTCCATAAACAAGGTCTAAATCATGTTTGATTGCACTCTGAAAGTACATATTTTACAGAACTGTTCAAACTATAGATTGATAGGAAAACTATGGACAATTTTCAGCAAGTTGCAGCAATTGAACTAGAGAAATAACCACTTTTCCATAAACAAGGTCTATAATCATGTGCACTCTGGATACGTTTTAAACATCTGTTCAAACTAGCTGATAGGGACAGTATGGTCAATTTTCAGCAAGTTGCAGCAGTTGACCTACAGAAATAACCACTTCTCCATAAACAAGTCTAAAATCATGTTTGGTTGCAATCTGGATACAGTGTTTTAAACATAACTGTTCAAAACTAGATGATAGGGACAGTATGGTTGATTTTCAGCAAGTTGCAGCAATTGAACTACAGAAATAACCACTTTTCCTAAACAAGGTCTAAAACATTGTTTGGTTTGCACTCTGTAAGTATATTTTTTACATAACTGTTCAAACTAGATGAAGTTGCAGCAATAGAACTACAGAAATAACTTTTCCATAAACAAGGTCTAAATCATGTTTGGTTGCACTCTGGAAGTACATATTTTACAGAACTGTTCAAACTATAGATTGATAGGAAAACTATGGACAATTTTCAGCAAGTTGCAGCAATTGAACTAGAGAAATAACCACTTTTCCATAAACAAGGTCTATAATCATGTGCACTCTGGATACGTTTTAAACATCTGTTCAAACTAGCTGATAGGGACAGTATGGTCAATTTTCAGCAAGTTGCAGCAATTGACCTACAGAAATAACCACTTCTCCATAAACAATGTCTAAAATCATGTTTGGTTGCAATCTGGATACAATGTTTTAAACATAACTGTTCAAAACTAGATGATAGGGACAGTATGGTTGATTTTCAGCAAGTTGCAAAAATTGACCTACAGAAATAACCACTTCATAAACAAGGTCTAAAATCATGTTTGGTTGCAATCTGGATACAGTGTTTTAAACATAACTGTTCAAAACTAAGATGATAGGGACAGTATGGTTGATTTTCAGCAAGTTGCAGCAATTGAACTACAGAAATAACCACTCTTCCTAAACAAGGTCTAAAACATTGTTTGGTTGCACTCTGTAAGTATATTTTTTACATAACTGTTCAAACTAGATGAAGTTGCAGCAATAGAACTACAGAAATAACTTTTCCATAAACAAGGTCTAAATCATGTTTGGTTGCACTCTGGAAGTACATATTTTACAGAACTGTTCAAACTATAGATTGATAGGAAAACTATGGATAATTTTCAGCAAGTTGCAGCAATTGAACTAGAGAAATAACCACTTTTCCATAAACAAGGTCTATAATCATGTGCACTCTGGATACGTTTTAAACATCTGTTCAAACTAGCTGATAGGGACAGTATGGTCAATTTTCAGCAAGTTGCAGCAATTGACCTACAGAAATAACCACTTCTCCATAAACAATGTCTAAAATCATGTTTGGTTGCAATCTGGATACAGTGTTTTAAACATAACTGTTCAAAACTAGATGATAGGGACAGTATGGTTGATTTTCAGCAAGTTGCAGCAATTGAACTACAGAAATAACCACTTTTCCTAAACAAGGTCTAAAACATTGTTTGGTTTGCACTCTGTAAGTATATTTTTTACATAACTGTTCAAACTAGATGAAGTTGCAGCAATAGAACTACAGAAATAACTTTTCCATAAACAAGGTCTAAATCATGTTTGGTTGCACTCTGGAAGTACATATTTTACAGAACTGTTCAAACTATAGATTGATAGAAACTATGGACAATTTTCAGCAAGTTGCAGCAATTGAACTAGAGAAATAATCACTTTTCCATAAATAAGGTCTATAATCATGTGCACTCTGGATACGTTTTAAACATCTGTTCAAACTAGCTGATAGTGAAAGTATGGTCAATTTTCAGCAAGTTGCAGCAATTGAACTACAGAAATAACCACTTCTCCATAAACAATGTCTAAAATCATGTTTGGTTGCAATCTGGATACAGTGTTTTAAACATAACTGTTCAAAACTAGATGATAGGGACAGTATGGTTGATTTTCAGCAAGTTGCAAAAATTGACCTACAGAAATAACCACTTCATAAACAAGGTCTAAAATCATGTTTGGTTGCAATCTGGATACAGTGTTTTAAACATAACTGTTCAAAACTAAGATGATAGGGACAGTATGGTTGATTTTCAGCAAGTTGCAGCAATTGAACTACAGAAATAACCACTCTTCCTAAACAAGGTCTAAAACATTGTTTGGTTGCACTCTGTAAGTATATTTTTTACATAACTGTTCAAACTAGATAAAGTTGCAGCAATAGAACTACAGAAATAACTTTTCCATAAACAAGGTCTAAATCATGTTTGATTGCACTCTGAAAGTACATTTTTTGCAGAACTGTTCAAACTGGATAAAGTTGCAGCAATAGAACTACAGAAATAACTTTTCCATAAACAAGGTCTAAATCATGTTTGATTGCACTCTGAAAGTACATATTTTACAGAACTGTTCAAACTATAGATTGATAGGAAAACTATGGACAATTTTCAGCAAGTTGCAGCAATTGAACTAGAGAAATAACCACTTTTCCATAAACAAGGTCTATAATCATGTGCACTCTGGATACGTTTTAAACATCTGTTCAAACTAGCTGATAGGGACAGTATGGTCAATTTTCAGCAAGTTGCAGCAATTGACCTACAGAAATAACCACTTCTCCATAAACAAGGTCTAAAATCATGTTTGGTTGCAATCTGGATACAGTGTTTTAAACATAACTGTTCAAAACTAGATGATAGGGACAGTATGGTTGATTTTCAGCAAGTTGCAGCAATTGAACTACAGAAATAACCACTTTTCCTAAACAAGGTCTAAAACATTGTTTGGTTTGCACTCTGTAAGTATATTTTTTACATAACTGTTCAAACTAGATGAAGTTGCAGCAATAGAACTACAGAAATAACTTTTCCATAAACAAGGTCTAAATCATGTTTGGTTGCACTCTGGAAGTACATATTTTACAGAACTGTTCAAACTATAGATTGATAGGAAAACTATGGACAATTTTCAGCAAGTTGCAGCAATTGAACTAGAGAAATAACCACTTTTCCATAAACAAGGTCTATAATCATGTGCACTCTGGATACGTTTTAAACATCTGTTCAAACTAGCTGATAGGGACAGTATGGTCAATTTTCAGCAAGTTGCAGCAATTGACCTACAGAAATAACCACTTCTCCATAAACAATGTCTAAAATCATGTTTGGTTGCAATCTGGATACAGTGTTTTAAACATAACTGTTCAAAACTAGATGATAGGGACAGTATGGTTGATTTTCAGCAAGTTGCAGCAATTGAACTACAGAAATAACCACTTTTCCTAAACAAGGTCTAAAACATTGTTTGGTTTGCACTCTGTAAGTATATTTTTTACATAACTGTTCAAACTAGATTTTCAGAAGTTGCAGCAATAGAACTACAGAAATAACTTTTCCATAAACAAGGTCTAAATCATGTTTGGCACTTGAAAGTACATTTTTTACACTGTTCAAACTGGATAAAGTTGCACATATTTTTTCCATAAACAGAAATCTGTTCAAACTATTTTAGAACTGTTCAAACTATAGATTGATAGGAAAACTATGGACAATTTTCAGCAAGTTGCAGCAATTGAACTAGAGAAATAACCACTTTTCCATAAACAAGGTCTATAATCATGTGCACTCTGGATACGTTTTAAACATCTGTTCAAACTAGCTGATAGGGACAGTATGGTCAATTTTCAGCAAGTTGCAGCAGTTGACCTACAGAAATAACCACTTCTCCATAAACAATGTCTAAAATCATGTTTGGTTGCAATCTGGATACAATGTTTTAAACATAACTGTTCAAAACTAGATGATAGGGACAGTATGGTTGATTTTCAGCAAGTTGCAAAATTGACCTACAGAAATAACCACTTCATAAACAAGGTCTAAAATCATGTTTGGTTGCAATCTGGATACAGTGTTTTAAACATAACTGTTCAAAACTAAGATGATAGGGACAGTATGGTTGATTTTCAGCAAGTTGCAGCAATTGAACTACAGAAATAACCACTCTTCCTAAACAAGGTCTAAAACATTGTTTGGTTGCACTCTGTAAGTATATTTTTTACATAACTGTTCAAACTAGATAAAGTTGCAGCAATAGAACTACAGAAATAACTTTTCCATAAACAAGGTCTAAATCATGTTTGATTGCACTCTGAAAGTACATTTTTTGCAGAACTGTTCAAACTGGATAAAGTTGCAGCAATAGAACTACAGAAATAACTTTTCCATAAACAAGGTCTAAATCATGTTTGATTGCACTCTGAAAGTACATATTTTACAGAACTGTTCAAACTATAGATTGATAGGAAAACTATGGACAATTTTCAGCAAGTTGCAGCAATTGAACTAGAGAAATAACCACTTTTCCATAAACAAGGTCTATAATCATGTGCACTCTGGATACGTTTTAAACATCTGTTCAAACTAGCTGATAGGGACAGTATGGTCAATTTTCAGCAAGTTGCAGCAGTTGACCTACAGAAATAACCACTTCTCCATAAACAATGTCTAAAATCATGTTTGGTTGCAATCTGGATACAGTGTTTTAAACATAACTGTTCAAAACTAGATGATAGGGACAGTATGGTTGATTTTCAGCAAGTTGCAGCAATTGAACTACAGAAATAACCACTTTTCCTAAACAAGGTCTAAAACATTGTTTGGTTTGCACTCTGTAAGTATATTTTTTACATAACTGTTCAAACTAGATGAAGTTGCAGCAATAGAACTACAGAAATAACTTTTCCATAAACAAGGTCTAAATCATGTTTGGTTGCACTCTGGAAGTACATATTTTACAGAACTGTTCAAACTATAGATTGATAGGAAAACTATGGACAATTTTCAGCAAGTTGCAGCAATTGAACTAGAGAAATAACCACTTTTCCATAAACAAGGTCTATAATCATGTGCACTCTGGATACGTTTTAAACATCTGTTCAAACTAGCTGATAGGGACAGTATGGTCAATTTTCAGCAAGTTGCAGCAATTGACCTACAGAAATAACCACTTCTCCATAAACAATGTCTAAAATCATGTTTGGTTGCAATCTGGATACAGTGTTTTAAACATAACTGTTCAAAACTAGATGATAGGGACAGTATGGTTGATTTTCAGCAAGTTGCAGCAATTGAACTACAGAAATAACCACTCTTCCTAAACAAGGTCTAAAACATTGTTTGGTTGCACTCTGTAAGTATATTTTTTACATAACTGTTCAAACTAGATGAAGTTGCAGCAATAGAACTACAGAAATAACTTTTCCATAAACAAGGTCTAAATCATGTTTGATTGCACCCTGAAAGTACATTTTTTTACATGTTTAGATAAAGTTGCAGCAATAGAACTACAGAAATAACTTTTCCATAAACAAGGTCTAAATCATGTTTGGTTGCACTCTGAAGTACATATTTTACAGAACTGTTCAAACTATAGATTGATAGGAAAACTATGGACAATTTTCAGCAAGTTGCAGCAATTGAACTAGAGAAATAACCACTTTTCCATAAACAAGGTCTATAATCATGTGCACTCTGGATACGTTTTAAACATCTGTTCAAACTAGCTGATAGGGACAGTATGGTCAATTTTCAGCAAGTTGCAGCAATTGACCTACAGAAATAACCACTTCTCCATAAACAATGTCTAAAATCATGTTTGGTTGCAATCTGGATACAATGTTTTAAACATAACTGTTCAAAACTAGATGATAGGGACAGTATGGTTGATTTTCAGCAAGTTGCAGCAATTGAACTACAGAAATAACCACTTTTCCTAAACAAGGTCTAAAACATTGTTTGGTTTGCACTCTGTAATTTTTTTTACATAACTGTTCAAACTAGATGAAGTTGCAGCAATTGAACTACAGAAATAACTTTTCCATAAACAAGGTCTAAATCATGTTTGATTGCAATCTGGATACAATGTTTTAAACATAACTGTTCAAAACTAGATGATAGGGACAGTATGGTTGATTTTCAGCAAGTTGCAGCAATTGAACTACAGAAATAACCACTCTTCCTAAACAAGGTCTAAAACATTGTTTGGTTGCACTCTGTAAGTATATTTTTTACATAACTGTTCAAACTAGATGAAGTTGCAGCAATAGAACTACAGAAATAACTTTTCCATAAACAAGGTCTAAATCATGTTTGATTGCACTCTGAAAGTACATTTTTTACAGAACTGTTCAAACTAGATGAAGTTGCAGCAATAGAACTACAGAAATAACTTTTCCATAAACAAGGTCTAAATCATGTTTGGTTGCACTCTGGAAGTACATATTTTACAGAACTGTTCAAACTATAGATTGATAGGAAAACTATGGACAATTTTCAGCAAGTTGCAGCAATTGAACTAGAGAAATAACCACTTTTCCATAAACAAGGTCTATAATCATGTGCACTCTGGATACGTTTTAAACATCTGTTCAAACTAGCTGATAGGGACAGTATGGTCAATTTTCAGCAAGTTGCAGCAGTTGACCTACAGAAATAACCACTTCTCCATAAACAATGTCTAAAATCATGTTTGGTTGCAATCTGGATACAGTGTTTTAAACATAACTGTTCAAAACTAGATGATAGGGACAGTATGGTTGATTTTCAGCAAGTTGCAGCAATTGAACTACAGAAATAACCACTTTTCCTAAACAAGGTCTAAAACATTGTTTGGTTTGCACTCTGTAAGTATATTTTTTACATAACTGTTCAAACTAGATGAAGTTGCAGCAATAGAACTACAGAAATAACTTTTCCATAAACAAGGTCTAAATCATGTTTGATTGCACTCTGAAAGTTTGGTTGCAGAACTGTTCAAACTGGATAGTACAGCAATTTTACAGAAATAACTTTTCCATAAACAAGGTCTAAATCATGTTTGATTGCACTCTGAAACATATTTTACAGAACTGTTCAAACTATAGATTGATAGGAAAACTATGGACAATTTTCAGCAAGTTGCAGCAATTGAACTAGAGAAATAACCACTTTTCCATAAACAAGGTCTATAATCATGTGCACTCTGGATACGTTTTAAACATCTGTTCAAACTAGCTGATAGGGACAGTATGGTCAATTTTCAGCAAGTTGCAGCAATTGACCTACAGAAATAACCACTTCTCCATAAACAATGTCTAAAATCATGTTTGGTTGCAATCTGGATACAGTGTTTTAAACATAACTGTTCAAAACTAGATGATAGGGACAGTATGGTTGATTTTCAGCAAGTTGCAGCAATTGAACTACAGAAATAACCACTTTTCCTAAACAAGGTCTAAAACATTGTTTGGTTTGCACTCTGTAAGTATATTTTTTACATAACTGTTCAAACTAGATGAAGTTGCAGCAATAGAACTACAGAAATAACTTTTCCATAAACAAGGTCTAAATCATGTTTGGTTGCACTCTGGAAGTACATATTTTACAGAACTGTTCAAACTATAGATTGATAGGAAAACTATGGACAATTTTCAGCAAGTTGCAGCAATTGAACTAGAGAAATAACCACTTTTCCATAAACAAGGTCTATAATCATGTGCACTCTGGATACGTTTTAAACATCTGTTCAAACTAGCTGATAGGGACAGTATGGTCAATTTTCAGCAAGTTGCAGCAGTTGACCTACAGAAATAACCACTTCTCCATAAACAATGTCTAAAATCATGTTTGGTTGCAATCTGGATACAATGTTTTAAACATAACTGTTCAAACTAGCTGATAGGGACAGTATGGTTGATTTTCAGCAAGTTGCAAAAATTGACCTACAGAAATAACCACTTCATAAACAAGGTCTAAAATCATGTTTGGTTGCAATCTGGATACAGTGTTTTAAACATAACTGTTCAAAACTAAGATGATAGGGACAGTATGGTTGATTTTCAGCAAGTTGCAGCAATTGAACTAGAGAAATAATCACTTTTCAATAAACAAGGTCTAAAACATTGTTTGGTTGCACTCTGTAAGTATATTTTTTACATAACTGTTCAAACTAGATGAAGTTGCAGCAATAGAACTACAGAAATAACTTTTCCATAAACAAGGTCTAAATCATGTTTGGTTGCACTCTGAAAGTACATTTTTTACAGAACTGTTCAAACTGGATTGATAGGAAAACTATGGACAATTTTCAGCAAGTTGCAGCAATTGAACTAGAGAAATAACCACTTTTCCATAAACAAGGTCTATAATCATGTGCACTCTGGATACGTTTTAAACATCTGTTCAAACTAGCTGATAGGGACAGTATGGTCAATTTTCAGCAAGTTGCAGCAATTGACCTACAGAAATAACCACTTCTCCATAAACAATGTCTAAAATCATGTTTGGTTGCAATCTGGATACAGTGTTTTAAACATAACTGTTCAAAACTAGATGATAGGGACAGTATGGTTGATTTTCAGCAAGTTGCAGCAATTGAACTACAGAAATAACCACTTTTCCTAAACAAGGTCTAAAACATTGTTTGGTTTGCACTCTGTAAGTATATTTTTTACATAACTGTTCAAACTAGATGAAGTTGCAGCAATAGAACTACAGAAATAACTTTTCCATAAACAAGGTCTAAATCATGTTTGGTTGCACTCTGGAAGTACATATTTTACAGAACTGTTCAAACTATAGATTGATAGGAAAACTATGGACAATTTTCAGCAAGTTGCAGCAATTGAACTAGAGAAATAACCACTTTTCCATAAACAAGGTCTATAATCATGTGCACTCTGGATACGTTTTAAACATCTGTTCAAACTAGCTGATAGGGACAGTATGGTCAATTTTCAGCAAGTTGCAGCAGTTGACCTACAGAAATAACCACTTCTCCATAAACAATGTCTAAAATCATGTTTGGTTGCAATCTGGATACAATGTTTTAAACATAACTGTTCAAACTAGCTGATAGGGACAGTATGGTTGATTTTCAGCAAGTTGCAGCAATTGAACTACAGAAATAATCACTTTTCAATAAACAAGGTCTATAATCATGTTTGGTTGCAATCTGGATACAGTGTTTTAAACATAACTGTTCAAAACTAAGATGATAGGGACAGTATGGTTGATTTTCAGCAAGTTGCAGCAATTGAACTACAGAAATAACCACTTTCCTAAACAAGGTCTAAAACATTGTTTGGTTTGCACTCTGTAAGTATATTTTTTACATAACTGTTCAAACTAGATGAAGTTGCAGCAATAGAACTACAGAAATAACTTTTCCATAAACAAGGTCTAAATCATGTTTGGTTGCACTCTGGAAGTACATATTTTACAGAACTGTTCAAACTATAGATTGATAGGAAAACTATGGACAATTTTCAGCAAGTTGCAGCAATTGAACTAGAGAAATAACCACTTTTCCATAAACAAGGTCTATAATCATGTGCACTCTGGATACGTTTTAAACATCTGTTCAAACTAGCTGATAGGGACAGTATGGTCAATTTTCAGCAAGTTGCAGCAATTGACCTACAGAAATAACCACTTCTCCATAAACAATGTCTAAAATCATGTTTGGTTGCAATCTGGATACAGTGTTTTAAACATAACTGTTCAAAACTAGATGATAGGGACAGTATGGTTGATTTTCAGCAAGTTGCAGCAATTGAACTACAGAAATAACCACTTTTCCTAAACAAGGTCTAAAACATTGTTTGGTTTGCACTCTGTAAGTATATTTTTTACATAACTGTTCAAACTAGATGAAGTTGCAGCAATAGAACTACAGAAATAACTTTTCCATAAACAAGGTCTAAATCATGTTTGGTTGCACTCTGTTTTTTTACAGAACTGTTCAAACTAGATAAAGTTGCACAATCTAACTTTTCCATAAACAAGGTCTAAATCATGTTTGATTTTGAAAGTACATATTTTACAGAACTGTTCAAACTATAGATTGATAGGAAAACTATGGACAATTTTCAGCAAGTTGCAGCAATTGAACTAGAGAAATAACCACTTTTCCATAAACAAGGTCTATAATCATGTGCACTCTGGATACGTTTTAAACATCTGTTCAAACTAGCTGATAGGGACAGTATGGTCAATTTTCAGCAAGTTGCAGCAATTGACCTACAGAAATAACCACTTCTCCATAAACAATGTCTAAAATCATGTTTGGTTGCAATCTGGATACAGTGTTTTAAACATAACTGTTCAAAACTAGATGATAGGGACAGTATGGTTGATTTTCAGCAAGTTGCAGCAATTGAACTACAGAAATAACCACTTTTCCTAAACAAGGTCTAAAACATTGTTTGGTTTGCACTCTGTAAGTATATTTTTTACATAACTGTTCAAACTAGATGAAGTTGCAGCAATAGAACTACAGAAATAACTTTTCCATAAACAAGGTCTAAATCATGTTTGGTTGCACTCTGGAAGTACATATTTTACAGAACTGTTCAAACTATAGATTGATAGGAAAACTATGGACAATTTTCAGCAAGTTGCAGCAATTGAACTAGAGAAATAACCACTTTTCCATAAACAAGGTCTATAATCATGTGCACTCTGGATACGTTTTAAACATCTGTTCAAACTAGCTGATAGGGACAGTATGGTCAATTTTCAGCAAGTTGCAGCAATTGACCTACAGAAATAACCACTTCTCCATAAACAATGTCTAAAATCATGTTTGGTTGCAATCTGGATACAATGTTTTAAACATAACTGTTCAAAACTAGATGATAGGGACAGTATGGTTGATTTTCAGCAAGTTGCAAAAATTGACCTACAGAAATAACCACTTCATAAACAAGGTCTAAAATCATGTTTGGTTGCAATCTGGATACAGTGTTTTAAACATAACTGTTCAAAACTAAGATGATAGGGACAGTATGGTTGATTTTCAGCAAGTTGCAGCAATTGAACTACAGAAATAACCACTTTTCCTAAACAAGGTCTAAAACATTGTTTGGTTTGCACTCTGTAAGTATATTTTTTACATAACTGTTCAAACTAGATAAAGTTGCAGCAATAGAACTACAGAAATAACTTTTCCATAAACAAGGTCTAAATCATGTTTGGTTGCACTCTGAAAGTACATATTTTACAGAACTGTTCAAACTATAGATTGATAGGAAAACTATGGACAATTTTCAGCAAGTTGCAGCAATTGAACTAGAGAAATAACCACTTTTCCATAAACAAGGTCTATAATCATGTGCACTCTGGATACGTTTTAAACATCTGTTCAAACTAGCTGATAGGGACAGTATGGTCAATTTTCAGCAAGTTGCAGCAATTGACCTACAGAAATAACCACTTCTCCATAAACAATGTCTAAAATCATGTTTGGTTGCAATCTGGATACAGTGTTTTAAACATAACTGTTCAAAACTAGATGATAGGGACAGTATGGTTGATTTTCAGCAAGTTGCAGCAATTGAACTACAGAAATAACCACTTTTCCTAAACAAGGTCTAAAACATTGTTTGGTTTGCACTCTGTAAGTATATTTTTTACATAACTGTTCAAACTAGATGAAGTTGCAGCAATAGAACTACAGAAATAACTTTTCCATAAACAAGGTCTAAATCATGTTTGGTTGCACTCTGGAAGTACATATTTTACAGAACTGTTCAAACTATAGATTGATAGGAAAACTATGGATAATTTTCAGCAAGTTGCAGCAATTGAACTAGAGAAATAACCACTTTTCCATAAACAAGGTCTATAATCATGTGCACTCTGGATACGTTTTAAACATCTGTTCAAACTAGCTGATAGGGACAGTATGGTCAATTTTCAGCAAGTTGCAGCAGTTGACCTACAGAAATAACCACTTCTCCATAAACAATGTCTAAAATCATGTTTGGTTGCAATCTGGATACAATGTTTTAAACATAACTGTTCAAACTAGCTGATAGGGACAGTATGTTTGATTTTCAGCAAGTTGCAAAAATTGACCTACAGAAATAACCACTTCATAAACAAGGTCTAAAATCATGTTTGGTTGCAATCTGGATACAGTGTTTTAAACATAACTGTTCAAAACTAGATGATAGGGACAGTATGGTTGATTTTCAGCAAGTTGCAGCAATTGAACTACAGAAATAACCACTTTTCCTAAACAAGGTCTAAAACATTGTTTGGTTTGCACTCTGTAAGTATATTTTTTACATAACTGTTCAAACTAGATGAAGTTGCAGCAATAGAACTACAGAAATAACTTTTCCATAAACAAGGTCTAAATCATGTTTGGTTGCACTCTGGAAGTACATATTTTACAGAACTGTTCAAACTATAGATTGATAGGAAAACTATGGACAATTTTCAGCAAGTTGCAGCAATTGAACTAGAGAAATAACCACTTTTCCATAAACAAGGTCTATAATCATGTGCACTCTGGATACGTTTTTAAACATCTGTTCAAACTAGCTGATAGGGACAGTATGGTCAATTTTCAGCAAGTTGCAGCAGTTGACCTACAGAAATAACCACTTCTCCATAAACAATGTCTAAAATCATGTTTGGTTGCAATCTGGATACAGTGTTTTAAACATAACTGTTCAAAACTAGATGATAGGGACAGTATGGTTGATTTTCAGCAAGTTGCAGCAATTGAACTACAGAAATAACCACTTTTCCTAAACAAGGTCTAAAACATTGTTTGGTTTGCACTCTGTAAGTATATTTTTTACATAACTGTTCAAACTAGATGAAGTTGCAGCAATAGAACTACAGAAATAACTTTTCCATAAACAAGGTCTAAATCATGTTTGATTGCACTCTGAAAGTACATATTTTACAGAACTGTTCAAACTATAGATTGATAGGAAAACTATGGACAATTTTCAGCAAGTTGCAGCAATTGAACTAGAGAAATAACCACTTTTCCATAAACAAGGTCTATAATCATGTGCACTCTGGATACGTTTTAAACATCTGTTCAAACTAGCTGATAGGGACAGTATGGTCAATTTTCAGCAAGTTGCAGCAATTGACCTACAGAAATAACCACTTCTCCATAAACAATGTCTAAAATCATGTTTGGTTGCAATCTGGATACAGTGTTTTAAACATAACTGTTCAAAACTAGATGATAGGGACAGTATGGTTGATTTTCAGCAAGTTGCAGCAATTGAACTACAGAAATAACCACTTTTCCTAAACAAGGTCTAAAACATTGTTTGGTTTGCACTCTGTAAGTATATTTTTTACATAACTGTTCAAACTAGATGAAGTTGCAGCAATAGAACTACAGAAATAACTTTTCCATAAACAAGGTCTAAATCATGTTTGGTTGCACTCTGGAAGTACATATTTTACAGAACTGTTCAAACTATAGATTGATAGGAAAACTATGGACAATTTTCAGCAAGTTGCAGCAATTGAACTAGAGAAATAACCACTTTTCCATAAACAAGGTCTATAATCATGTGCACTCTGGATACGTTTTAAACATCTGTTCAAACTAGCTGATAGGGACAGTATGGTCAATTTTCAGCAAGTTGCAGCAATTGACCTACAGAAATAACCACTTCTCCATAAACAATGTCTAAAATCATGTTTGGTTGCAATCTGGATACAGTGTTTTAAACATAACTGTTCAAAACTAGATGATAGGGACAGTATGGTTTTTTCAGCAAGTTGCAGCAATTGAACTACAGAAATAACCACTTTTCCTAAACAAGGTCTAAAACATTGTTTGGTTTGCACTCTGTAAGTATATTTTTTACATAACTGTTCAAACTAGATGAAGTTGCAGCAATAGAACTACAGAAATAACTTTTCCATAAACAAGGTCTAAATCATGTTTGGTTGCACTCTGGAAGTACATATTTTACAGAACTGTTCAAACTATAGATTGATAGGAAAACTATGGACAATTTTCAGCAAGTTGCAGCAATTGAACTAGAGAAATAACCACTTTTCCATAAACAAGGTCTATAATCATGTGCACTCTGGATACGTTTTAAACATCTGTTCAAACTAGCTGATAGGGACAGTATGGTCAATTTTCAGCAAGTTGCAGCAATTGACCTACAGAAATAACCACTTCTCCATAAACAATGTCTAAAATCATGTTTGGTTGCAATCTGGATACAGTGTTTTAAACATAACTGTTCAAAACTAAGATGATAGGGACAGTTGGTTGATTTTCAGCAAGTTGCAGCAATTGACCTACAGAAATAACCACTTCTCCATAAACAATGTCTAAAATCATGTTTGGTTGCAATCTGGATACAGTGTTTTAAACATAACTGTTCAAAACTAGATGATAGGGACAGTATGGTTGATTTTCAGCAAGTTGCAGCAATTGAACTACAGAAATAACCACTTTTCCTAAACAAGGTCTAAAACATTGTTTGGTTTGCACTCTGTAAGTATATTTTTTACATAACTGTTCAAACTAGATGAAGTTGCAGCAATAGAACTACAGAAATAACTTTTCCATAAACAAGGTCTAAATCATGTTTGGTTGCACTCTGGAAGTACATATTTTACAGAACTGTTCAAACTATAGATTGATAGGAAAACTATGGACAATTTTCAGCAAGTTGCAGCAATTGAACTAGAGAAATAACCACTTTTCCATAAACAAGGTCTATAATCATGTGCACTCTGGATACAGTGGTTTAAACATATCTGTTCAAACTAGCTGATAGGGACAGTATGGTCAATTTTCAGCAAGTTGCAGCAGTTGACCTACAGAAATAACCACTTCTCCATAAACAATGTCTAAAATCATGTTTGGTTGCAATCTGGATACAGTGTTTTAAACATAACTGTTCAAAACTAGATGATAGGGACAGTATGGTTGATTTTCAGCAAGTTGCAGCAATTGAACTACAGAAATAACCACTTTTCCTAAACAAGGTCTAAAACATTGTTTGGTTGCACTCTGTAAGTATATTTTTTACATAACTGTTCAAACTAGATGAAGTTGCAGCAATAGAACTACAGAAATAACTTTTCCATAAACAAGGTCTAAATCATGTTTGGTTGCACTCTGGAAGTACATATTTTACAGAACTGTTCAAACTATAGATTGATAGGAAAACTATGGACAATTTTCAGCAAGTTGCAGCAATTGAACTAGAGAAATAACCACTTTTCCATAAACAAGGTCTATAATCATGTGCACTCTGGATACGTTTTAAACATCTGTTCAAACTAGCTGATAGGGACAGTATGGTCAATTTTCAGCAAGTTGCAGCAATTGACCTACAGAAATAACCACTTCTCCATAAACAATGTCTAAAATCATGTTTGGTTGCAATCTGGATACAGTGTTTTAAACATAACTGTTCAAAACTAGATGATAGGGACAGTATGGTTGATTTTCAGCAAGTTGCAGCAATTGAACTACAGAAATAACCACTTTTCCTAAACAAGGTCTAAAACATTGTTTGGTTTGCACTCTGTAAGTATATTTTTTACATAACTGTTCAAACTAGATGAAGTTGCAGCAATAGAACTACAGAAATAACTTTTCCATAAACAAGGTCTAAATCATGTTTGGTTGCACTCTGGAAGTACATATTTTACAGAACTGTTCAAACTATAGATTGATAGGAAAACTATGGACAATTTTCAGCAAGTTGCAGCAATTGAACTAGAGAAATAACCACTTTTCCATAAACAAGGTCTATAATCATGTGCACTCTGGATACGTTTTAAACATCTGTTCAAACTAGCTGATAGGGACAGTATGGTCAATTTTCAGCAAGTTGCAGCAATTGACCTACAGAAATAACCACTTCTCCATAAACAATGTCTAAAATCATGTTTGGTTGCAATCTGGATACAGTGTTTTAAACATAACTGTTCAAAACTAGATGATAGGGACAGTATGGTTGATTTTCAGCAAGTTGCAGCAATTGAACTACAGAAATAACCACTTTTCCTAAACAAGGTCTAAAACATTGTTTGGTTTGCACTCTGTAAGTATATTTTTTACATAACTGTTCAAACTAGATGAAGTTGCAGCAATAGAACTACAGAAATAACTTTTCCATAAACAAGGTCTAAATCATGTTTGGTTGCACTCTGGAAGTACATATTTTACAGAACTGTTCAAACTATAGATTGATAGGAAAACTATGGACAATTTTCAGCAAGTTGCAGCAATTGAACTAGAGAAATAACCACTTTTCCATAAACAAGGTCTATAATCATGTGCACTCTGGATACGTTTTAAACATCTGTTCAAACTAGCTGATAGGGACAGTATGGTCAATTTTCAGCAAGTTGCAGCAATTGACCTACAGAAATAACCACTTCTCCATAAACAATGTCTAAAATCATGTTTGGTTGCAATCTGGATACAATGTTTTAAACATAACTGTTCAAAACTAGATGATAGGGACAGTATGGTTGATTTTCAGCAAGTTGCAAAAATTGACCTACAGAAATAACCACTTCATAAACAAGGTCTAAAATCATGTTTGGTTGCAATCTGGATACAGTGTTTTAAACATAACTGTTCAAAACTAAGATGATAGGGACAGTATGGTTGATTTTCAGCAAGTTGCAGCAATTGAACTACAGAAATAACCACTTTCCTAAACAAGGTCTAAAACATTGTTTGGTTGCACTCTGTAAGTATATTTTTTACATAACTGTTCAAACTATAAAGTTGCAGCAATAGAACTACAGAAATAACTTTTCCATAAACAAGGTCTAAATCATGTTTGATTGCACTCTGGAAGTACATATTTTACAGAACTGTTCAAACTATAGATTGATAGGAAAACTATGGACAATTTTCAGCAAGTTGCAGCAATTGAACTAGAGAAATAACCACTTTTCCATAAACAAGGTCTATAATCATGTGCACTCTGGATACGTTTTAAACATCTGTTCAAACTAGCTGATAGGGACAGTATGGTCAATTTTCAGCAAGTTGCAGCAGTTGACCTACAGAAATAACCACTTCTCCATAAACAATGTCTAAAATCATGTTTGGTTGCAATCTGGATACAGTGTTTTAAACATAACTGTTCAAAACTAGATGATAGGGACAGTATGGTTGATTTTCAGCAAGTTGCAGCAATTGAACTACAGAAATAACCACTTTTCCTAAACAAGGTCTAAAACATTGTTTGGTTTGCACTCTGTAAGTATATATTTTACATAACTGTTCAAACTAGATGAAGTTGCAGCAATAGAACTACAGAAATAACTTTTCCATAAACAAGGTCTAAATCATGTTTGGTTGCACTCTGGAAGTACATATTTTACAGAACTGTTCAAACTATAGATTGATAGGAAAACTATGGATAATTTTCAGCAAGTTGCAGCAATTGAACTAGAGAAATAACCACTTTTCCATAAACAAGGTCTATAATCATGTGCACTCTGGATACGTTTTAAACATCTGTTCAAACTAGCTGATAGGGACAGTATGGTCAATTTTCAGCAAGTTGCAGCAGTTGACCTACAGAAATAACCACTTCTCCATAAACAATGTCTAAAATCATGTTTGGTTGCAATCTGGATACAATGTTTTAAACATAACTGTTCAAACTAGCTGATAGGGACAGTATGGTTGATTTTCAGCAAGTTGCAAAAATTGACCTACAGAAATAACCACTTCATAAACAAGGTCTAAAATCATGTTTGGTTGCATCTGGATACAGTGTTTTAAACATAACTGTTCAAAACTAAGATGATAGGGACAGTATGGTTGATTTTCAGCAAGTTGCAGCAATTGAACTACAGAAATAACCACTTTTCCTAAACAAGGTCTAAAACATTGTTTGGTTTGCACTCTGTAAGTATATTTTTTACATAACTGTTCAAACTAGATGAAGTTGCAGCAATAGAACTACAGAAATAACTTTTCCATAAACAAGGTCTAAATCATGTTTGGTTGCACTCTGGAAGTACATATTTTACAGAACTGTTCAAACTATAGATTGATAGGAAAACTATGGACAATTTTCAGCAAGTTGCAGCAATTGAACTAGAGAAATAACCACTTTTCCATAAACAAGGTCTATAATCATGTGCACTCTGGATACGTTTTAAACATCTGTTCAAACTAGCTGATAGGGACAGTATGGTCAATTTTCAGCAAGTTGCAGCAGTTGACCTACAGAAATAACCACTTCTCCATAAACAATGTCTAAAATCATGTTTGGTTGCAATCTGGATACAATGTTTTAAACATAACTGTTCAAAACTAGATGATAGGGACAGTATGGTTGATTTTCAGCAAGTTGCAGCAATTGAACTACAGAAATAACCACTTTTCCTAAACAAGGTCTAAAACATTGTTTGGTTTGCACTCTGTAAGTATATTTTTTACATAACTGTTCAAACTAGATGAAGTTGCAGCAATAGAACTACAGAAATAACTTTTCCATAAACAAGGTCTAAATCATGTTTGGTTGCACTCTGGAAGTACATATTTTACAGAACTGTTCAAACTATAGATTGATAGGAAAACTATGGACAATTTTCAGCAAGTTGCAGCAATTGAACTAGAGAAATAACCACTTTTCCATAAACAAGGTCTATAATCATGTGCACTCTGGATACGTTTTAAACATCTGTTCAAACTAGCTGATAGGGACAGTATGGTCAATTTTCAGCAAGTTGCAGCAATTGACCTACAGAAATAACCACTTCTCCATAAACAATGTCTAAAATCATGTTTGGTTGCAATCTGGATACAGTGTTTTAAACATAACTGTTCAAAACTAGATGATAGGGACAGTATGGTTGATTTTCAGCAAGTTGCAGCAATTGAACTACAGAAATAACCACTTTTCCTAAACAAGGTCTAAAACATTGTTTGGTTTGCACTCTGTAAGTATATTTTTTACATAACTGTTCAAACTAGATGAAGTTGCAGCAATAGAACTACAGAAATAACTTTTCCATAAACAAGGTCTAAATCATGTTTGGTTGCACTCTGGAAGTACATATTTTACAGAACTGTTCAAACTATAGATTGATAGGAAAACTATGGACAATTTTCAGCAAGTTGCAGCAATTGAACTAGAGAAATAACCACTTTTCCATAAACAAGGTCTATAATCATGTGCACTCTGGATACGTTTTAAACATCTGTTCAAACTAGCTGATAGGGACAGTATGGTCAATTTTCAGCAAGTTGCAGCAATTGACCTACAGAAATAACCACTTCTCCATAAACAATGTCTAAAATCATGTTTGGTTGCAATCTGGATACAGTGTTTTAAACATAACTGTTCAAAACTAGATGATAGGGACAGTATGGTTGATTTTCAGCAAGTTGCAGCAATTGAACTACAGAAATAACCACTTTTCCTAAACAAGGTCTAAAACATTGTTTGGTTTGCACTCTGTAAGTATATTTTTTACATAACTGTTCAAACTAGATGAAGTTGCAGCAATAGAACTACAGAAATAACTTTTCCATAAACAAGGTCTAAAATCATGTTTGGTTGCACTCTGGAAGTACATATTTTACAGAACTGTTCAAACTATAGATCGATAGGAAAACTATGGACAATTTTCAGCAAGTTGCAGCAATTGAACTAGAGAAATAACCACTTTTCCATAAACAAGGTCTATAATCATGTGCACTCTGGATACGTTTTAAACATCTGTTCAAACTAGCTGATAGGGAATTTTCAGCAAGTTGCAGACCTACAGAAATAACCACTTTCCATAAACAATGTCTAAAATCATGTTTGGTTGCAATCTGGATACAATGTTTTAAACATAACTGTTCAAAACTAGATGATAGGGACAGTATGGTTGAATTTTCAGCAAGTTGCAGCAATTGACCTACAGAAATAACCACTTTCCATAAACAAGGTCTAAAATCATGTTTGGTTGCAATCTGGATACAGTGTTTTAAACATAACTGTTCAAAACTAGATGATAGGGACAGTATGGTTGATTTTCAGCAAGTTGCAGCAATTGAACTACAGAAATAACCACTTTTCCTAAACAAGGTCTAAAACATTGTTTGGTTGCACTCTGTAAGTATATTTTTTACATAACTGTTCAAACTAGATTTGCAGCAATAGAACTACAGAAATAACTTTTCCATAAACAAGGTCTAAATCATGTTTGGTTGCACTCTGGAGTACATATTTTACAGAACTGTTCAAACTATAGATTGATAGGAAAACTATGGACAATTTTCAGCAAGTTGCAGCAATTGAACTAGAGAAATAACCACTTTTCCATAAACAAGGTCTAAATCATGTTTGGTTGCACTCTGGATACATATTTTACAGAACTGTTCAAACTATAGATTGATAGGTAAAGTATGGTCAATTTTCAGCAAGTTGCAGCAATTGAACTAGAGAAATAACCACTTTTCCATAAACAAGGTCTAAATCATGTTTGGTTGCACTCTGGATACAGTGTTTTAAACATCTGTTCAAACTAGCTGATAGGGACAGTATGGTCAATTTTCAGCAAGTTGCAGCAATTGAACTACAGAAATAACCACTTTCCATAAACAAGGTCTAAAACATTGTTTGGTTGCACTCTGTAAGTATATCATAACTGTTCAAACTAGATGAAGTTGCAGCAATAGAACTACAGAAATAACTTTTCCATAAACAAGGTCTAAATCATGTTTGGTTGCAAAGTACATATTTTACAGAACTGTTCAAACTATAGATTGATAGGAAAACTATGTACAATTTTCAGCAAGTTGCAGCAATTGAACTAGAGAAATAACCACTTTTCCATAAACAAGGTCTATAATCATGTGCACTCTGGATACGTTTTAAACATCTGTTCAAACTAGCATAGGGACAGTATGGTCAATTGAAGTTGCAGCAATTGAACTAGAGAAACAACCACTTCTCCATAAACAATGTCTAAAATCATGTTTGGTTGCAGTCTGGATACAATGTTTTAAACATAACTGTTCAAAACTAAGATGATAGGGACAGTATGGTTGATTTTCAGCAAGTTGCAGCAATTGAACTACAGAAATAACCACTTCTCCATAAACAATGTCTAAAATCATGTTTGGTTGCAATCTGGATACAGTGTTTTAAACATAACTGTTCAAAACTAGATGATAGGGACAGTATGGTTGATTTTCAGCAAGTTGCAGCAATTGAACTACAGAAATAACCACTCTTCCTAAACAAGGTCTAAAACATTGTTTGGTTGCACTCTGTAAGTATATTTTTTACATAACTGTTCAAACTAGATAAAGTTGCAGCAATAGAACTACAGAAATAACTTTTCCATAAACAAGGTCTAAATCATGTTTGGTTGCACTCTGGAAGTACATATTTTACAGAACTGTTCAAACTATAGATTGATAGGAAAACTATGGACAATTTTCAGCAAGTTGCAGCAATTGAACTAGAGAAATAACCACTTTTCCATAAACAAGGTCTAAATCATGTTTGGTTGCACTCTGGAAGTACATATTTTACAGAACTGTTCAAACTATAGATTGATAGGAAAACTATGGACAATTTTCAGCAAGTTGCAGCAATTGAACTAGAGAAATAACCACTTTTCCATAAACAAGGTCTATAATCATGTGCACTCTGGATACGTTTTAAACATCTGTTCAAACTAGCTGATAGGGACAGTATGGTCAATTTTCAGCAAGTTGCAGCAATTGACCTACAGAAATAACCACTTCTCCATAAACAATGTCTAAAATCATGTTTGGTTGCAATCTGGATACAATGTTTTAAACATAACTGTTCAAAACTAGATGATAGGGACAGTATGGTTGATTTTCAGCAAGTTGCAGCAATTGAACTACAGAAATAACCACTTCTCCATAAACAATGTCTAAAATCATGTTTGGTTGCAATCTGGATACAGTGTTTTAAACATAACTGTTCAAAACTAGATGATAGGGACAGTATGGTTGATTTTCAGCAAGTTGCAGCAATTGAACTACAGAAATAACCACTCTTCCTAAACAAGGTCTAAAACATTGTTTGGTTTGCACTCTGTAAGTATATTTTTTACATAACTGTTCAAACTAGATGAAGTTGCAGCAATAGAACTACAGAAATAACTTTTCCATAAACAAGGTCTAAATCATGTTTGGTTGCACTCTGGAAGTACATATTTTACAGAACTGTTCAAACTATAGATTGATAGGAAAACTATGGACAATTTTCAGCAAGTTGCAGCAATTGAACTAGAGAAATAACCACTTTTCCATAAACAAGGTCTATAATCATGTGCACTCTGGATACGTTTTAAACATCTGTTCAAACTAGCTGATAGGGACAGTATGGTCAATTTTCAGCAAGTTGCAGCAGTTGACCTACAGAAATAACCACTTCTCCATAAACAATGTCTAAAATCATGTTTGGTTGCAATCTGGATACAATGTTTTAAACATAACTGTTCAAACTAGCTGATAGGGACAGTATGGTTTTCAGCAAGTTGCAGCAATTGACCTACAGAAATAACCACTTCATAAACAAGGTCTAAAATCATGTTTGGTTGCAATCTGATACAGTGTTTTAAACATAACTGTTCAAAACTAGATGATAGGGACAGTATGGTTGATTTTCAGCAAGTTGCAGCAATTGAACTACAGAAATAACCACTTTTCCTAAACAAGGTCTAAAACATTGTTTGGTTTGCACTCTGTAAGTATATTTTTTACATAACTGTTCAAACTAGATGAAGTTGCAGCAATAGAACTACAGAAATAACTTTTCCATAAACAAGGTCTAAATCATGTTTGGTTGCACTCTGGAAGTACATATTTTACAGAACTGTTCAAACTATAGATTGATAGGAAAACTATGGACAATTTTCAGCAAGTTGCAGCAATTGAACTAGAGAAATAATCACTTTTCCATAAACAAGGTCTATAATCATGTGCACTCTGGATACGTTTTAAACATCTGTTCAAACTAGCTGATAGGGACTTGACCTACAGAAATAACCACTTCTCCATAAACAATGTCTAAAATCATGTTTGGTTGCAATCTGGATACAATGTTTTAAACCATCTGTTCAAACTAGCTGATAGGGACAGTATGGTTAATTTTCAGCAAGTTGCAGCAATTGACCTACAGAAATAACCACTTTCCATAAACAAGGTCTAAAATCATGTTTGGTTGCAATCTGGATACAGTGTTTTAAACATAACTGTTCAAAACTAGATGATAGGGACAGTATGGTTGATTTTTCAGCAAGTTGCAGCAATTGAACTACAGAAATAACCACTCTTCCTAAACAAGGTCTAAAACATTGTTTGGTTGCACTCTGAAAGTATATTTTTTACATAACTGTTCAAACTAGATAAAGTTGCAGCAATCTACAGAAATAACTTTTCCATAAACAAGGTCTAAATCATGTTTGGTTGCACTCTGGAAGTACATAACTGTTCAAACTATAGATTGATAGGAAAACTATGGACAATTTTCAGCAAGTTGCAGCAATTGAACTACAGAAATAACCACTTTTCCATAAACAAGGTCTAAATCATGTTTGGTTGCACTCTGGAAGTACATATTTTACAGAACTGTTCAAACTATAGATTGATAGGAAAACTATGGACAATTTTCAGCAAGTTGCAGCAATTGAACTAGAGAAATAACCACTTTTCCATAAACAAGGTCTATAATCATGTGCACTCTGGATACGTTTTAAACATCTGTTCAAACTAGCTGATAGGGACAGTATGGTCAATTTTCAGCAAGTTGCAGCAATTGACCTACAGAAATAACCACTTCTCCATAAACAATGTCTAAAATCATGTTTGGTTGCAATCTGGATACAATGTTTTAAACATAACTGTTCAAAACTAGATGATAGGGACAGTATGGTTGATTTTCAGGAAGTTGCAGCAGTTGACCTACAGAAATAACCACTTCTCCATAAACAATGTCTAAAATCATGTTTGGTTGCAATCTGGATACAGTGTTTTAAACATAACTGTTCAAAACTAGATGATAGGGACAGTATGGTTGATTTTCAGCAAGTTGCAGCAATTGAACTACAGAAATAACCACTTTCCTAAACAAGGTCTAAAACATTGTTTGGTTGCACTCTGTAAGTATATTTTTTACATAACTGTTCAAACTAGATAAAGTTGCAGCAATAGAACTACAGAAATAACTTTTCCATAAACAAGGTCTAAATCATGTTTGGTTGCACTCTGGAAGTACATATTTTACAGAACTGTTCAAACTATAGATTGATAGGAAAACTATGGACAATTTTCAGCAAGTTGCAGCAATTGAACTACAGAAATAACCACTTTTCCATAAACAAGGTCTATAATCATGTTTGGTTGCACTCTGGATACATATTTTAAGAATCTGTTCAAACTATAGATTGATAGTATGGACAATTTTCAGCAAGTTGCAGCAATTGAACTAGAGAAATAACCACTTTTCCATAAACAAGGTCTATAATCATGTGCACTCTGGATACGGTGTTTTAAACATCTGTTCAAACTAGCTGATAGGGACAGTATGGTCAATTTTCAGCAAGTTGCAGCAATTGAACTACAGAAATAACCACTTTTCCTAAACAAGGTCTAAAACATTGTTTGGTTTGCACTCTGTAAGTATATTTTTTACATAACTGTTCAAACTAGATGAAGTTGCAGCAATAGAACTACAGAAATAACTTTTCCATAAACAAGGTCTAAAATCATGTTTGGTTGCACTCTGGAAGTACATATTTTACAGAACTGTTCAAACTATAGATTGATAGGAAAACTATGGACAATTTTCAGCAAGTTGCAGCAATTGAACTAGAGAAATAACCACTTTTCCATAAACAAGGTCTATAATCATGTGCACTCTGGATACAAACATCTGTTCAAACTAGATAGGGACTGGTCAATTTTCAGCAAGTTGACTTGACCTACAGAAATAACCACTTCTCCATAAACAATGTCTAAAATCATGTTTGGTTGCAATCTGGATACAATGTTTTAAACATCTGTTCAAACTAGCTTCAATGGTCAATTTTCAGCAAGTTGCAGCAATTGACCTGGTCTAAAATCATGTTTGGTTGCACTGGATACAGTGTTTTAAACATAACTGTTCAAAACTAGATGATAGGGACAGTTTGGTTGATTTTCAGCAAGTTGCAGCAATTGAACTACAGAAATAACCACTCTTCCTAAACAAGGTCTAAAACATTGTTTGGTTGCACTCTGTAAGTATATTTTTTACATAACTGTTCAAACTAGATGAAGTTGCAGCAATAGAACTACAGAAATAACTTTTCCATAAACAAGGTCTAAATCATGTTTGGTTGCACTCTGGAAGTACATATTTTACAGAACTGTTCAAACTATAGATTGATAGGAAAACTATGGACAATTTTCAGCAAGTTGCAGCAATTGAACTAGAGAAATAACCACTTTTCCATAAACAAGGTCTATAATCATGTGCACTCTGGATACGTTTTAAACATCTGTTCAAACTAGCTGATAGGGACTTGACTGTTTCTCCATAAACAATGTCTAAAATCATGTTTGATGGATACAATGTTTTAAACATAACTGTTCAAAACTAGATGATAGGGACAGTATGGTTAATTTTCAGCAAGTTGCAGCAATTGAACTACAGAAATAACCACTTTCCATAAACAAGGTCTAAAATCATGTTTGATGCACTCTGGATACAGTGTTTTAAACATAACTGTTCAAAACTAGATGATAGGGACAGTATGGTTAATTTTCAGCAAGTTGCAGCAATTGAACTACAGAAATAACCACTTTTCCTAAACAAGGTCTAAAACATTGTTTGGTTTGCACTCTGTAAGTATATTTTTTACATAACTGTTCAAACTAGATGAAGTTGCAGCAATAGAACTACAGAAATAACTTTTCCATAAACAAGGTCTAAATCATGTTTGGTTGCACTCTGGAAGTACATATTTTACAGAACTGTTCAAACTATAGATTGATAGGAAAACTATGGACAATTTTCAGCAAGTTGCAGCAATTGAACTAGAGAAATAACCACTTTTCCATAAACAAGGTCTATAATCATGTTTGGTTGCACTCTGGAAGTACATATTTTACAGAACTGTTCAAACTATAGATTGATAGGAAAACTATGGACAATTTTCAGCAAGTTGCAGCAATTGAACTAGAGAAATAACCACTTTTCCATAAACAAGGTCTATAATCATGTGCACTCTGGATACGTTTTAAACATCTGTTCAAACTAGCTGATAGGGACAGTATGGTCAATTTTCAGCAAGTTGCAGCAATTGACCTACAGAAATAACCACTCTTCCTAAACAAGGTCTAAAACATTGTTTGGTTGCACTCTGTAAGTATATTTTTTACATAACTGTTCAAACTAGATGAAGTTGCAGCAATAGAACTACAGAAATAACTTTTCCATAAACAAGGTCTAAATCATGTTTGGTTGCACTCTGGAAGTACATATTTTACAGAACTGTTCAAACTATAGATTGATAGGAAAACTATGGACAATTTTCAGCAAGTTGCAGCAATTGAACTAGAGAAATAACCACTTTTCCATAAACAAGGTCTATAATCATGTGCACTCTGGATACGTTTTAAACATCTGTTCAAACTAGCTGATAGGGACTATGGTCAATTTTCAGACAGCAATTGACAGAAATAACCACTTCTCCATAAACAATGTCTAAAATCATGTTTGGTTGCAATCTGGATACAATGTTTTAAACATCTGTTCAAACTAGCTGATAGGTACAGTATGGTCAAGTTTCACCAAGTTGCAGCAATTGACCTACAAAAATAACCACTTCATAAACAAGGTCTAAAATCATGTTTGGTTGCAATCTGGATACAGTGTTTTAAACATAACTGTTCAAAACTAGATGATAGGGACAGTTTGGTTGATTTTCAGCAAGTTGCAGCAATTGAACTACAGAAATAACCACTCTTCCTAAACAAGGTCTAAAACATTGTTTGGTTGCACTCTGTAAGTATATTTTTTACATAACTGTTCAAACTAGATGAAGTTGCAGCAATAGAACTACAGAAATAACTTTTCCATAAACAAGGTCTAAATCATGTTTGGTTGCACTCTGGAAGTACATATTTTACAGAACTGTTCAAACTATAGATTGATAGGAAAACTATGGACAATTTTCAGCAAGTTGCAGCAATTGAACTAGAGAAATAACCACTTTTCCATAAACAAGGTCTATAATCATGTGCACTCTGGATACGTTTTAAACATCTGTTCAAACTAGCTGATAGGGACTTGACCTACAGAAATAACCACTTCTCCATAAACAATGTCTAAAATCATGTTTGGTTGCAATCTGGATACAATGTTTTAAACATAACTGTTCAAAACTAGATGATAGGGACAGTTTGGTTGATTTTCAGCAAGTTGCAGCAATTGAACTACAGAAATAACCACTCTTCCTAAACAAGGTCTAAAACATTGTTTGGTTGCACTCTGTAAGTATATTTTTTACATAACTGTTCAAACTAGATGAAGTTGCAGCAATAGAACTACAGAAATAACTTTTCCATAAACAAGGTCTAAATCATGTTTGGTTGCACTCTGGAAGTACATATTTTACAGAACTGTTCAAACTATAGATTGATAGGAAAACTATGGACAATTTTCAGCAAGTTGCAGCAATTGAACTAGAGAAATAACCACTTTTCCATAAACAAGGTCTATAATCATGTGCACTCTGGATACGTTTTAAACATCTGTTCAAACTAGCTGATAGGGACTTGACCTACAGAAATAACCACTTCTCCATAAACAATGTCTAAAATCATGTTTGGTTGCAATCTGGATACAATGTTTTAAACATAACTGTTCAAAACTAGATGATAGGGACAGTATGGTTAATTTTCAGCAAGTTGCAGCAATTGAACTACAGAAATAACCACTTTCCATAAACAAGGTCTAAAATTATGTTTGATGCACTCTGGATACAGTGTTTTAAACATAACTGTTCAAAACTAGATGATAGGGCCAGTATGGTTAATTTTCAGCAAGTTGCAGCAATTGAACTACAGAAATAACCACTCTTCCTAAACAAGGTCTAAAACATTGTTTGGTTGCACTCTGAAAGTATATTTTTTACATAACTGTTCAAACTAGATAAAGTTGCAGCAATAGAACTACAGAAATAACTTTTCCATAAACAAGGTCTAAATAATGTTTGGTTGCACTCTGGAAGTACATATTTTACAGAACTGTTCAAACTATAGATTGATAGGAAAACTATGGACAATTTTCAGCAAGTTGCAGCAATTGAACTAGAGAAATAACCACTTTTCCATAAACAAGGTCTATAATCATGTTTGGTTGCACTCTGGAAGTACATATTTTACAGAACTGTTCAAACTATAGATTGATAGGAAAACTATGGACAATTTTCAGCAAGTTGCAGCAATTGAACTAGAGAAATAACCACTTTTCCATAAACAAGGTCTATAATCATGTGCACTCTGGATACGTTTTAAACATCTGTTCAAACTAGCTGATAGGGACAGTATGGTCAATTTTCAGCAAGTTGCAGCAATTGACCTACAGAAATAACCACTTCTCCATAAACAATGTCTAAAATCATGTTTGGTTGCAATCTGGATACAATGTTTTAAACCATCTGTTCAAACTAGCTGATAGGTAGGGACAGTATGGTCAAGTTTCACCAAGTTGCAGCATTTGACCTACAAAATTAACCACTTCATAAACAAGGTCTAAAATCATGTTTGGTTGCAATCTGGATACAGTGTTTTAAACATAACTGTTCAAAACTAGATGATAGGGACAGTTTGGTTGATTTTCAGCAAGTTGCAGCAATTGAACTACAGAAATAACCACTCTTCCTAAACAAGGTCTAAAACATTGTTTGGTTGCACTCTGAAAGTATATTTTTTACATAACTGTTCAAACTAGATAAAGTTGCAGCAATAGAACTACAGAAATAACTTTTCCATAAACAAGGTCTAAATAATGTTTGGTTGCACTCTGGAAGTACATATTTTACAGAACTGTTCAAACTATAGATTGATAGGAAAACTATGGACAATTTTCAGCAAGTTGCAGCAATTGAACTAGAGAAATAACCACTTTTCCATAAACAAGGTCTATAATCATGTGCACTCTGGATACGTTTTAAACATCTGTTCAAACTAGCTGATAGGGACTTGACCTACAGAAATAACCACTTCTCCATAAACAATGTCTAAAATCATGTTTGGTTGCAATCTGGATACAATGTTTTAAACCATCTGTTCAAACTAGCTGATAGGTAGGGACAGTATGGTCAAGTTTCACCAAGTTGCAGCAATTGACCTACAAAAATAACCACTTCATAAACAAGGTCTAAAATCATGTTTGGTTGCAATCTGGATACAGTGTTTTAAACATAACTGTTCAAAACTAGATGATAGGGACAGTTTGGTTGATTTTCAGCAAGTTGCAGCAATTGAACTACAGAAATAACCACTCTTCCTAAACAAGGTCTAAAACATTGTTTGGTTGCACTCTGAAAGTATATTTTTTACATAACTGTTCAAACTAGATAAAGTTGCAGCAATAGAACTACAGAAATAACTTTTCCATAAACAAGGTCTAAATAATGTTTGGTTGCACTCTGGAAGTACATATTTTACAGAACTGTTCAAACTGGATGGTAGGACCACTGTGGACAATTTTCAGCAAGTTGCAGCAATTGAACTACAGAAATAACCACTTTTCCATAAACAAGGTCTAAATCATGTTTGATAACACTCTGAAAGTACATTTTTTACAGAACTGTTCAAACTGGATGGTAGGACCACTGTGGGCAATTTTCAGCAAGTTGCAGCAATTGAACTACAGAAATAACCACTCTTCCTAAACAAGGTCTAAAACATTGTTTGGTTGCACTCTGAAAGTACATTTTTTACAGAACTGTTCAAACTGGATGGTAGGAACACTGTGGACAATTTTCAGCAAGTTGCAGCAATTGAACTACAGAAATAACCACTTTTCCATAAACAAGGTCTAAAATTATGTTTGATGCACTCTGGATACAATGTTTTAAACCATCTGTTCAAACTAGCTGAAAGGTAGGGACAGTATGGTCAATTTTCAGCAAGTTGCAGCAATTGACCTACAGAAATAACCACTTCATAAACAAGGTCTAAAATTATGTTTGATGCACTCTGGATACAGTGTTTTAAACATAACTGTTCAAAACTAGATGATAGGGACAGTATGGTTAATTTTCAGCAAGTTGCAGCAATTGAACTACAGAAATAACCACTCTTCCTAAACAAGGTCTAAAACATTGTTTGGTTGCACTCTGAAAGTACATTTTTTACAGAACTGTTCAAACTGGATGGTAGGAACACTGTGGACAATTTTCAGCAAGTTGCAGCAATTGAACTACAGAAATAACCACTTTTCCATAAACAAGGTCTAAATCATGTTTGGTTGCACTCTGGAAGTACATATTTTACAGAACTGTTCAAACTATAGATTTGATAGGAAAATTATGGACAATTTTCAGCAAGTTGCAGCAATTGAACTACAGAAATAACCACTCTTCATAAACAAGGTCTAAAACATTGTTTGGTTGCACTCTGTAAGTATATTTTTTACAGAACTGTTCAAACTAGATAAAGTTGCAGCAATAGAACTACAGAAATAACTTTTCCATAAACAAGGTCTAAATCATGTTTGGTTGCACTCTGGAAGTACATATTTTACAGAACTGTTCAAACTATAGCTTGATAGGAAAACTATGGACAATTTTCAGCAAGTTGCAGCAATTGAACTAGAGAAATAACCACTTTTCCATAAACAAGGTCTATAATCATGTGCACTCTGGATACGTTTTAAACATCTGTTCAAACTAGCTGATAGGGACAGTATGGTCAATTTTCAGCAAGTTGCAGCAATTGACCTACAGAAATAACCACTTCTCCATAAACAATGTCGAAAATCATGTTTGGTTGCAATCTGGATACAATGTTTTAAACATAACTGTTCAAAACTAGATGATAGGGACAGTATGGTTAATTTTCAGCAAGTTGCAGCAATTGAACAACAGAATTAAACCACGTTTCCATAACTAGGTCTAAAATTATGTTTGATGCACTCTGGATACAGTGTTTTAAACATAACTGTTCAAAACTAGATGATAGGGCCAGTATGGTTAATTTTCAGCAAGTTGCAGCAATTGAACTACAGAAATAACCACTCTTCCTAAACAAGGTCTAAAACATTGTTTGGTTGCACTCTGAAAGTATATTTTTTACATAACTGTTCAAACTAGATAAAGTTGCAGCAATAGAACTACAGAAATAACTTTTCCATAAACAAGGTCTAAATAATGTTTGGTTGCACTCTGGAAGTACATATTTTACAGAACTGTTCAAACTGGATGGTAGGACCACTGTGGACAATTTTCAGCAAGTTGCAGCAATAGAACTACAGAAATAACTTTTCCATAAACAAGGTCTAAATCATGTTTGGTTGCACTCTGGAAGTACATATTTTACAGAACTGTTCAAACTATAGATTTGATAGGAAAATTATGGACAATTTTCAGCAAGTTGCAGCAATTGAACTACAGAAATAACCACTCTTCCTAAACAAGGTCTAAAACATTGTTTGGTTGCACTCTGTAAGTATATTTTTTACAGAACTGTTCAAACTAGATAAAGTTGCAGCAATAGAACTACAGAAATAACTTTTCCATAAACAAGGTCTAAATCATGTTTGGTTGCACTCTGGAAGTACATATTTTACAGAACTGTTCAAACTATAGATTGATAGGAAAACTATGGACAGTTTTCAGCAAGTTGCAGCAATTGAACTACAGAAATAACCACTCTTCATAAACAAGGTCTAAACCATTGTTTGGTTGCACTCTGTAAGTATATTTTTTACAGAACTCTTCAAACTAGATAAAGTTGCAGCATTAGAAATACAGAAATAACTTTTCCATAAACAAGGTCTAAATCATGTTTGGTTGCACTCTGGAAGTACATATTTTACAGAACTGTTCAAACTATAGATTGATAGGAAAACTATGGACAATTTTCAGCAAGTTGCAGCAATTGAACTACAGAAATAACCACTCTTCATAAACAAGGTCTAAAACATTGTTTGGTTGCACTCTGTAAGTATATTTTTTACAGAACTGTTCAAACTAGATAAAGTTGCAGCAATAGAACTACAGAAAAAACTTTTCCATAAACAAGGTCTAAATCATGTTTGGTTGCACTCTGGAAGTACATATTTTACAGAACTGTTCAAACTATAGATTGATAGGAAAACTATGGACAATTTTCAGCAAGTTGCAGCAATTGAACTAGAGAAATAATCACTTTTCCATAAACAAGGTCTAAAATCATGTTTGGGTGCACGCTGGATACGTTTTAAACATCTGTTCAAACTAGCTGATAGGGACAGTATGGTCAATTTTCAGCAAGTTGCAGCATTTGAACTACAGAAGTAACCACTTCTCGATAAACAAGGTCTAAAATCATGTTTGGTTGCTATCTGGATACAATGTTTTAAACATAACTGTTCAAACTAGATGATAGGGACAGTATGGTTAATTTTCAGCAAGTTGCAGCAATTGAACTACAGAAATAACCACTTTTCATAAACAAGGTCTAAAACATTGTTTGGTTGCACTCTGCAAGTATATTTTTTACATAACTGTTCAAACTAGATGAAGTTGCAGCAATAGAACTACAGAAATAACTTTTCCATAAACAAGGTCTAAATCATGTTTGGTTGCACTCTGGAAGTACATATTTTACAGAACTGTTCAAACTATAGATTGATAGGAAAACTATGGACAATTTTCAGCAAGTTGCAGCAATTGAACTACAGAAATAACCACTCTTCATAAACAAGGTCTAAAACATTGTTTGGTGTCACTCTGGAAGTACATATTTTACAGAACTGTTCAAACTATAGATTGATAGGAAAACTATGGACAATTTTCAGCAAGTTGCAGCAATTGAACTAGAGAAATAACCACTTTTCCATAAACAAGGTCTAAAATCATGTTTGGGTGCACTCTGGATACGTTTTAAACATCTGTTGAAACTAGCTGATAGGGACAGTATGGTCAATTTTCAGCAAGTTGCAGCAATTGACCTACAGAAATAACCACTTTTCCATAAACAAGGTCTAAAATCATGTTTGGGTGCACTCTGGATACGTTTTAAACAAATGTTCAAACTAGCTGATTGGGACAGTATGGTTAATTTTCAGCAAGTTGCAGCAATTGAACTACAGAAATAACCACTCTTCCTAAACAAGGTCTAAAACATTGTTTGGTTGCACTCTGAAAGTACATTTTTTACAGAACTGTTCAAACTGGATGGTAGGAACACTGTGGACAATTTTCAGCAAGTTGCAGCAATTGACCTACAGAAATAACCACTTCATAAACAAGGTCTAAAATTATGTTTGATGCACTCTGGATACAGTGTTTTAAACATAACTGTTCAAAACTAGATGATAGGGACAGTATGGTTAATTTTCAGCAAGTTGCAGCAATTGAACTACAGAAATAACCACTCCTCCTAAACAAGGTCTAAAACATTGTTTGGTTGCACTCTGTAAGTCTATTTTTTACAGAACTCTTCAAACTAGATAAAGTTGCAGCAATAGAAATACAGAAATAACTTTTCCATAAACAAGGTCTAAATCATGTTTGGTTGCACTCTGGAAGTAGATATTTTACAGAACTGTTCAAACTATAGATTGATAGGAAAACTATGGACAATTTTCAGCAAGTTGCAGCAATTGAACTACAGAAATAACCACTCTTCATAAACAAGGTCTAAAACATTGTTTGGTTGCACTCTGTAAGTATATTTTTTACAGAACTGTTCAAAATAGATAAAGTTGCAGCAATAGAACTACAGAAATAACTTTTCCATAAACAAGGTCTAAATCATGTTTGGTTGCACTCTGGAAGTACATATTTTACAGAACTGTTCAAACTATAGATTGATAGGAAAACTATGGACAATTTTCAGCAAGTTGCAGCAATTGAACTAGAGAAATAATCACTTTTCCATAAACAAGGTCTAAAATCATGTTTGGTTGCAATCTTGATACAATGTTTTAAACATAACTGTTCAAAACTAAATGATAGGGACAGTATGGTTAATTTTCAGCAAGTTGCAGCAATTGAACTAGAGAAATAATCACTTTTCCATAAACAAGGTCTAAAATCATGTTGGGTGCACGCTGGATACGTTTTTAAACATAACTGTTCAAACTAGATGATTAGGGACACTGTGGACAATTTTCAGCAAGTTGCAGCAATTGAACTACAGAAATAACCACTTTTCCATAAACAAGGTCTAAATCATGTTTGATTGCACTCTGAAAGTACATTTTTTACAGAACTGTTCAAACTGGATGGTAGGAACACTGTGGTCAATTTTCAGCAAGTTGCAGCAATTGAACTACAGAAATAACCACTTTTCCATAAACAAGTTCTAAAATTATGTTTGATGCACTCTGGATACAGTGTTTTAAACATAACTGTTCAAAACTAAGATGATAGGGACAGTATGGTTGATTTTCAGCAAGTTGCAGCAATTGAACTACAGAAATAACCACTCTTCCTAAACAAGGTCTAAAACATTGTTTGGTTGCACTCTGTAAGTATATTTTTTACATAACTGTTCAAACTAGATAAAGTTGCAGCAATAGAACTACAGAAATAACTTTTCCATAAACAAGGTCTAAATCATGTTTGATTGCACTCTGGAAGTACATATTTTACAGAACTGTTCAAACTATAGATTGATAGGAAAACTATGGACAATTTTCAGCAAGTTGCAGCAATTGAACTAGAGAAATAACCACTTTTCCATAAACAAGGTCTAAAATCATGTTTGGGTGCACTCTGGATACGTTTTAAACAAATGTTCAAACTAGCTGATTGGGACAGTATGGTTAATTTTCAGCAAGTTGCAGCAATTGAACTACAGAAATAACCACTCTTCCTAAACAAGGTCTAAAACATTGTTTGGTTGCACTCTGAAAGTACATTTTTTACAGAACTGTTCAAACTGGATGGTAGGAACACTGTGGACAATTTTCAGCAAGTTGCAGCAATTGACCTACAGAAATAACCACTTCATAAACAAGGTCTAAAATTATGTTTGATGCACTCTGGATACAGTGTTTTAAACATAACTGTTCAAAACTAGATGATAGGGACAGTATGGTTAATTTTCAGCAAGTTGCAGCAATTGAACTACAGAAATAACCACTCCTCCTAAACAAGGTCTAAAACATTGTTTGGTTGCACTCTGTAAGTCTATTTTTTACAGAACTCTTCAAACTAGATAAAGTTGCAGCAATAGAAATACAGAAATAACTTTTCCATAAACAAGGTCTAAATCATGTTTGGTTGCACTCTGGAAGTAGATATTTTACAGAACTGTTCAAACTATAGATTGATAGGAAAACTATGGACAATTTTCAGCAAGTTGCAGCAATTGAACTACAGAAATAACCACTCTTCATAAACAAGGTCTAAAACATTGTTTGGTTGCACTCTGTAAGTATATTTTTTACAGAACTGTTCAAAATAGATAAAGTTGCAGCAATAGAACTACAGAAATAACTTTTCCATAAACAAGGTCTAAATCATGTTTGGTTGCACTCTGGAAGTACATATTTTACAGAACTGTTCAAACTATAGATTGATAGGAAAACTATGGACAATTTTCAGCAAGTTGCAGCAATTGAACTAGAGAAATAATCACTTTTCCATAAACAAGGTCTAAAATCATGTTTGGTTGCAATCTTGATACAATGTTTTAAACATAACTGTTCAAAACTAAATGATAGGGACAGTATGGTTAATTTTCAGCAAGTTGCAGCAATTGAACTAGAGAAATAATCACTTTTCCATAAACAAGGTCTAAAATCATGTTGGGTGCACGCTGGATACGTTTCAAACATAACTGTTCAAACTAGATGATTAGGGACACTGTGGACAATTTTCAGCAAGTTGCAGCAATTGAACTACAGAAATAACCACTTTTCCATAAACAAGGTCTAAATCATGTTTGATTGCACTCTGAAAGTACATTTTTTACAGAACTGTTCAAACTGGATGGTAGGAACACTGTGGTCAATTTTCAGCAAGTTGCAGCAATTGAACTACAGAAATAACCACTTTTCCATAAACAAGTTCTAAAATTATGTTTGATGCACTCTGGATACAATGTTTTAAACCATCTGTTCAAACTAGCTGATAGGTAGGGACAGTATGGTCAATTTTCAGCAAGTTGCAGCAATTGACCTACAGAAATAACCACTTCATAAACAAGGTCTAAAATCATGTTTGGTTGCAATCTGGATACAATGTTTTAAACATAACTGTTCAAAACTAGATGATAGGGACAGTATGGTTAATTTTCAGCAAGTTGCAGCAATTGAACAACAGAATTAACCACTTTTCATAAACAAGGTCTAAAACATTGTTTGGTTGCACTCTGTAAGTCTATTTTTTACAGAACTGTTCAAACTAGATGAAGTTGCAGCAATAGAACTACAGAAATAACTTTTCCATAAACAAGGTCTAAATCGTGTTTGGTTGCACTCTGGAAGTACATATTTTACAGAACTGTTCAAACTATAGATTGATAGGAAAACTATGGACAATTTTCAGCAAGTTGCAGCAATTGACCTACAGAAATAACCACTTCTCCATAAACAAGGTCTAAAATTATGTTTCATGCACTCTGGATACAATGTTTTAAACATAACTGTTCAAAACAAGATGATAGTGACAGTATGGTTAATTTTCAGCAAGTTGCAGCAATTGAACAACAGAATTAACCACGTTTCCATAACAAGGTCTAAAATTATGTTTGATGCACTCTGGATACAGTGTTTTAAACATAACTGTTCAAAACTAGATGATAGGGACAGTATGGTTAATTTTCAGCAAGTTGCAGCAATTGAACTACAGAAATAGCCACTTTTCATACCTTAAGGGAACTTTTCGACATTTTCCGGATGGTTAGTGAGAAAGTCCATATTGCAAATGTACCGTCCCTTACTAGACGTCCGAAAACATTTTTAAAATTCGGGGACGGCGTCGGGCCGAGCGGCAGGGCCAGACCTACCGGGAAGTCATCAAATGAACTTTGTCGGACATTCGGTTTTCGTTTTATAAAATAATCAAATTTTGGTCATTTTTCCGCTATGCAGGAAAATCCCACAAGAGGGCATAAGCAATCATATTGCAATTTGACAAAACATCACGAATCACGACGGGCCATATCTCGAAAACTGAAAATATTTCGAAGTCGAAACTTGGTGAGCATAGGTTTGGCATAATGGGCAGTTGGCCCCGAACAAGATGGCGTCTAGGCCTCAACGGTTTTTGAGTTATGGCCATTTTTCTGGGATTATAGGTCCAAAATGAAAATAGAGAAATGATTTTTTCACTTCACGTCAAAGTCAAGGAGCCTCCGGTGTCAATAAAAAAAAATCTGCCATTTTTCTATCGTCATTTAAGAGAAATCGTACAATGACAGATTTGTGCCATAATTGGTGTCTCAGGGGCTGTTTGGAAGGTTTAAAAAAATCACATCTGTCCAAAACTTCATATGTGTGATTAGGCAACCCCCATGAACTGTAAATCAGTCATTTTTCCCATAAAAATTCAAAGGAAAACTAAATCACACAGATACACAACTTGGATGGAGGGACGTATTGGGGTGCCTAGAGACTGACACTGCCTCCAATAGTTAGCTTTGTTCAAGCTAAAAAAGAACCGTCAGACCTAGGGTTCCGAAACTTTAGAAACCTGTTCTAGACCTCAGGTCGATAGTGCGTGGTGAGTTAGGTGGCTCTAGAAGGTTCTCTGACCGAGAAACAGCCTCGTACATTTGCAATGACTTCAATTCATTTTGACCATTACAAAAATGGCGACATTTAGAAAAGTCTCAGAGACACAAGACTAGGTGCATTGAAACCGGCTCGGCCCATAGAGATGGACCCCAACGTTTCTATCCGATAGCTCATTCAAGGACCCCGTAGCAAGTAATTGAAAAAAGTGGATTTTCAGCACCAATTAGGGTTTTACCTAACCTGTCTTCTATGACATTCCATCAGACCACTATGAGGTCTACCTGTGTCGATTCTAAGCTTCCTGGGCCAACCGGAAGTGGTTAAATTCACCCAAAAGGTATTTGGATGTACATCACCAGCAAAGGTGAACATGACTCTGCATTCAACCCTGTGTAGATCAGTCAATTCTCAACTTAAAGACTTAATTGGTGTCTCAGGGGCTGTTTGGAAGGGTTAAAAAAATCAGATCTGTCCAAAACTTCATATGTGTGATTAGGCAACCCCATGAACTGTAAATCAGTCCATTTTTCCCATAAAAATTCAAAGGAAAACTAAATCACACAGATACACAACTTGGATGGAGGGACGTATTATTGGGGTGCGTAGAGACTGACAGAGCCTCCAATAGTTAGCTTTGAATGATATCAAATTGACTGATGTACGGTGACTTGCAGGTGACTCTTGTCCATTTGCAATATGTTTAAGCGGTGAGGTACCATCACCAAAAGTGACATTCTGAAATCAACCCAAACGAGCGATGGAGAGGTACCAGAATCACTGCCCAGCCATCCCGAGTTCATCGGGCCAGTCAATTTGGCATTCCTGCACGATTTTTATAGCATGACAAATTGGTGATGGTGAATGCCCAGTTAACCATATTGCAAATGCACAGTGACTTTGAAAGGGTGAGAAAACATTACCAAATGGACATTCTGAAATCAACACAAAAAATGGCATCACCATAGTGTCCAGACTGTGCCGAGTCCAACGAGGCGCCCCGCTTGACCGTAGCTCGCTCGGTCTGAGCGCAGCGACCATGAGAAAAATAGGCCCACAATGAAGCCTGCACCACAATGTCATTTGATTTTGGGTGACAGCGGCGGAACCGTTAGGTTTAGAAGGACAATTCAAACACAGGACTGTTCCTAAGGTCATCCCGATCTGTGCAAGCCTATCCTTGACCGTGTGACATTAACCCTTCACAGTTAAAAGAAGGTGTTTACATAAAAACAGTTTGCATTGACTTCTCTCCCCATAGGAATACATTGCCTGCTCCCCTAAATACAACCTGGAGTCTATATGGGTTATGAATGCTGTATGAACCTGTCTTCGGTACCAGTCCATCAGGACACAATAAGGTCTACCTGTGTCGATTCTAAGCTTCCTGGACCAACCGGAAGTGGTTACAATCGCCCTAAAAGTGTTTACCCAAAACCTGCCTGCAGTTTGATAGACATAGTACATTCAACCCTGTGTAAATCAGTCAGTTTTTATGGTAAAGACTTAGAACTCAGGATTCTGTAATGGAATACCCCAATGAGGATGTATGTTGAGTTACAGCTTCCTGTGCCAACCGGAAGTGCCATAATTGGTGTCTCATGGGCTGTTTCGAGGGGTTAAAAAAATCAGATCTTTCCAAAACTTCATATATATGATTAGGCAACCCCCATGAACTGTAAATCAGTCATTTTCCCATAAAATTTCAAAGGAAAACTAAATCACATACACACACAGCTTGGAAGTAGGGACCCATTGGGGTGCGTAGAGACAAACACTTCCTGCATTAGTTAACCTTGTTGGAACTTTTAAAGAACCGTCAGACCTAGAGTTCCGAAACTTTAGAATCCTGTTCTAGACCTCAGGTCGATAGTGCGTGGTGAGTTACAGCGCTCTAGAAGGTTCTCGGACCGAGAAACAGCCTCGTACATTTGCAATGACTTCAATTAATTTTGACCATTACAAAAATGGCGACATTTAGAAAAGTCTCAGAGACAAAAGACTAGGTGCATTGAAACCGGCTCGGCCCATAGACACGGACCCCAACGTTTCTGTCCGATAGCTCATTCAAGGATAGCAAGGCATGGAAAAAAGTGGATTTTCAGCACCAATTAGGGTTTTACTCGGACACCAAATGACCTATCGAGCCGAAACTCGGGATTCGTGGTCGCCTCACATAGGACTACACATAATGTCCGAACTGGCCCGCAGCTAGAAAGTAACTATGTGTTTTATGCTTTTTTTATGGTTTGAACCGAAGGCGTTGTGAATTTTGGGCCAGCTCTGAAGTATGTGATACTTGGCTCCTAAACGAGTTGGGAAAAGTGGGTTTGGTGTCAGTTTGTATCAGTTTGGTGTCAGAATGATATCAAATTGACTGATGGACGGTGAATTGCAGGTGACTCTTGTCCATTTGCAATATGTTTAAGCGGTGAGGTACCATCACCAAAAGCGACATTCTGAAATCAACCCTAACGAGCGATGGAGAGGTACCAGTATCACTGCCCAGCCATCCCGAGTTCATCGGGACAGTCAATTTGGCATTCCTGCACGATTTTTATAGCATGACAAATTGGTGATGGTGAATGCCCAGTTAACCATATTGCAAATGCACAGTGACTTTGCAAGAGTGAGAAACATCACCAAATGGACATTCTGGAATCAACCCTAACGAGCGATGGAGAGGTACCAGAATCACTGCCCAGCCATCCCGAGTTCATCGGGCCAGTCAATTTTGCATTCCTGCACGAATTTTCAGTGACTTTGCAAAAGTGAGAAAACATTTGCAATATGTTTTAACAGTGAGGTACCATCACCAAAAGTGATATTCTGAAATCAACCCAAACGAGCGATGGAGAGGTACCAGAATCACTGCCCAGCCATCCCGAGGTCATCGGGCCAGTCAATTTGGCATTCCTGCATGATTTTTATGGCATGACAAATTGGTGATGGTGAATGCCCAGTTAACCATATTGCAAATGCACAGTGACTTTGCAAAAGTGAGAAAACATAAACAAATGGACATGATGAAATCAACACCACGAGTGATTGAAAGGAACAACAATCACTGCCCGGCCATCCCGAGTTCATCAGGCCAGTCAATTTTGCATTTCTGCAGGATTTTTGAGCATGTCAAATTTCTTATGACATTTGGCCCCCACAAAACATATGCCTTATGCACAAGTAAAAAAAAAAAAAAATTATGATAATAAAATATGACTAAAGTATGTTGATACAGTTCTTATACGTGTGTAACTGACACAAAATTCTAAAGAATTTCGAAAAACGGTCCAGAAAGCACTTTTTTAGGGGTGTGAAGTTTTTTATGAAATTTTGCAATTTTTGACTCTTGACTTCTTATGAAATCATGTTCCAAATGGAGAAAACATATGCCTAATGCACAAGTAAAAAAAAAAAAAAATTATGATAATAAAATATGACTAAAGTATGTTGATACAGTTCTTATACGTGTGTAATTGACACAAAATTCGAAAGAATTTCGAAAAACGGTCCAGAAAGCACTTTTTTAGGGGTGTGTGAAGTTCTTTATGAAATTTTGCAATTATTGACTTTTGACTTCTGACTTCCTATGAAATCATATTGCAAATGGAGAAAACACATGCAATAATGCGCAAGTAAAAAAAAAAAATTATGATACTAAAATTGGACAAAAGTATAGTCATACAGTTCTTACACATGTGTAATTGACAAAAAAAGCGAAAGAATTTCGAAAAACGGTACAGAAAGCACTTTTTTAAGGGGTGATAAGTTTTTGACAAAAAATCCATTTTTTCAAAATTTGGCTTTTGGATGTTGACTTTGGAGTCCATTTTCAATATGAAAAACCACGGTGGAGCGCACATGCCACCTGTTGGATTTTTGAAGTGTTACAACTGGCAATTGCCATATGGCATTTGAAATACATTTTGCATGAATCAACGCCGATTTGGGTGGTATTGGCCATTGTGTACATGGTTTGTACTATGCCAATGGTTTCCCATTCATTTTTGTCCAATACAGGGGGGGGGGGGGGGGGGGTATTCCGTTACACATTTGTAATTGCCAAAAAAGTCGGAAGAATTACGAAAAACGGTCCAGAAAGCACTTTTTTGGGGGGTGATAAGTTCTTGAAAAAAAAATAACTTTTTAAAAATTTTGCTTTTGGATGTTGACTTGTGTTGCATTTCCATTATGAAAAACCAAGGTGGAGCCACCTGTTGGATTTTTTAAGTGTGACAACTGGCATTTGCCATGGCATTTGCAATCAACTTTACACGAATCAACACCAGATTGGGTGTTATTGGACACCGTGTATATGGTTTGTCCAATGCCAATTTTTTCCCATTCAGCTTTGTCCATTTCAGGGGGGGGGATATTCCCTTACAATTTTAAGGGCCTACCTCTGACACTGCCTGGTATAGAGGTCCTGGATGGCAGGAAGCTTGAGTGATGTGCTGGGCCATACGCACTACCCTCTGTAGTGCTTTGTGGTCGGAGGCCGAGCAGTTGCCATACCAGACAGTGATGCAACCAGTGATGCAATGCTCTTGATGTTGCAGCTGTAGAACATTTTTGAGGACCCATGCCAATCTTATCAGCTGAGGGGGAATAGGTTTTGTCGTGCCGTCTTCACAACTGTCTTGTTGTGCTTGGACCAAGTTAGTTTGTTGGTGATGTGGACACCAAATAACTTGAAACTCTCAACAGCCCTGTTGATGAGAATGGGGGAGTGCTCGGTCCTCTTTTTCCTGTAGTCCACAATCATCTCCTTTGTCTTGATCACGTTGACGGAGAGGTTGTTGTCCTGGCACCACATGGCCAGGTCTCTGACCTCCTCCCTATAGGTCTCGTCGTTGTTGGTGATCAGGCCTACCACTGTTGTATCATCGGCAAACTGAATGATGTTGTTGGAGTCGTTCCTGGCCGTGCAGTCATGACTGAACAGGGAGTACAGGAGGGGACTTAGCACGCACCCCTGAGGGGCCCCTATATTGAGGATTAGCGTGGCGGATGTGTTGTTCCCTACCCTTACCACTTGGTGGAGGCCCGTCCGGAAGTCCAGGATCCAGTTGCAGAGGGAGGTGTTTAGTCACAGGGTCCTTAGAGTAGTGAGGAGCTTAGAGGGCACTATGGTGTTGAACACTGAGCTGTAGTCAATGAATAGCATTCTCATATAGGTGTTCCTTTTGTCCAGGTGGGAAAGGGCAGTGTGGAGTGCAATAGAGATCGCATCATCTGTGGATCTGTTGGGGTGGTATGCAAATTGTAAATGGGTCTAGGGTTTCTGGGAAAATAGTCTTGATGTGAGCCATGACCAACCTTTCAAAGCACTTTATGGCTACAGACGTGAGTTCTACGGGTCAGTAGTAAATTAGGCAGCTTAACTTAGTGTTCTTGGGCACAGGGACTATGGTGGTCTGCTTAAAACATGTTGGTTTTACAGACTCGGATAGGGAGAGGTTGAAAATATCAGTGAAGACACATGCCAGTTGGTCAGCGCATGCTCACAATACACATCCTGGTAATCTGTCTGGCCCTGCGGCCTTGTGAATGTTGACACACTTACTCACATCGGCTGCGAAGAGCATGATCACACAGTCTTCTGGAACAGCTGGTGCTCTCATGTATTTTTCAGTGTTGTTTGTCTCGAAGCAAGCATAGAAGTTATTTAGTTCGTCTGGTAGGCTTGTGTCATTGGGCAGCTCTCGGCTGTGCTTCCCTTTGTAGTCTGTAATGGTTTGCAGTCCATGCCACATCTGATGAGTGTCAGAGCCAGTGTAGTATGACTCGATCTTAGTCCTGTATTGACACATTGCCTGTTTGATGGTTCGTCGGAGGACATAGCGGGATTTCTTATAAGCTTCCTGGTTAGACTCCCGCTCCTTGAAAGCGGCAGCTCTAGCCTTTAGCTCAGTGCGGATGCATGGCTTCTGGTTGGGGTATGTGCGTACAGTTACTGTGGGGATGACGTCATCGATGTTGATGAAGCCAATGACAGATGTGGTGTCCTCCTCAATGCCATTGGAGGAATTCCAGTCTGTGCTAGCAAAACAGTCCTGTAGCTTAGCATCTGCTTCATCTGACCACTTTTTTATTGATCTAGTCACTGGTGCTTCCATGGTATTATGGTCAGATTTGCCAAATGGAGGGCGAGGGAGAGCTTTGTATGCATCTCTGTGTGTGGGGTATAGGTGGTCCAGAGTTCCTCATTGAAGCCGTCATTGAAAATAAGAATTTGTTCTTAACTGACTTGCCCGGTTAAATAAAGGGAAAAAAATAACAAAAGTATTTAGACCCTGCATCCTGCATCCTGTTTCCAGTATCCATTGACTTAGGACACCATTTGCAGTTCCTATGCCTTCCACTAGATTTCAACAGTCTTTAGAAATCGTTTTAGGCTTGTATTCTTATAATTAGGGAGTAAGACCAGTCTGAACGAGTGGAAACTGTCGAAGAGCTTTTTCAGGCGCATGTGCATTTCTTGTTTACCTTTTATATTGACAACGTTATTGTCTGGTTGAAATATTATAGATCATTTCGGCTAAAAAACAACCTGAGGTTTGAATATAAACATCGTTTGACATGTTTCTATGAACTTTACGGACACAAGTTGGATTTTTTTGTCTGATTGTTTTGACTGAGTTTGAGCCTGTGGATTACTGAAGAAAACGCACTAGCAAAACGGAGGTTTTTGGATATAAAGAGACTTCGTTGAACAAAAGGAACATTTATTGAGTAAATGAATGTCTTCTGATTGCCACCATATGAAGATCATCAAAGGTAAGGGATTAATTTAATCTCTATTTCTGAGTTTTGTAACGCTTCTGCTTGGCTGGTTACTGTTTGTAATCATTTGTCAACTGGGCTATGTTCTGGGCTAGGTATGCTTTCGCCGAAAAGCATTTTATAAATATGACACTGTGGTTGGTTTAAGAAGAAGTTAATCTTTAAACCTATGTAAAATATGTTTTGTTTTCTAAATTTTTACAATGAGCATTTCTGTAATTGAATTTGGCGCTCTGCAACATCACTGGATGTTGGCCAGATGGGACGCTAGCATCCCACATACCCTAGAGAGGTTAAGAGAGAAAAATTAACTGAGAAAAGTACAAAGAGATCCTTGATAAAAACCTGTTCCAGAGCACTCAGGATCTCAGACCGGGGTCAAGGTTCACCTTCCAACAGGACAACAACCCTAAGCACACAGCCAAGACAACACAGGAGTGGATTCGGGACAGGTCTCTGAATGTCCTTGAGTGGCCCAGCCAGAGCCCGGACTTGAACTCAATCTAGCATCTCTGGAGAGACCTAAAAATAGCTGTGCACCGAAGGTCCCCATCCAACCTGACAGAGCTTGAGAAGATCTGCAGAGAAGGATGGGAGAAACTCCTTAAATACAGGTCTGTCAAGTTTGTAGCATTATTCCCACGAAGACTCAAGGCTGTAATCTCTGCCAAAGGTGCTTCAACAATATTGAGTATAGCGTCTTAATACTTATGTAAATGTGACATTTCAGTTTTTTATTTGTAATAAATTAGCAAAAAAAAGACATTATGGAGCATTGTGTGAAGATTGATGAGGAGGAAAAAACGATTTAATAAATTTTAGAATAAGGCTGTAACGTAATAAAGTGTTGAAAAGACAAGCGGTCTGAATACTTTCCAAATGCACGGTATAATCACTTTAGTAGTTTTTCAGAGTAATTCTATTTCTATGGTGTGTGAGAAAGAATGTCTGACTCACTGATGATGGCAGCGTTCTCCGGTCGGTTCAACGAGCTGATGATAACGAAGCCAAAGCCTTCGTTCTCCTTGCGGTGGGATGATGACATCATTGGTTTGCAGGGGGACAGCACCCTCCAGGGGGGAGGTGACGGAGGGCGGCGGGACGTTGTCGGGGGTGATGGGACAGGAAGCTGAGGCGTCGTCGCTGTGTGGGGAGCTGTGCTGCGTGGACACGGAGCAAGGGCTACGACCATTCACCCCTAACACCTCACCTACAGAAGGCAGCATAGGGGGAGAGAAAGAGAGAGAGAGTGTGTTTTCTTTGCCCCTCCCTCTGTAGTGTACACTACTCACCAGGGAAATAGATTCTCTTCCGGACCATCAGGCACTGAGCTGGCCGTTGTATAGTGTGTAAAGGTGTGTATAGTACTGTACGATACATTATAATGGTGAATAGTTTCTACTCTGTAGTGTACACTACTCACTGGGGAAGTGGACTCTCCTCCGGACCGCCAGGCTGACCTGGCCATTGCGAGCGGCGGCGTGCATCAGGCCGATCACTTATCTGTGTGGTTTCCCAGCAACCACCATCTTATCCACGGAGATGAGCCCGTCCCCGGGTCGAAGTCGTCCATCGCATTCTGCAGGAGTGTTCTCTATGATCGCCCCAATCACAATCTGTTCAACGACAATCTATTTTAGCAGCATATATATATATATATATGTGTATATATATATATAACAAAACATTTATAACGCCTGCTACAGACAGCTTTGTTTGTATCAGCATATCGATTGCGCAACCAGGCCTGGAAAACCTTGGATCATTGTTATTCTAACTTCCGCGACACATATAAGGCCCTGCCCCACCCTCCTTTCGGAAAAGCTGACCACGACTCCATTTTGTTGATCCCTGCCTACAGACAGAAACTAAAACAAGAAGCTCCCACGCTGAGGTCTGTCCAACGCTGGTCCGACCAAGCTGATTCCACACTCCAAGACTGCTTCCATCACCAGGACTGGGATATGTTTCGTATTGCGTCAGACAACAACATTGACGAATACACTGATTCGGTGTGCGAGTTCATTAGAACGTGCGTTGAAGATGTCGTTCCCATGGGTGCTGCTATGGTGGCCAGTGAGCTGAGATAAAGACTTTTAGACTTTTAGATGTACTGGAGCCATTGGGTTTGGTGATGAGTATGAAGCGAGGGCCAGCCAACGAGAGTGTACAGGTCGCAGTGGTGAGATGGTGGGTAGTATGGGGCTTTGGTGACAAAACGGATGGCAATGTGATAGATTTCATCGAGCTTGTTGAGTAGAGTGTTGGAGGCTATTTTGTAAATGACATCGCCGAAATCGAGGATTGACAGGGTGGTCAGGGGGTATGTTTGACAGCATGACTGAAGGATGCTTTGTTGTGAAATTGGAAGCCGATTCTAGATTAAAATGTTGTATTGGAGATGCATAATGTGAGTCTGGAAAGATAGTTTACAGTCTAACCAGACATCTAGGTATTTGTAGTTGTCCACATATTCTAAGTCAGAACCATTCAGAGTAGGGATGCTCGACGGGCAAGCAGGTGCGGGCAGCAATCGGTTGAAGAGCATGCATTTTCTTTTATTTGCATTTAAGAGCAGTTGTAGGCCACGGACTGAAGGTCATTTGGACATAGTTAACACAGTGTCCAAAGGAGGGCCAGATGTTTACAGAATGATGTCGTCGGCGTAGAGATGGATCAGAGAATCACCAGCAGCAAGAGCGACATCATTGATGTATACAGAGAAGAGAGTGGGCCCGAGAGTTGAACCCTTTGGCACCCCCAGAGAGACTGCCAGAGGTCCGGACAACAGGCCCTCCGATTTGACACACTGAACTCTATCATAGAAGTAGTTGGTGAACCAGGCGAGGCAGTCATTTGAGAAACCAAGGCTGATTAGTCTGCCGATGAGAATGTGGTGATTGACAGAGTCGAAAGCCTTGGCCAGGTCAATGAATACGGCTGCACAGTAATGTCTCTTATCGATGGCGGTTATGATATCGTTTAGGACCTTGAGCGTGACTGAGGTGCACCCATGACCAGCTCAGAAACCAGATTGCATAGTGGAGAAGGTACGGTGGGATTCGAAATGGTCGGGGTTCTGTTTGTTTTTCTTGACTTTCGAAGACCTTAGAAAGGCAGAGTAGGATAGACAAAGTTCTGTAGCAGTGTGGGTCTAGAGCGTCTCTTCCTTTGAAGAGGGGGATGGCCATGTAGCTTTCCAATCTTTGGGAATCTCAGATGATACGAAAGAGAGGTCTAAGAGGTAGTAGGTGTTTTAGAAAGAGAGGGTCCAGACTGTCTTGCCCTGCTGATTTGTAGGGATCCAGATTTTGCAGCTCTTTCAGAACAATAGCTATCTGGATCTGGGTCAAGGAGAAATGGGGAGGTTTGGGCGAGTTGCTGAGGGGGGTGCATGGCTGTTGA